>NW_012101532.1:1673005-1695326 GCF_000951045.1 Mandrillus leucophaeus | reverse complement strand
GGTGATCCGCCTGCCTCGGCCTCCCAAAGTACTGGGACTCCAGGTGTGAGCCTCTGTGCCCAGTCAGGAAACTCTTTCTATACATAAGATAATGATGAAAGAAAAAGAAATTTGTTAAACTCCTTGGAAACAAAATTTTCTTAAGTTTTTACCTTATAATGTGCTCCCCACTAAATCCCAGATGTATTAAAGTGTCAAAGAAAAAAGCAAGTTCACAATAAATTTGAATAAGTTAAATGATTGCTATAGAGAGAAAAAACTTACTATTATAATCATATAAATCTATAGGTCAAACATTCAGACCGTAGCCGTCTGTATACAAAACAGTATTTTTCTTTTTTTTGAAATGGGGTTTCACTCTCATCACCCAGGCTGGAGTGCAGTGGTGCAATCTCGGCTCACGGGCAACCTCCGCCTCCCAGGGTCAAGCAATTCTCCTGCCTCAGCTTCCTAAGTAGCTGGGATTACAGGCACCTGCCACCATGCTGGCAAATTTTTGTATTTTTAGCAGAGACAGGGTTTCGCCATGTTGGCCAGGCTGGTCTCGAACTCCTGACCTCAGGAGATCCACTTACCTCAGCCTCCCAAAGTGCTGGGATTACAGGCGTGAGCCACTGTGCCCAGCCAAAACAGTATTATATAAATATTTCAAACTTATATCTGTACAAAAATCATTAAAAATAACAAAAATATTAAGGGGAAAGGGCTATTATCATTACTTTAAAATGGCATTTAAATTTATAAGAAACAGAACATCTCAATGGAGAAATGTAAAAAGAACATAAATAGACAAATAACAAATAAGAAACAATTAAAATTGTTCAACCTAATGAGGAAACAGAGACATAAAAAATTAATGAAACACAAAAGATGATTTTTCCTTATCGAATATATGAAGAAATAAAACACAGACAATAGTGTTGGGCAGTTTACGGTGAGAGTATAGTTCTCCAAACAGCTGATGAGAATATAAATTAATATCAATTCTGAAAAGCTTTCTGGCAATATGTATGATGATCTTTTAAATTGTTTATGCCCTTTACGCAGTGATTTAATGCTGAGGAATCTGTCTCAAGAAAATAATCAGAGAGGTGGACAAAGATGTATGAACAAGACTATTCATATTTCTCTATTACTTATAAGCCAGTAGAGAAAATTAGAGGTAAACTAAATGTTCAACAGTAGAAGAACGGTTGGCTAAATTGAACATGTTCAAACAATGGATTATCACCCAGCCTCTAAATATCTAATTTTCTTGTTTTTTTTTTGTTTTGTTTTGTTTGTTTGTTTATTTGTTTTGAGACAGAGGTTCACTCTTGTTGCCCAGGCTGGAATGCAGTGGCGTGATCTCGGTTCACTGCAACCTCCACCTCCCAGGTTCAAGTGATTCTTCTGCCTCAGCCTCCCAAGTAGCTGCGATTACAGGCGCCTGCCACCACATCCGGCTAATTTTTTGTATTTTTAGTAGAGCTGAGGTTTCATCATGTTGGCCAGGCTGGTCTCAAATTCCTGACCTCAGGTGATCCACCCGCCTCGGCCTCCCGAAGTGCTGGGATTACAAGTGTGAGCCACCGCGCCCATCCAAAAATCAAGCTTTTAATGACCATGGAGTGACTTGGGAAAATGTTCCTGGTGAACAATACAGTCATCATTAGGTATCTGTAAGGGATTGATTCCAGGATCCCTTGAGGACATCAAAATCCATGGATGCTCAAGTCCTTTACATAAAGTGACATAGTATTTGCATATAACGTACATACGCCCTCCTGTACACTTTAAATCAGTGGTCCCCAATATTTGGCTCCAGGGACCCATTTCACAAAAGACAATTTTTCCATTGGTGGGTGGGGGGCATGGGTTCGGGATGAAACTGTTCCACCTCAAATCATCAGGTATTAATTCTCATGAGGAGTGCACCACCCAGATTCCATTGATGCCCAGTTCACAGTAGGGTTTGTGCTCCCATGAAAATTCAGTGCCACTGCTGATGTCACAGGAGGCAGAGCTCAGAGGGTAATGCTCGCTCACTTGCTGCTCACTTCTTGCTGTGTGGCCCTGTTCCTAATAGGCTGTGGACTAGTACCAGTCAGCAACGTGAAGGTTGGTGACTCTCCTGGTTTTTTTTTTTTTTTTTTCGCTCTTGTCTCCCAGGCTGGAGTGCAGTGGTGCAATCTTGGCTCACTGCAACCTCTGCCTCTCGGGTTCAAGTGATTCTCCTGTCTCAGACTGCTGAGTAACTGGGATTACAGGCACACACAACCACAACCGGCTAATTTTTATATTTTTAGTGGAGATGTGTTTCATCATGTTGGCCAGGCTGGTCTCAAACTCCTGACCTGAAGTGATCCACCCATCTTGATCTCCTAAAATGCTAGGATTACAGGCATGAGCAGTGGTGCCCGGCCTGGTGATGCCTGCTTTAAATCACTCTAGATTACTTATAACACTTAATATAATGTAAGTGCCATGCAAGCAGTTATTATACTGAATGTTTAAATGTATGTCATATTTCATGGTAGTATTGTTACTCTTTATTTTTTGGAATACTTTCCATGCAAAGTTACAGAAAGCTGATTATATATGCCTGATGGAAACAATATAAAATGGCAAATGAAGATACATGCAAAGCTATGTACCAGCACATGCATACATACATGCTGCTATGGCCTGAATGTCTGTGTCTCCTTAAATTCATATGATGAAATAGAATTCCCAATGCAATGGTATGAAGAGGTGGGGTCTATGGAAGATGATTAGATCCCAATGCAATGGTATGAAGAGGTGGGGTCTTTGGGAGATGATTAGATCACAAGGGCTCCACTATCAGGAATAGGATTAGTGCCCTTATAAAAGAAGCCCAAAGGATTTTTTGTTCATTCCTTCTGCTATGTAAGAATCCAGGAAGAGGCCAGGCATGGTGGCTTACGCCTGTAATCCCAGCATTTTGGGAGGCCGAGGTGGGCGTATCACCTGAGGTCAGCAGTTCGAGACCAGCCTGGCCAACATGGCAAAACCCCATCTCTACTAAAAATACAAAAATTAGCCAGATGTGGTGGCACACACCTGTAATCCCAGCTACTTGGGAGGAGAGGCAGGAGAATCGCTTGAACCTGGGAGGTAGAGGTTGCAGTGAGCCAAGATTACACCATTGCACTCCAGCCTGGGAGACAGAGCAAGACTCTGTCTCAAAAAAAAAAAAAAAAAAAAAAAAAATGTCCAGGGAGAAGGTGCCATCTATGAAGCAGAGAGCAGACCCTCACTAGACACTGAACCTGCTGGTGTCTTGATCTAGGACTTCTCAGCTTCCACAGCTGTGAGCAATACATTTCTATTGATTGAAAATGACCTGAAAATGACCCGGTCTAAGGAATTTTAGCAGCACAGATGGACCAAGACACATACACTCATATGTACAGACACACATACAATTACGTGCATAAAGCTTTATAAAAAGATGTCAGACTATTTAGAGTGAGGCTGTTCCTCTGTGGCAGTGGCTATTAATTTCGTCTTTGCCCTTTTAAGTATTTTACTAATATTGTCCAACAAGAATAATTACCTTCCCGATAAGAAAGAGAAGCAAGCACTCAAGTGACCAAGAAAAATGGCAAGATCGATGCGTCAGATTTAGAACAAAATTAATTAAAAATAAATTCAAACTACATTTATGGATCATTCCATGAATACCAGATCCCAGGCTAGGGTCTGTTTTCTTTTCTTTCTTTCTTTCTTTTTTTTTTTTGAGACGGAGTCTCGCTCTGTCGCCCAGGCTGGAGTGCAGTGGCGCCATCTCGGCTCACTGCAAGCTCCGCCTCCCGGGTTCCCGCCATTCTCCTGCCTCAGCCTCCTGAGTAGCTGGGACTACAGGCTCCCGCCACCATGCCCGGTAATTTTTTGTATTTTTAGTAGAGATGGGGTTTCACTGTGTTAGCCAGGATGATCTCGATCTCCTGACCTCGTGATCCGCCCACGTCGGCCTCCCAAAGTGCTGGGATTACAGGTGTGAGCCACCGCACCCAGCCTAGGGTCTGTGTTCTAACATAGCCATTTCATATACTGACCTGCCAGGACGGTTTCCCCCCATATTATGTATAACAAAGACGGGTTCAGAGAGGTTGAGTCAGTGGCTCAGAGACTCCCAGCAGGTAGGCGACAGAGCAGGAACTAGACCCTTTCATGCTAATTTTGGTGCCTTTTCCACGACTACTGCACCACGTTCTATTCAGGTATTTGTTCAGACAGACTTGGTCAGGTTACAGCTGGTATGACTCAACCCAGTGGATAAGAGTGAAATTATTAGCTCAATTAAAAAGAAGAGACGGTTTGATGAAAACTTTACTACTGGACATAAACAAAGTGTTTAAAGCCTAGTCTCACAGACACACATGAACTTGGAAGCATCGATTTCACTCATGCTTTGTAAAGCAGGCATCAATTTAAACCTTTACTCTCCTGCTGGTTCAACTGTAAAAATGCAGCCGAAGCTCAGCTGTGGCCAGAGACACGGTAGTGTGATGGAATCCTGTACACCTGCAAAATCCAGTTTTCCTGCCACTTTGGGTGTTGGGGAATGTTGGAACAGATGGAAAAAATAAAGGAGGAAATGGAGAAGGCATTTATCATTTCTTCTTGTGCCTCAACCATTCCACCTGTCATTATTCTCTCGTCACTCTCCTCTCTCTCTCTTTTTTTAATTTTTTTTTTTTATTTTTGAGACAGAGCCTCACTCTGTCACCCAGACTGGAGTGCAGTGGGGCCATCTTGGCTCACAGCATCCTCTGCCTCCCAGGTTCCAGCAATTCTCCCACCTCAGCCTCCCAAGTCATGGGGGCTACAGGCATGCACCACCACGCCCAGCTAATTTTTTTGTATTTTCAGTAAAGACGGGGTTTCACCACGTTGGCCAGGCTGGGCTTTGTCTCTCTTTTTTATCTCCACCCTGAACCACAGTGCCTTCCAGCTGCATTTTCTCTATGTTCAACTCTGTCCTGAACTTGTATCACTGTGTCCCCACAAAAGGGAGACATAAGCCCTCATAAGGGCTTTGCTAATGGAATAAATAAAAGCCTGGTCCCGGCACAGTGACTCATGCCTGTAATTTCAGCACTTTCAAAGGCTGAGGCAGGTGAATCACCTGAGGTCAGGAGTTTGAAACCAGCCTGGCCAACATGGCAAAACCCTGTCTCTACCAAAAACACAAAAATTAGCTGGCCACGGTGCTGGGCTCCTATAATTCCAGCTACTCGGGAGGCTGAGGCAGGAGAATTGCTTGAACTCAGGAGGCAGAGGTTGCAGTGAGCTGAGATTACACCACTGCTCTCCAGCCTGGGTGACAGAGAGAGACTCTGTCTCCAAAAAACAAACAAACAAACAAACAAAAAACCTGTCATGGCATCAAACAGGAACTTCCTTTCCATAAGACCATAAGAGCTAACTCTAACTCCTGGAGAAAATGACCCAGTAGACCACACTGGTATCTGGGATCAAAACATTTGATGTAGTTGTTTGGAAACCAGGTCTGCAAATTCTATTCCATGCTTCTTATCAAGAGGAGGGGTTTCCGTCTCCCCTCCTTGTGTCGAACTTGAGCAGGCATTTGTGATCCCAGGAATTAATAGAATGTGGCAGAGTGATGCTGATTTATCAACATCAGGCTGAATGAGAGAAGGGTCAATTACCTTCTGCACTGTTTTCTAGGGGTGTTTGCTCTAAGCTCTGAACTGCTGTGGAAGACACTGGGCTGGAGAGACCAACTCTTTGAGTCTTCCCCGAGCTCAGGTAACAGACATGCTAGTAAGCCAGCCTTCAGGTAACCCACCTTGGCCGCAGTCTGACCACAGCCTCAGGAGAGACCTAGGTGAGAACCTAGCTGAACCCATCAACCCCAGGAGATCATGATAAAATGACTGTCATTGTTTTATGCCACTAAGGTTTGGGGTTATTTGTTACACAGCAAGAGATAACTGAAACATCTGGATTCTGCCACCTGCAAACACTCGATGATAGATAGCCGAGTCATGTTGCTTCTCTGCCAACTCCCCTTCTTCATTTGTAAAATGCGTATGATATTATCTCCTGTTAAATATGAGTTGCATATGAGATCACATGGGAAAAGTGGTCAGTAAATGGCTGCAGCCTCTTCTAATGCTGACCGTTATCAGAGGCAGCATCTACTCTTTAGAAAACATATCCCTAATGATGGAATTCAGGGAATAAGAGTTGGCTGGGCCATGGAGCATGTTTAAGAGGCTCCTACTGAGTTCATGTTGGTACCTATCCAATTGACACAAGGCAGAGCCACCCTACCAGCTCAGTGCTAAAAGAATATCCATTTCCCTTCTTAGGAAATATGTATTCTCTGTAATTTCTGGGCCAGGCGCAGTGGTTCACACCTGTAATCCCAGCACTTTGGGAGGTCGAGGTGGGCGGATCACCTGAGGTCGGGAGTTCGAAGCCACCCTGACCAACATGGAGAAATCCCATCTCTAATAGAAGTACAAAATTAACTGGACGTAATGGTGCATGCCCGTAATCCCAGCTACTAAGGAGGCTGAGGCAGGAGAATCACTGGGAGGCGGAGGTTGCGGTGAGCTGAGATCACGTCATTGCACTCCAGCCTGGACAACAAGAGCGAAACTCTGTCTCAACAAAAAGAAAAAAAAATACATATTCTGTAATTTCTTTCTTTTTTTTTTTTTTTTTTGAGATGGAGTCTCCCTCTGTCACCCAGGCTGGAGTGCAGTGGCGCTATCTCGGCTCACTGCAAACTCCACTTCCCGGGTTCACGCTATTCTTCTGCCTCAGCCTCCCGAATAGCTGGGACTACAGGCGCCCGCCACCATACCCAGCTAATTTTTTGTATTTTTAGTAGAGAGGGGGTTTCACTGTGTTAGCCAGGAAGATCTCGATCTCCTGACCTCGTGATCCGCCTGCCTCGGCCTCCCAAAGTGCTGGGATTACAGGCGTGAGCCACTGTGCCTGGCCCATTCTCTGTAATTTCTAACAGAGTCCAGAGACATGTTTCTGAAAATGTCTTGTTTTTTGATATAGCTAGTCTTCATTGTCCTTTTATTCATTAAATGCCTTTCTTTTTCTTGATTTATTTATTCATTTTGGAGATTCGCGCTGAATGCACTGTGCTTATTTGTTCATCCTGGATTGCTGTTTGCTCTGGAATAATCGAGGTGTGCTGGAGACAGCTATGACAGGTAGCCACATCTTTCAAGTGTGTTGTCCGCAGCACAAACTTTGATAGAGCCTCGTCTCAGCTTTTGTGTTCTCTCCCATAGGGATGGACGGAGAACTGAGGTAGGACAGCAGGCTCAGAGGGAAGCTGGAAGCTTGCAGGGCTTTTGCTGGGGATTTAATGCTAATTTATCTCTTTTCAGTGACAAAGAGAGTATTGATTTCCTCACCCTTCCCAATGTAGCACCCCTTGCCTTCTAGCTGTCTTCCCCGAGTCTGGAGAGGCTGGTAAGGACTGGATCCTGGTGTGGTGATGCCAGCTCTTAAAAGGGTAGACCCTGGCCCACCCAAGTCCCTGTCTTTAGAACGGTGGTATGAGAGAAATGTAAATTCACTAGGCTAAAGGTAAAAAAAGATGCAGAGACTTTTTTTTTTTTGACATCCTTTCTAAATGTGGTATAAATTTCAAGTGTCTGGCAGATGCTATTTGCAAAACAAGGCCAGCAGTTGTAGCTGCATATCAACCTCCCTGTGGAGGACTTTTTTTCTCTCTAATTGTTATTCCTTAGGTTCAGGTTCACCAGATTTCAGAAAGGCACTGGCCACCTTCCGTATCTTCCTTATTTTTCCCTCTCTCCCTCCTGCCCCTCTTGCTAGCCCCTTTTTCTTTGTACAACAAGTTCATCTACTTCTAATAAGGATGAGACTCTCGTAGAGTTCTAGAGAGGACAGAATGTGAGCTTCCAGCGGAGCTGACGTGTTTTCTCCCATGGTAAAAGATAGCTATAGCTGTCTCCCCAGATCAAAATAAAATTTAACCCAGCATTTCTTCATGTTTTATGTTTGTCAAAATAGCAGTAACATTATTATTAATCATAGTTTATAGTAAGTGAAAATCAACTAAATTCTTGCCCTGAAAAAAAAAAGTGACTGTTTTACTGTGAATTCCTTTCATTGTGTCCCTCCCTTTCTCTCCCTCTACCTTGCCTGCCTGCCCTACAATCCCACAGTCTCATGAGGCACATAAATATACATGGACACAAATTGAAATTTTTTCTTTCTTTCTCTTTTCTTTTTTGGGACAGAGTCTCACTCTGTTGCCCAGGCTGGAGTGCAGTGGCACGATCTCAGTTTACTGCAACCTCCGCCTCCCGGTTTCAAGCAATTCTCCTGCCTCAGCCTCCCAAGTAGCTGGGATTATAGGCATGGACCACCACGCCTGGCTAATTTTTGTATGTTTAGTAGAGACAGGGTCTCACCAGGTTGACCAGGCCAGTCTCGAACTCCTGACTTCAGGTGATCCGCCTGCCTTGGCCTCCCAAAGTGCTGGGATTACAGGTATGAGCCAACACGCCCGGCAAACTGAAATATTTTGAACAAAACCTATTGAAAGGCCGTCTAGAACAATCAAGCTTGTTCTTCTTTGCTTAGCTTTAGGATGGTGCCAGACACGGTGTAGTTGTTCAATAAATATGTTGAAAGCCTTGGTACAGAAACTATGTATATCTTCATCAATATTGTATTCCTGGGATCTAGCACAGTGCCTGCCACATATTATTTGAATGACTAAATGGATCTTCTGTCTTCCACTTCTGCAACAGCCAGTACTACCCTGTAACATCCCTGGTATAGCATGAAGCCTTCGGGAGAGGCAGTATAGCATAGTGGCTGGGAGACAGATTTGGAAGGCAAGTACACTGAGTATAAAACCCCATTCTATTACTTACTGGCTGTGTGATCTTGGGTAAGTTGCTTAACCTCTCTGTGACTTATAAGTAAAAAGTAGAAAATAAGGTGTACATCATAGGGTGTTGTGAATATTAAAATGGCCCAAACATGTAAACCATGAAAAAGAGGCCATGCTGGCCCACGGTAAGTGATATGGTTTGGATGTTCGTCCCCTCCAAGTTTCATGTTTAAATATGACCTTCAATGTTAAAGGTGGGGTCTGGTGGGACATGTTCGGGTCATGGGGACAGATCCCTCATGAATGGCTTGGTGTCCTTTCTGCAGTAATGAGTGAGTTCCCACTCTATTAGTGTGTGCGAGAGCTGGTTATTTCAGTGCATGGCACCCCTCCCATCTCTCTCTCGTGCCTTCTCTTGCCATGTGGCACATTGGCTGCCTTCACCTTCCACCAGGAGAGGAAGCTTTCTGAGGTTCTTACCAGAAGCAGATGCTGAAGCCACGCTTCTAGTATAGCCTGCAAAACCATGAGCCAAATAAACCTCTTTTCTATAAATTACTCAGCCTCCGGTAATCTTTTGTAGCAATGCGAACTGGACAAATGCAGTAAGTAAAGGCTCTTCACACAAAAAATATTCCACTCAGTGGCTGCACAGCTATCCTTACGCTTGGCTTCTCCTTCTGGCTTGGCCAAAAGTGACCCCTTCTTCCTCGCTCCTGGATCCTAGCTCTTTCTCTGGAATGAGAGAGAGGAAGTCTTAGCTGCTCTTTCATGAAAAATCCCTTAGGATATCTGAAGAAACCTAACATGACTCGGTGTTACAGGCGGAATGATGGCTCTTCAAGATATAATGAAGTCCTAACCTCCAGGACCTCAGAATATGACCTCACTTGGAAATGGAGTTGTAGATGTAATTAGTTAAGATGAGGTCATACTCGGAGTAGGGAGGGTACCCAGTTCACTGTGACTTGTGTCCTCATAGAAGAGGAAAGAAAAAGTGAAGAGAGACACAGAGGAGTCACCCTGTGAGGATGGAGGCAGAGAGTGGAGGGATCTATCTAAAAACCAAAGAAGACCTGGGCTTCCAGAGCTACGAGAGATGAAGGACAATCTCTCTGGAAGCTTTGGAGGGACAGGACCCTGCTGATGAATTGGCATCGTTGTCTAGAATAAATACCTGGGGTTCATCATCTCACGCCAAGGGAAGCAAAGACGTGGACACAAGAAGGGGGTTTAAGAGTGGAGGTTTAACAGGCAAAAGAAAAAGAAAAAAGAACAGCTTTCTCTTTTGCGAGAGGGAGGGGTGCCCAAATGGGATTTCCGGCCCACGGTGGAATGCACCAGATTTTATAGACAGCCTTGAGGAGGCAGGTCTGATTTACATAGGGCCCAAAGATTGGTTAGATCAGGTGTGACATTTACATAATGCATGAGGAAGCTGGCTGCCCTGCCCTAATCTTATTATGCAAATGGGGTCTTTTCCTGGCCAGTACCATGTTGCCTGCTCCTTACTGTACACATGGCTGGCAAAGAGAAGGGAAGATGGAGTGGCCATGTTGAATATGCCTAGTCCCAGGTAGCCTTTTCCTATTAGCATGGCTGCCAGCATTCACCCCTGCAAGCTTCTGGCTTTCTTGGCTATGTCTGCAGCTCGATTTCACAGGCTGCTCTTTGTTAAAAGAAAATTATTTGGTGGCTCCTTTTCATTAAAAGGAAACTCTTACCAAGGACTTCCTTACCTTCACTATCTGCCTAAATAAGTTCTTTTTAACTCCCATACCATCGACCCCTTAATTTTGGGTCTCTGGACTCCAGAACTGTGAGAGGATAAGCTGATGTTGCCTTAAACCCCCCAGTTTGCAGTGCGTTGATACGGTACCCAGAGAAGACTTCTACATTCAGTCTGCTTGACCATTTCTCAGATTTCTCACCCCAGGTCCTTTAACTATTTTTAACTTAAAACATTTTTTAAGGAGCTTGGCACGGTGTCTCACGCCTGTAATCCCAGCACTTTGTGAGGTCAAGGTGGAAGGATCACTTGAGGCCAGGAGTTGGAGACCAGCCTGGATCACACAGCAAGACCCTGTCTGTACAAAAAAATAAAATAAAGTGAAACAAAAAAATGTAAGAACGACAGTCAAGACCTCAAATGTTTTTCATGTGGCTTAATTTCTAGAGCATCTCTTCATTCCAATCATTATTTTCTGAAATTAATCAGCATCTCTCTGTGATGTGTCTCCCAGCCCAGACCCGGGGGCATAAAGGGTGAGCAGAAAGATGGGGAAAGAAAATAACTTTCATTTGAGGAATGTGAGACCCTTCAAATTATTAGGCCCAGAAAGGCATTAAAATGAGACAGCAGCCCAGGTGCAGTGGCTCATGCCTGTATTCCCGGCACTTTGGGAGGCTGAAGCAGGCGGATCGCAAGGTCAGGAGTTTGAGACCAGCCTGGCCAACATGGTGAAACCCCATCTCTACTAAAAATACAAAAATTAGCTGGGTGTGGTGGCACATTCCTATAATCCCAGCTACTCGGGGGGCTGAGGCAGGAGAATTGCCTGAACCCGGGAGGCCGAGCTTGCAGTGAGCCAAGATCGAGCTACCGCACTCCAGCCTGGGCAACAGAGCAAGACTCCGTCTCAAAAAAAAAAAAAAAGAGACCGCAATCATGCCCTACTTTCTTCTTTGATCTATGTATATTCACCTCTTGAAACTGCTTGCTGTTGCCACAAGTAGCTATATTATGTCCTTTGCAGCAACATGGATGCAGCTGAAGGCCATTATCCTAAGCAAATTAGTGTAGAAACAGAAAACCAAATATCACACGTTGTCACTTATAAGTGGGAGCTAAACATCGCGTACACAAGGACATAAAGATGGAACCAATAGACACTGGTGACTACCAGAGGGGGGCAAGAGGGGCAAGGATTGAAAAACTACCTACTGGGTACTATCCTTACTACATGGGTGATGAAATCGATCATACGCCAAACCTCAACATCACACGATATACTCATGTAATAAACCTGCATATGTGCCACCTGAGTCTAAAATAAAAGCCAAAATTATTTTTAAAAGTAGCTACAAATTAACCTAGTAAATACTGCACCGGGCCAGCCATGGTGGCTCACACCTGTAATCCCAGCACTTTGGGAAGCCAAGGTGGGCAGATCACCTGAGGTCAAGAGATCGAGATCATCCTGGGTAACATGGTGAAACCCCATCTCTACTAAAAAGAAATAGAAAAAAATTAGCCAGGCGTGGTGGCAGGCCCCTGTAGTCCTAGCTACTCGGGAGGCTGAGGCAGGAGAATGGTGTGAACCCGAGAGGCAGAGCTTGCTGTGAGCCGAGATCATGCCACTGCACTCCAGCCTGGGCAACAGAGCAAGACTCCGTCTTAAAACAAAACAAAAAAAGGTAGCTTAGTGGGGTGGCCGGGGCCTGTAGTCCCAGCTACTTGGGAGACTGAGGCAGGAGAATAGCTTGAACCCGGGAGGCGGAGGTGGCAGTGAGCCGAGATGGTGCCACTGCACTCCAGCCTGAGCGACACAGCTAGACTCTGCCTCAAATATATATATATATTCCACCGGACCCCCTAACCCACACCCGGATTTTAACAACGGGTAGTCAATCACTAAACAATATTATTTCTGTAAACCAGAGAAAATTCCTGGCAAACAACTTCATATCAGTCCATTCCTTGTCTCTCTTTTTTTGCCTTTAAAAATCACTTGTAACTGCTATTCATTGGAATATATATTCACGGTGACTTGAATCTGTGTCCTGGAGTTGCAATTCTCAAATTAATCCCAAATAATCTCTCTGCTTAGATCGGTGCAGAAGTAATTGCCATTTTTGAGCAATGGCAAAAACCGCAATTACTTCTGCATCAATCTAATATATTAATTCTGCCTCAACTTCTTTATTTTATTTTATTTTATTTATTTTATTTTTTTGAGCTGGAATCTCACTCTGTCACCCAGGCTGGAGTGCAGTAGCATGATCTCAGCTCACTGCAACCTCTGCCTACTGGGTTCAAGTGATTCTCCTGCCTCAGTCTCCTGACAGCTGAGATTACAGGTGTGCACCACCACGCCTGGCTAAATTTTGTATTTTTGTAGAGATGGAGTTTCACCATGTTGGCCAGGCCGGTCTCGAACTCCTGGCCTCAAGTGATCCACCCGCCTCTGCCTTCCAAAGTGCGGGGATTACAGGCACAAGCTACCGTGCCCGAACAACTTTTTCCTTTTAGATCAACAGAGGGATCCATATAGCACTGAGCCACGTGGCCATCTCAGCCTGGTCAGGAGAGCAGCATCCCAGGGAGTCCTGCTCAGGTCTGCAGAGGCATGGTGGAGCACTCCAGTGGGCTCCGAGAAAGCCACAGAGAGAGATGAGTAGCCTTTAGGATGTGTGATTTTTCTGCCTTGCTAGATCTGGTGCTGTGGAGTCGGGGGAATAAGGAAGTCACACCTCATTTCCTTTGGTAGACACTGAACCCTGCTGGAAGAAGCACTGAGCCCTGCTGGTAGAAGTGAGGGACTGTGCAGGTGCTGTGTGCTCAAGGCTGGGAGAGCTGCTCTGCTGCCTGGCTCATTAGAGGGCTCAGAAAGCAGATTCCATCTTGCTCAAGGAGGCTGCTCCATGGCCCATTCCCTCCCAGCTTTAGAAGCCAGAAATCAATTTCTTTCTTTCTTTCTTTCTTTCCTTCCTTCCTTCCTTCCTTCCTTCCTTCCTTCCTTCCTTCCTTCTTTCTTTCTTTCTTTCTTTCTTTCTCTTTCTTTCTTTCTTTCTTTCCTTTCTTTCCTTCCTTCCTTTTCTCTTTCTTTCTTTCTTTTTTTCTTTCTTTCTTTCCTTCTCTCTCTCTCTTTCCCTCCCTTCCTTCCTTCCTTCCTTCCTTCCTTCCTTCCTTCCTTCCTTCTTCCTTCCTCTCTTTCTCTCTTTCTTTCTTTTTTGAGGCAGAGTTTCACTCTTGTTGCCTAGGCTGAAGTGCAATGACATGATCTCAGCTCATTGCAATCTCCGCCTCCTGGGTTCAAGCAATTCTCCTGCCTCAGCCTCCCGAGTAGCTGGGATTACAAGCATGCACCATTAAGCCCAGCTAATTTTGTACTTTTAGTAGAGATGGAGTTTCTCCATGTTTGTCAGGCTGGTCTCAAACTCCCAACCTCAGGTGATCTGCCCGCCTCAGCCTCCCAAATGCTGGGATTACAGGTGTGAGCCACTGCTTCCAGCCAATGTATATCCTTCCATAGGAGGCTTAGACTGAGGCACAGAACAGATCGGTCAATAAAATAATCTCCAAAGAGGTGACAATGAGAGAGATTGCTGCTTGGATTTGAGGTCTTCTGATCCTCTGAGTGTAATCTTTGAACATACCAGCTCCTGTGCCAATCAAAGGGAGGTACATCACAAGAGGAAGTGGAGGATGAAGTCACAGCCTGCTGGTGGGGTCTGACCGAAGACCCCAGCCATGGAATCTCTTGGGTGTTTGAAAGAAACTTCGTTTATCTAAAAGGCGTTTGGCCAGGGTTCCACCGTACAGTGCATCTGTAGAGCAGACACGAGAGGTGGGAGTCATGCTACTGAAAAATCCTTCTCCGTATGTCAGACCCCATGAGACAGAGAAGAGGCTCCCAAACCTAACAGAGTTTCAGGATCCCCTTCGTAACCTATTAAAAATATCGATTCCTGGACCTCAGTAGAATATCTTGGGGTGGGGTATTGGTATTTTTGTATTTAGTAAACCCCCCAAGTGATACATCTGCAGCCAGCTGAGCACAGCTCTGCATTTATTTTTATTTATTTATTTATTTATCTATCTGTTTATTTATTTATTTATTTATTGAGACAGAGACTCACCCTGTCACCCAGGCTGGAGTTCAGTGGCGTGATCTCAGCTCATCAACCGCCGCCTCCTGGGTTCAAGCAATTCTCCCCACCTCAGCTTCCCAAGTAGCTGGGATTACAGGCACCCACTACCACACCCAGCTAATTGTAATTTTTAGTAAAGATGGGGTTTCACCACATTGGCCAGGCTGGTCTCGAACTCCTGACCACAGGAGATCTGCCCACCTCAACTTACCAAAGTGCTGGGATTACAGGTGTGAGCCACCGAACCCGGCCGGCATCTATTTTTTAAAATGTGCCTGAATATGTTTTCTCCTGTATATGATCTGCTCCAAGAATATAAAGGAAGCTGTGTGCATTGAATGGGGTTCTTTAGAGGTGGCTTTCTGGTGGAGGTAGGTTAAGTCTGCAAGAAACTGAATGACCAAGATAGTAAGGAAGAAAAATGGTATTCTGAGAAGGGAAAGACAGCAGCAGAGATAGGGAGATGGAAGGATGAGAACTTGGGTGGGGCATGGAAGGGGGTTCTGGGAGCAGAGGATATTGAGTGGTGTGTCTTTTGGTGCAGCAGAACCATGTCACCTCTCCCACTGATGCTCTGGGCCATCCTAAGCAAATCCCTGAGTCACCTACAGCTGGGACCCCCACAGGGCAAAGCACCTCAACTGCTCCAACATTGACAGCTGAGCATCCTTTAAGCTACACCGTTTTCATATTTAATTCATACCCTTTGACCTTTTCGTATTTTTAGTAGAGATGGGGTTTCACCGTGTTACCCAGGATGGTCTCGGTCTCCTGACCTCGTGATCTGCCTGCCTCGGCCTCCAAACTGCTGGGATTACAGGCGTGAGCCACCGCGCCCAGCCTCTTTTTTTTTTTTTTTTTTTAATTCACAAACCCACTCCCACCAAATCTTCTGTGATTTTAGTAGTGTTTTGGAAAAACTCTCAAACCATGTTTTTCCTGTGCTCTCACATCACCAATCATCAACAGAGAAGAAGACTTCTGTGACCAAATGAGGGTTTTTTTCCATACACCAAGCAGCGGACACCAGCTGGGTGTCCTCCGATTCAATTCTGTCACTATCTACCTGCAGACAGAATCAAAGCCCACAGGCTGAGGGCTCATTCCCCAAGACTGCCACTCACCTTCAGACATGAGACACAAGTCCACGCCTCCAGAGTTTCTGACCAACCAGCTTTAAGCTGGGGTTCCCATGATCCCCTCTTTGGGTTCGATTAATTAGCTAGAGCAGTTCACAGAACTCAGGAAATACTTATGTTTACTAGTTTAGAATGAAGGATATTGCAAAGGGAACAGGTGAAGAGATGCATAGGGCAAGGTGTGGAGGAAGGGGCGTGGAGCTTCCATGCCCTGTCTGGGGCACCACCCTTCAGGAACCTCCATGTGTCCAGCTATCTGGAAGCTCTCCAAATCCTGTCCTCTTGGGTTTTAATGGAGACTTCATTATGTAGGTATGATTGACCAAACCATTAGACATTGGTGATCCACTTAACCTTTAGTCCCTCCCACAACTCTCTAATTATGCCTTTCTCTTTCCAGTGGCTGGCCCCGCCCTGAAGCTATCACTCAGCATTAGCAGACAGCACTTTGGGGATCCCATGGATTTTAGGAGCTGTATGCTAGGAAATGAAAGACAAAGACAAAATATGTATTTCACAATATCACAAGTAGGTTTGCTGAGTATTTGTGCTGGGAAGGAAGGGTATCATCCTGTATTCTATGGACTCTTAACAGCTTCCTGGATCTTTGCAGGAAGAACGAAGAGAAATCTCTCTTGCTTTCATGTGGAACAGTGAAGTTCTTCTTTTCCTGAAGTTTCAGGGCCAGTTTGCATCCCTGCACTTTTGGGGGTGTCACAACTTTTACCCAAAGTGGGATTGTTAACATATCTAACCAAGAAAAACTACAAAACACTGCTGAAAGAAATCAAAGATGACACAAACAAATGGAAATACATCCCATGCTCATGGATGGGTAGAATCGATATTGTGAAAATGACCATACTGCCAAAAGCAATCTAGAAATTCAACGCAATTCACATCAAAATACCACAATCATTCTTCACAGAACTAAAAAAAAAAAAAAATCCTAAAATTCATATGGAATCGAAAAAGAGCTTGCATAGCCAAAGCAAGACTAAGCAAAAAGAACAAATCTGGAGGCATCACATTACCTGATTTCAAACTATACTATAAGGCCATAGTCACCAAAACAGCATGGTACTGGGATTATTAAAACATTTCTTTCACTTAAGAAATAAGACTCTTCCAAAGAGACAACCTGGCAGGTGAAATAGTCTTCATATTTTTATATGTGAAAAGACGATTTGCAGTAGATGTGCTCTGAGATATGACTTTTAGGTTGTGGCATGAAGGACATGAAAAGGCACTGACAGAGCCAAGTGGCGTTCTAGAAGGATGGTCAGAGGTAGAGATGGGAAGAGAGTTTGGGGCAATACTAGTTGGGTGAACGGGCTCAAGCATGCACACTAAGGGGCAAAATGGCAGAGTTAACTGGTGTATGGGAACATTCAACTGGTAAGAGAAGAGCCTCAAGGTAAGCATGCACACAACTCCAGTAAACACACTGCACATGCATCCCCTCCAAAATGCTAGCAGGCCACTGCACATGCAGACAGCCCACCCCAAGGGAAGAATCAGAGGGGAAGTAATGCAAGACCCTAGGAGCAGGCCATTGTGTAAAACCCCACGTCCAAGGTCAAACTTGGTTTCTCAAGTCACCTTCTTGGTCCTCTTCCAAGTGTACTTTACTTTCTTTCATTCCTGCTCTAAAGTTTTTAAATAAACTTTCACTCCTGCTCTAAAACTTGCCTCCATCTCTCACTCTGCCTTATGCCCCTTGGTCAAATTCTTTTTTCTGAGGAGGAAATTATTGAAGTTGCTGCAGACCCGTATGGATTCACTGCCGGTAACAGGTCCAATTGGACCATTCAGAATACCATCCCTGTCTCAAGATCAGCAGATTAGCAAGCTTAATTCTATCTGCTAGCTTAATTCCCCTTTGCCATATAATGTAACATATTCAGAGGCTCCAGGGATTAGGGCAAGAACATCTCTTCATTCTTTGTTGGGGGGCATTATTCTGCCCACCCCTTGTCTGGTGAAGTCAACTCTCTTCCATTCTTCTAGACCCCGGCTGTCCAATATGGAGGCCACCAGTCCCATGTAGCTATTGCATACTGGCAATGGGGCTGGTCGAAATTGAGATGTGAAGTCAACACAAAATACATTGGATTTCAAATACTTAAGATGAAATGGGTATATTAATACTTTTTATATTGGTTACATGCTGAAATATAGCTGAAATAGAGATACATCAGATATATTGGGTTAAATAAAACATATACTTAAAATATATTTTTACCTTCTTTTGTTTTATTTTACTTTTTATTGATGTGGATACTAGAAAATGTTAAACTATGACTGGGTGCGGTGACTCACGCCTGTAATCCCAGTACTTTGGGAGGCCAAGGAAGGTGGATCATGAGGTCAAGAGATTGAGACCATCCAGGCCAATTTTTGTACTAAAAATACAAAAATTAGCCAGGCGTGATGGCGGGCACCTATAGCCCCAGTTTCTCAGGAGGCTGAGGCAGGAGAATGGCTTGTACCCAGGAGGCGGAGGTTGCAGTGAGCTGAGATCTCGCCACTGCAATCCAGCCTGGCCACGGAGTGAGACTCCACCTCAAAAAAAGAAAAGAAAAGAAAGAAAAGAAAATAAAATGTTAAATTACATATGTGGCTTACCCTTGATTTCTATTGGACAGCCTGTGCTGCTGCTAACTACAGGAGAATCTGTGGCATCCAAACGTTGGGCAGATGGTATTTCAGAAGGTGAAGGATCTTCAGCTTACAGCAGGGGGCGCTGTGAAAGGCAGAAAAGCCAGGATGGGCATTAGGTTTTCCAACCTACTGGGCTGCGTGCCTGTGTGTGTGAGTGCAGGCGTGCATGTGTGTGCGTGTATGTGTGTGTGAGTGAATGAGTGTGTGTGATAGAACTTTTTTTCATTTTTGCTCTAGTCTAGCAGAAAACTCCCGGGCTGATTTTAGGGAGAAACTAGAACATTCTCTGCTTATTCATCAGGCCCCTACCAAAGCTCTACTTTAATGCCAAGATAGCCCATCCTGCAAAGCACCCACTACAGATGGCATCAGGTCCCCCCTTTAACAAGTGGCCCGTGGCAACAAATACTTTGTCATAACGTGTCCCAGTGGGATGATCCCATTGGGAGGGATTTGAAGTGGTCATCTCTGCCACTTCAAATTTGTTTCACCTGGCCTCAACTCAGTCTATCCCGGGATAGATCAGCCTGTTTCACACTGGTGTTCACTCCCCCCATTTCAAACCTAAGTCATGCTATTTTTCATATTTTTACACTTACTGAGATCTTGAAGCCCCTGAGCTGGACCTGTCAGGTTTTCCTTCAAGCATAAGACCCATTCCTTGTCCAGGAAACTGCTTCTAATTTTTAGACTCATTTCCACCTCCTTCAGCTGTACCAACCCCTACTCCTGCCAGTGGAGAGGTTCCTGGCCTGCTTTAGGCCACACCTCAATGGATGCTGATATGTCCAGAGGGGACCCTGGGCAGCTAATGTAGTACCTTAATGTGAACCTAGGCCTATCCAAGACCTGAGCAAATTCTTAGCCTTGAAAGACAAGGCTTCCACCTGTGCTTGGGGTGGCAGGCCCAAGACTTTACAGTTGACCCTCTTTATCTCAAATCAATGTGATACAAGGGTCTTATCACTGTGCACGTCACCCCCTTCCAAGCCCTGTCCTAAAAACCTGGCTGGCTTCAGATCAACTGGCTAATTACTTGTGCTGTAATGATCAACCTGCCTAATTTATCACTTCTTTGAACATTTAATTAGCCAGCAGTGCAAGACAATTAGGTTCTGAATTAGGATAAATTAAACTGCTAGCTTAGCAGCTCTAAAGACATGGAAACTATAACCAATGACATCTACAAAAAGATTTGACAGAACCATCAAAAAGCAAGAACCTGACATGGGCCAACAGCCAGATGTGCCAACTATTCTGGAGAATCTCATGGAGCCAGCCGTTTTAGCTCAGAAAATAGAGAACAAAGCCTGGAGAGAAAAACACCTCTGCATGGAGCAGAGCTTCTGATCTTCTTTAATTAAAAAAAAATTGTTTTTTGTAGAGACAGGGTCTTGCTCTGTGGCCCAGGCTGAAGTGCAGTGGTGCAATTATAGCTCACTGCAGCCTCGAATGCCTGGGCTCAAGTGATCCTCCTGCCTCAGCCTCCTGAGTAACTGGGACTACAGGTGCACCATGCCCAGCTAATTGAAAAAAATTTTCATAGATACGGGGTCTTGTATGTTGCCCAGGCCGGTCTTGAACTCCTGGCCTCAGGTGATCCTCCCGCCTCAGCCTCCCAAAGTGCTGGGATTACAGGCATGAAACACTGAACCCAACCGGAGCTTCAGGTCTTTATCCCTGGCTGTAGGGTGCTTGTGGGGTCTGTGACAATTCACCACGCTATTAATTTTGAAAGATCAACTAGAAGTAGAAATTTGCATATTAGCATTCCCAATGGTCATAGCTGAGATTATTGTTTTGCCAGTCCAAAAAATATGAATGGTAGCCTGACATAAGTATATATAGTATAAGACTAGGCCAGGAAGAAAACCATTTCTCATCTAGCTATTTAAGCCCAGTTAACTCTTGGATATTCATACCACCATGTTGTCTAAAGAATAATAAATTATTATGGATAAAGTAATATAGCAGAAGACATCAGACCATGTTGAGTTAGCTTTAGGATGGGTTGTGATTTTATTATTATTAACTTGGATTTTTACCTTTGGAAAAATGATTTTTCATGGTTGTGTTTGAAAGATATGTGTGCTCCCCAGAAAGACACTGAGCTAGATAGCTACTGAGATGGGTGGTTCAATTTTGGCTTTGACTGTGAAGATATGTTTCTCTCTGCCCAATGATTGGTTGACGCACTGTTGGTTTCACTTTCAGACAGGGGAGTGAGAGCCAAAGAGAAGAGGAAAGAAGAAGGTAGGAGAGTGAGTTGGAGCCTTCTGGGCTTTATCCCTTCTCTCCTGGGATTTTCCAAGAATGAAGTAGGATCTGAGAGGCTCAGGGAATAAATTGCCTCATAAACGAGGCTTTTAGCTTCCTGTGATTCTACGCCTCTTCCTTGCTTGCAATTTAACACCTTTGGGAAAGCCTTGCTCACATGTTTCAGATTTGGTTCAGCTGCACTGTGAGTTATTAACACAGAGTTTGTGTTTGCGTGTGTATTCAAGGAGGTCCTCCCAGCCCCCATTTTCCATGCATGGTGTGATCAGTGGTAATATTCAAGACATTCACAAGCAAAACAAGAATTTCAACATAAAAAAGAGTTGCTAAGGCTGGCACAGTGGCTTTTGCCTGCAATCCCAGCACTTTGAGAGACTGAGGATGAAGGATTGCTTGAGACCAGGAGTTTGAGACCAGTCTGGGCAATGTAGAAAGACTCCATCTATACAAAAAATAAATGAAATAATTAGCTGGGTGCATTGGCACTTACCTGTAGTCCCAGCTACTCTGAAGGCTGCCGCAGGAGGATTGCTTGAGCCCAGAAATTGGAGGCTGCAGTGAGCCATGATTGTGCCACTGCACTCCAGCCTGGGCAGGAGAGCAAGATCCTGTCTCTTAAAAAAAAAAATTACAATGCTTCCCTGGCTTGACTTGCAACCTTCCTTTTTAACAACCCTTTTTTTTTTTTTTTAATCATATGAAACTCACGTCTGGAACCTAGCTATGACTGTCCACTGCAGACCCGACAACCACAGGAGGATATTGTGATTAGTGGGATGAAGGCAACATGAATGTGCAATGTGTATGGACACACAATTGAAGGCAGCATCCACAGCTGTGAGCCAAGTAACAGACTCCGCAAAGGCACTGTCACTCTTCCAAATAGCTAAGATAAGGACCGATTCAGGAGACAACAGTGGAAGATGTTTTCATCATGATCAAAGGACAAGTTTGATCACTTCAGGGAGACAAGTAGGTGGCTTGCTGTGACTGTTTGGAAGGAATTGAGAAGTGCTAAGGCAGGAAGCCACCCAGTTGGGAAAAAATCTCTGTACACTCTTAGTCAGGAAGCCTATTAAGCAGAAGGCAGCTCCCAAGAGTCAGAGATGAGCGGCTCAGTTGGCTATCCCCAAAGGGTGGCTCTCTGTACATTTCCAACTTTTAAGGTTCTGTTTATTTGGCATGGTTTACATCAAGGAAATCAGCAAGACTCATTCATATTTCAGCATGCCTATTTCTAGAGTAAGGAAGATATTTTCAGTCCTCCTTTCCTCACTGAATATGTTGGAAGACAAATCCCATCCTGGACATTAATTCAACTGCAGCAAAAAAACTTCGTGAACTGTTATTGTACTCTGTTTTAATTTTTTTCTTTCTTTTTTTTTTTTTTTTTTTTTTTTTTTTTAGAGACTGAGTCTTGCTCTGTTGCCCAGGATGGAGTGCAGTGGTGCAATCATAGCTCACTGTAAGCCTTGAACTCCTGGGCTCAGGTGAT
>NW_012101532.1:1645060-1672805 GCF_000951045.1 Mandrillus leucophaeus | reverse complement strand
TTTTTGAGGCAGAGTTTCACTCTTGTTGCCTAGGCTGGAGTGCAATGGCGCGATCTGGGCTCACCACAACCTCTGCCTCCCAGGTTCAAGCAATTCTTCTGCCTCAGCCTCCCGAGTAGCTGGGATTACAGGCATGCACCACCACACTGGCTGATTTTGTATTTTTAGTAGAGACGGGATTTCTCCATGTTGAGGCGGGTCTCGAACTCCTGATCTCAGGTGATCTACCCGCCTCGGCCTCCCAAAGTGCTGGGATTACAGGCATGAGCCACCATACCTGGCCAGAATTCTTATTGTAAAACAGGATCATGGTCACTTGAAATGTCTGAGAAATGAAGAGCAAACAGCAGACTTAGCTTTAGGAAATTTTGCAAAGAACACAGGTTCATACTTAAACTCCAAAGCAAATGACATAAACCCACCACATCATCTTAGAAAATGTTTGCAAGTATGCATTTCATTGACATATTTAGAACAAATTAGTCTCTTCCGCATTGTGTATCCAAATTGCATCATATTGTCGCTTCATTAAAAATGTTTCAATTAGGGAAAGAAGGAAGTCACTGTAGGATGGCTCTCTGTACATAGTACTCTGATGCTTTCAAATTAGAGACCGAGTTGCGGGTTCCTGTTACCATGAGAACCACCGCATTTCTCCAGCTGTTACAATTATTAACTCAAAGAACATGCATCTTCTTAAACTCTGCCTGTTATTTATCTACTGTTCTGTGGGCTTGACTGTGCCTAGAGTGAACTCTATTAATCACAAGTTGAAGTAAGTACAAAGACTGCAGGAGAGATAGCAGCCATGCCTTCCTTTCTGTCGGGAGAAGCAAACAATAGCAATTCATTTTCCCATTTTGTTCCATGTCTGTTGGAGAGTAGAGAAGAGGAAGGACTGAGAGCCTGGAGGAGCCCAACATGGCATAAAGAGATAAGCAACACCAGTTGCTGGTGACATGCAAACCCTCTCCGCCCTGCAAGCACAGGAAATACAGATTGGTGACCAGAAGTCTCCTTCCTCCTACTAGATGATTGGGCGCTGGTCCCCAACTCCTTATCTAAACACGAACACTAGGAGTAACAAACTACAATACATATATCACCTTGATATTGTGAAAGTCGTTATACTCGTTAAGCTACTAGAAAGAGTCATGCTTCCAGACTCATTCACTCTTTTAATCTACTATGAAGTATTTGGTATCTCCATTGCACAAAGAGACTGAGGCTTAAAGAAATTCTGTAGCTTGCTCGAGGAGTCAAGCCAGCAGGTGGAGAAACAGGATCTCAGAGTGGGATATATTGTTTTAAAATCTTATTCTCTGGCTGGGCGCAGTGGCTCACACCTGTAATCCCAGCACTTCGGGAGGCCAGGGTGGGTGGATCGCTTGAGCTCAGGAGTTCAAGACCCACTTGGGCAACACGACAAAACCCCGTCTCTACTAAAAGATACAAAAAATTAGCTGGGCATGGTGGCATGCACCTGTGGTCCCAGCTGCTCAGGAGGCTGAGGTGGGAGGATCACCTGAGCCTGGGAAGTTGAGGCTGCAGTGAGTCTTGATGGCGCCATTGTACTCCAGCCTGGGCAATGGGAGTGAGACTGTTTCAAAATAAATAAACAAATGAATAATCTCCTTTTCCCTACATTAAAAAACAACCCTGCATATGGATTTTTATAGCAGCTTTATTATAATTGCAAAACATGGAAGTATCCAAGATGTCCTTCAGTGAGTAAATGAATAAAGAGATGGTCCTATCTCCAGATAATGGAATGTTATTCAATGCTCACATGAAATGAGCTCTCAAGCTATGAAAAGACATGGAGGAAACTTAAACGCACACTGCTAAGTGAAAGAAGACAATCTGAAGACGTACACACCGTATTCCAACGAAATGGCGTTCTGGAAAAGACAAAACTATGGAGACAGTGAAAAGATCAGTGGTTGCCAGGAGCTGGGGTGGTAGGGAGAGAAGGATGAATAGGTAGAACGCAGAGGATGTTTAGGGCAGTGAAAATACTATGTGAGACTGTAATGGTGGATACATGTCATTACACATTTGTCCAAGCCCATAGAATGAGCAACAGCGAGAGTGAACCCTCCTGTAAACTGTGTGCTTCAAGTGATAATGATGTGTCCGTATACACTCATTGGCTGTAAGTGACATACCGTTCTGGAGGAGGAGGTTGACACAGGGGGAGGCTGTGTGTGAGGGGGGCCAGGGGGACATACAGAAAATCTCTGTGCCCTCTATTCAGTTTTACTATGAACTTAAAACTGCTCAAAAAAATTGTAAAGGCTTTGAAAACAATTCCCGTGCTTTCTCTCTCTCTCTCTCTCTCTCTCTCTCTCTTTGAGACAGAGTCTAGCTATGTTGCCATGCTGGAATGCAGTGGTGCGATCTTGGCTCACTGCAACCTCTGCCTCCTGGATTCACCCCATTCTCCTGCCTCAGCCTCCCAAGTAGCTGGGACTTCAGACGTGCACCACCACACTCAGCTAACTTTTGTATTTTTAGTAGAGACGGGGTTTCACCATGTTGGCCAGAAAGGTCTCGATCTCTTGACCTCGTGATCTGTCCTCCTTGGTCTCTCAAAGTGCTGGGAGTATAGGCGTGAGCCGTCACACCCAGCCCGTTCTCTCTTTTGGTTACCACTTTGCAGAGAAACCAAGACAACTGCATTTAACAAGGTGGACAGTATGGAAAGACACAGTGATGGGAAAAAATGGAGCCGGAGAAATAAAAGTGTCAGAAATCAGTCGGGTTCTGCAGGAATCAGGACACAGGCCCCCAGGAACACAGCACTTTCTTGTCAAAGGCCCTGGCTTGGCTGATACCCCTTGGTCTCCACGTGGCTCTGATTATTCATTTCTCAAGTCTCGAAGCACATAACTACGTGCACTTCTCATAGTAGACTCATTTTCCTAAGTAATTTTTTGTCTGTTTGTTTTACAATTATCATTTTTGTTTATTTATTCAATAAGTATTTGAGTGCCTTCTATGTCCCACATGCTGTTCTGGGTGTTGGAGATACAACAGTGAACAATACTGATAAAATTTTTCTGCATTTTTGAGTCAGGCGCAGTGGCTCATGCCTGTAATCCCAGCACTTTGGGAGGCCGAGGCGAGTGGATCACCTGAGATCAGGATTTTGAGACCAATCTGGCCAGCATGGTGAAACCCTGTCTCTACTAAAAATCCAAAAATTAGCTGGGGGTGGTGGCTCATGCCTGTAGTCCCAACTACTCAGGAGGCTGAAGCAAGAGAATTGCTTGAACCCAGGAGGTGGAGGTTGTAGTGAGCCGAGATCGCACCACTGCACTCCAGCCTGGGTGACAGAACCAGACTCCGTCTCAAAAAGATAAAACAAAATAAAATAAAATAAATAAATAAATAAAATCTGCAGTTTTGAAGTGTACATTCTTTAGGAAGACAGATGGTAAGCCATAAATATAGTAGCTAAGTAAGTCATAAATTAGGTTGGAGATTGATAATTGGTATAGAAAAAAAAGAAAAGAGAGTAGGTTGAGGGGAGCATATTATTGCCTGAGAGTTCAGAGACTCAGTGGAAGAGAATTGGCTCCAGATCACAGCACCAGGAAGTAGGGGAGCAGAAATAAAACTCAGATCTGCTGGAATCCAGAGGCCTGATCAGATCCTCCTTCTGGGCTGGTTGAAAGCTCGGCTCCATTTTGCCTATTAGGATTCCCCCATTTTTCTGAGGGAGAAGGTTCCTCACTGCCAGAAAGTTGCTGTCAGTCTGGGTTTCGTATTTTTAACTCCTATCCCATCTCTCCAATATAACATGCCAGAGAGCTAGGCCCAGTCTGATGCTGGAATGCAGGCAGCACAGGAAACTCCGTGAATTCTGGCAACTTGTACCGAAGGCACTGGGACCGTTGTGTCTGTTCTCTCTAAGGGTGATGCAATCCAGCCTCTTATCTCAGAATTTAAGCTTCTTTTGATGCATCTGAGGCATGAAAGTGAGGCTGTAACTCTGCGGGGAAATGGTGTTCAATCATCAAAAATTCTAAGTAATTTCTTTTTTTCTTTCTTTCTTTCTTTTTTTTTTTTTGAGATGGAGTCTCACTCTGTCACTCAGGCTGAAGTACAATGGCGCGATCTTGGCTCACTGCAGCCTCTGCCTCCCTGGTTCAAGCGATTCTTCTGCCTCAGACTCCTAAGCAGCTAGGATTACAAGTGTGAGCCACCATGCTAGGCTAATTTTTGTATTTTTAGTAGAGACGGGGTTTCACCATGTTGGTCAGGCTGGTCTCGAGCCCATGACCTCATGATCCGCCCACCTCAGCCTCCCAAAATGCTGGGGTTATAGGTGTGAGCCACCATGCCCAGCCAGTGATTTTTAAATTAAACTCTAACAGATGTATAGACAACTGCACGTATCATGTCTATAGAGCATGATGGGGTCTTACAAAGTGAACACACCATGCTCCCTGATCAAAATAGAATCTTATCATCCTAGAGCCTCCTGTGATATCTTTTCTCAGTCACTGCCACTACGCTGGTTGCTAATATGCCATTTATCAGTTTTGCCTGCTTTTGAGCTTTGTATAAATGGAATCTTACATGATGTCCTCTTTTCAGTTTTCTTGGTGGTTAGCATTGTGCTTGTCAGATGCATCCGTCCATGTGTAACTGTAGTTTATCCATTGTCTTCACTGCATAAAATTCCCATGGATGCATAATGCACTTTTTTCTACTACTGTTGGCATTCATTTGGGTAGTTTCTAGTTGACTGTTATGAATCATGCCAGTGCTTGCATTCTTGTATTTTTTGGGTTTTTTTTTTTTTTTTTTAGACAGGGTCTTGCTCTGTCAGTCAGGCTGGAGTGCAGTGGGACCATCACAGCTCACTGCAGCCTTGATCTCCTGGACTCAAAGGATCCTTCCCGCTCCAGCCCCCTGAAGAGCTGGGACCACAGGCACTTGCCACCATGCCTGGCTCTCTCTCTATATATATTTTTAAAGATATGGAGTCTTGCTATGATACCCAGGTTGGACTCAAACTCCTGGGCTCAAGTGATCCTCCCGCCGCAGCTTCCCAAAGCACTGGGATTACAGGCAGGAACCGCCATCCCCAGCCTCTTCTGTATGTTTTTATATTTATATTTCTTTTGAGTATAAACCTCGGAGTGGAACTGCTGGATCATGAAAAAGCTTATGTTCAGCGTTAGTAGATTCACAGTAAAGTACTTTTGGGTTTTGCTCTATAGTTGTGTAACTGAGTATGCATTTGTAAGTGTTTTTGTAGGTATTTTTGTACATTAGTCTGTACTTTTGTGTGTCACATGATATTAAAGTGAAGCTGTTTGTGCCTCAGTTTCAGCCGAAGCCCCAAAAAGCAGAGAACCAAACAAAACTATTAGTGGTTAGTGCTTTCCATTGTAAGGCGAGTTTGTAGATTGTTTGGAAGTGGTCTCAAATTTCAAAGATGGCAGACAATGGGTTTCATGCTCTTAGCCCAACATCCTCATGGGAGGCTCCACAAGTACAAGTGGGAGAGTCCAGAACAGGGTTGGTGGCTTCACCATTTCCCCATCCGAAAGCCTCTAACGTTACCATGCATCATGACACATCTGCCTGGACAAGACTTCAGCCTCCTAGTTCCATGGGGAGTGGGTGGGGTGTTTAGGGAGAGGAGATTCAGGGAGGTCAAGATAGGTCCTCATGGGTCTCCTGGAGTGCAGTTTCTCAAATGGCTGAGAATAAAAATAGGAGGCCACCTGGGCTGCTGGTGCACCTGCTCTGAGAGCAAGGCAAAGATGTAGGTTTCTGATATGGTTTGGCTCTGTGTCCCCACCCAAATCTCATCTTGAATTGTAATCTGCATGTGTCAGAGGAGGGGCTTGGTAGGAGGTGATTGAATTGTGGGGGCAGACGTTCCCCTTGCTGTTCTCGTGATAGACTTCTCATGGGATATGTGTGTAGCTCTCTCCCCTTCTCTCTCTCGCTCTCCTGTTCCACCATGGTAAAGCCGTGCTTGCTCCCCCTTCACCTTCTGCCATGATTGTAAATTTCCTGAGGTCTCCCAGTCTTGCTTCTGTACAGTCTGCAGAAGTGTGAGTAAATTAAACCTCTTTTTTTCATAAATTACCCTGTCTCAGGTAGTTCTTTATAGCAGTGTGAGAATGGACGAATAGTTTCCCTGGAGCGTGTGTGGGCTCTGTGAGGCTGTTACCAGTGGAGGGTGTCGAGGTTCTTGGCGTCTTGAACAAAGAATTGGACAAAACACACAAACAAAGCAACGAAATAATGAAGCAACAACAGCATAGATTTATTGAAAACGAAAGTACACTCCACAGGGTGGGAGTGGGTCCTTGCATAAGGGCTTAAGAACCTGGTTACATAATTTTCTGGGATTTAAATACCCTCTAGAGTTTCCCATTGGTTACTTGGTGTAAATGAAGTAGTGGCCCCTAATCAGTCTGATTGGTTTCTAAAGCAACCAATCAGAGGCTGAAGTGAAGTTACAACCGGTGCGCCCTATGCAAGCATGTGATTGGTTACAGAAAGCAACCAATCAAAGGCTAAAGTGAAGTTACAAAGTTATACTTCTATGCATATAAAGACTTGCCCTGCAATCAGTCCAGTTGGTGGCTTTCCTCAATGAGAGGCTGAAGTGAAGTTACAAAGTTACACTCCTATGCAAATTGGTTGCTTTCTGCAACCAATCAGAGATACCTTCAATGTTCCATCTGCCATGCAGAAAAGGTGGGGGGGTGGGCGGGGTGGTACAAAGGGAGTAGCCTCCAGTACTTTTGTTACTTAGGTGTGGAAAGTTGGGGCTTTCCTTTCGGTTTAGTTCTAGTAAGTCAATGTGAAACGGCCTTAGGTTCCCGGCCTGCAGACCCTATTCTTCCGCCTCAAGACACAGAACCTTCTAAGAGAGAGAGCGAGGCAATTTCAGCAGAAAGAAGCTGGAGGAGACCGGCTGTAAACAGCCTGAGGAAGGGAGGTCCTGCCCAGTTAAGGGAGCAGGAGTTTGGTGGGTCACAAGGAGAAGCTTAGAAGCATTTAAAAAATGATCCATGAGCAAGACGTAGCTGTACATCTCTGCTATGGACAGAGGGGACGGCAAGTAACACAGGAGCCCAGACCAGTCCTGCCCCTTCTCTGTCCTGGTGTCTGGCACCTTTTCCCAAGCAGGAGGAGCTAAAGGCAGCCTACGAATGAAAGGAGGATAGCACTGCTTGGCGGGGACAGACAATAATTCATCCATTGCCACCCCATCCTAGCCTCTCCCATCTTACCACCCTGAAGCAAGTACAGCTGGAGGCAAAAAGAGTTTAATTTTATATGCAGTTTGGAGTTTAATTTGACATTTTTCTGCTTTTTTTTTTTTTTTTTTTTTGACAGAGTCTATCGCCCAGGCTGGAGTGCAGTGGCATGATCTCGGCTCACTGCAAGCTCCGCCTCCCAGGTTCACGCCATTCTCCTGCCTCAGCCTCCTGGGTAGCTGGGACTACAGGCGCCCGCCACCACACCTGGCTAATATTTTAATATTTTTATTGGAGACTGGTTTCACCGTGTTGGCCAGGATGGTCTCGATCTCCTGACCTCGTGATCTACCCACCTCGGCCTCCCAAAGTGCTGGGATTACAGGCGTGAGCCACCGCGCCCGGCCTCTTCTGGCATCTTAACTATGAGAATGAAATTACTCTCAGAACTAAAATTCAGTCACTGGATTTTTAGTTTCTAAGGATGACCTGAGCCATTTGGGAAACCCGAGCTCTACAAGCTGGGAAATGGAACATCACGCCTGGGCTATGCTTGGGGATGAGAATGGGGATGTCCAGGCACATGTGTCATGATGCACGGTAATGTTAGAGGCCTTGGGATGGGAAAGTGGCCATTGTGTAGTCGCTAGGGGTGCAGACAGGCATCACCCACAGGGCTGGGTGGAGTGGCTGCATCACCCTGCGGTTCTCATTCTTCGCTTAGTGGGAGGTATCTACCCACACCATCCAGAGTATGGACACCTTCACTGGTGGGGTCCTTGGTGCCCTAGGTCTCTCAGAAGTCTGAGCGTTTTTCAGCAGGTTCTTGCTCTGTCACCCAGGCTGCAGGGCAGTGGTGTAATCATAGCTCACGGCAGCCTTGAAACCCTGGGCTCAAGTAATTCTCCTGCCTCAGCCTCCCAAGCAGTTGGGACTACATGCCTGGCTAACTTTTGTGTATATATGTGTGTGTATATTTTTCAAGATGGAGTTTCACTCTTGTTGCCCAGGTGGGAGTGCAATGGCGTGATCTTGGCTCACCGCAACCTCTGCCTCCCAGTTCCAAGGGATTCTTGTGCCTCAGTCTCCCGAGTAGCTGGGATTATAGGCGCCCAGCACCATGCCCTGTTAACGTTGTATTTTTAGTAGAGACAGGGTTTCTCCATGTTGGTCAGGCTGGTCTTGAGCTCCCGACCTCAGGTGATCTGCCCATCTCAGCCTCCCAAAGTGCTGGAATTACAGGCGTGAGCCACCGTGCCCAGCCAGTATCTATCTATATATATATTTTTAACATAGAGATGGGATTTCAGTATGTTGCCCAAGATGGTCTTAAAGCCTTGGACTCAAACAATCCTCCCACTTTGACCTCCAACTCCCAAAGTGCTGGGATTACAGGCATGAGCCACCAAGCCTGGTCTAATCCAAGCATTCTAGGGCTCAGGAGAGAAAGTGAAAATGACCCAGGAGGTTCAGTTACAAGCACCCAGGCATTGACTCTCCCACAGGCAGACAAACTCAGCAAGCCCATTGCAGTTGTTACTTTCGTGCATCAATTTGCCTGGGCCCGGAATATCTGATTACACATTATTTTGGGTGTGTCTCTGAGGGCGTTTCTAGAAGTGGTTAGCATTTGAATTCATGGACTGAGTAAAACAGATGACCCCCACTCCCCAATGTGGGTGGGCATCATCCAATCCATTGAGGGCCAGAACAGAACAAAAGGCAGCAGAGGAAGAAGACAGTCACTTCTGTTTCTGCCTCACCTCTTAAGTGGGAATGTCTCATCTCATCTTCTCTGGTTCTCAGACTGGCATTCACACCATCAACTCCCCTGGTTCTTGGAGGCCTCTGAACTCTAACTGAATGATGACGCTGTCTTCTCTGGGTCTCCAACTTGAAGACAGCAAATCATAGGTCTTCTCGGCTTGTGTGAGCCAATTTTATGTACACACACACACACACACACACACAGATGCTTCTCAATGTACGATAGGGTTATGTCCCAACAAACCCATCATAAGGTGAAACTACGGTAAGTCAAAAAGGCATTTAATACACCTAACCTACTGAATCATAGCTTAGCCTGGCCTCCCTTAAATGTACTCAGAACACACATTTGCCTACAGCCTGGCAAACTCATCTAATACAAAGTCTATTTCATAATAAAATGTTGGATGTTTCTTGTCATTTATTGAACACTCTACTAAACGTGAAAATCGGAAGGCATGTATGAGTATTTGAAGTGTCGTTTCTATGAAATGCATACTGCTTTTGCATCATTGCAAAGTTGAAAAATTGTACATTGAGCTATCATAAGTAAGGGATGGGGTGTGTGTGTGTGTTCTATTGGTTCTGTTTCTCAGGAGAACCCTCACTAATATATCCACCATGCCTGAGTTCCTTGCAGAGGAGTTTCTTGAGTTGGTTGCACCCAAGATAAACTTTTAAGTTTGATGCATGAACTTGAGGAAAATGAGCTAGAATAGTAATTCCCAAGCTGTGGGTCACAGACCACTGGAGTGCAAGGGTGAGACTGTGCTCAGGGTTACAGCAGAAGGTCTAAATAGCTCTATTCATCTTGAGACGAAGCATTGACCAACCTAGCAAAATACAGTGTTGTGGATGGCATATTAGTCCATTCTCACAGTGCTATAGATACTGTGTAATTTATAAAGAAAAGAGGTTTAATTGGCTCACCATTCTGCAGGCTGTACAGGAAGTATGGCTGGGAGACCTCAGGAAACTTACAATCATGGTGGAAGGCAAAGGGGAAACTGGCACATTCTATGTGTCTGGAGCAGGAGTAAGAGAGAGCAAAGGGGGAGGTGTCAAACACTTTCAAACAACCAGATCTTGTGAGAAATCTATCACAACGGCCCGGCGTAGCGGCTCACACCTGTAATCCCAGCACGTTGGGAGGCCGAGGCGGGCAGATCACGAGGTCAGGAGATTGAGACCATCCTGGCTAACAAGGTGAAACCCCATCTCTACTAAAAGACACAAAAAATTAGCCGGGCATGGTGGCGGGCACCTGTAGTCCCAGCTACTAGGGAAACTGAGGCAGGAGAATGGTGTGAACCCAGGAGGTGGAGCTTGCAGTGAGCCGAGATTGCACCACTGCACTCCAGCCTGGGTGACAGAGCGAGACTCCGTCTCAAAAAATTAAAAAAAAAAATAAATAAATAAAAATCTATCACAAGAACAGCACGGAGAAAACCTACTCACATGATTCAATCACCTCCCACCAGGCCCCACCTCCAACGCTGGGAATTACAATTCAACATGAGATTTGAGTGGGGACACAGAGCCAAACTGTATCAGATAGTAGCTAACAAATATGTAATAAGACCACATTCTTTGAATGCATTAATTTTTTGTAACATTATGCCATTATGCAATTCTCAGTCACAAAGGTTATCATGTGCAACTCCAACACCTTAACTTTCTTATTTTGTTTCGTTTCTTTAAAGAGATGTCCTTAAACCAGATGAAAGAAAAAAGACATGCAGGATCACGATACTCTTGGTTAACACTAAAATGCCATTTAGCCAGCATGCAGGCTGCCAGACAAAACTACGAGGTACTAGTAGGATGAATTGACAATTGTCATTTCATCAAATGTAGTGACAACATTATCTGCAGATCTTAGAAGAATCAGCTCAGAAAAATCCCTGGTTGGTACTGATCCTCTCAGATAGATTGAAATCTTTCCAGGCTATTCCTCAGAGCTCATCAATCAAGGGCAGTTGTCATGGTGAAGAGTTGAATAGATGGCTTCCATTTAATTATCCTCAGCCCTCTAGATATTGAAAGCACTTGGGAACGGCAGGCTGTGCTGGCCCTGGTCTCCCCAGCTAAAACAGTTATTCCTTTCTTACTCCATCTTCACCTGAAGGCATTTATTCATTTGTTTATTTAATAAATGCATACCAAATGCCTATTATGTGACAGGCACAGGGTTCCTACCAAAGATGTCATTGTGAAAAGGTCAGGTGCAGACTCTGCCTCAACTCACTTCTGTGTGGCAGAAGACAGACCCACAGGCAATCAGAAAGGTGGTGAGACTGTGCAGTGCATGATCGGAGAAGGGTGGTGGAGCCCAGAAGGTACTATCGGGTGTCAATCAAGTGGCTGGGAGTTGGGAGTTGGGTCCTACATGGTCAGTAGCTCAGATAAGGATCTCAGCTAAGTGAGGAAGTTCATGTCCAATTCCTTCCAAAGCACTGAAGCTAAAAGCTATCTTTTCTGAGTCTTCTAAGCAAGCAAAGGGAGTAGAACCCATTCTGCCAAGGAGAGGAAGCTAGTGATGAGCAATCGAGTGGTAAAAAGAGGAAAATAGAAGAGTGTTGGTGAGGAAGGAAGAAGGGTCCTGGGACAGTCCCCTGGGCAGTACCGTGGTTTCTGCAGCCCCCATTCATTTGATGTCAAGGTTGTAATCAAAGCACAAGCTTGTTTGTCCTTGAGAAGCAGAGTTAGGGAGAAGACCACACAGACAGTGATGTATCTATCCATCTACCTATTTGTGTATTTGTCCATTTAGCAACCGATTTCTGAGTTTCCACGTGTCTGTCTTGTGGAGGAGACACACATTAAGCAAAGAGTTACACAAATGCTTATTTAACCCTAAGTATGCATCATGCTCTACAGAGTCCATGATCAGAGTGTCACGGGACGCTTTCCTAGGACAGCAACACTGAGCTGAGACCTGAAAGTGAGGAGGAAGGAACTAATGAGAAGAGGCAGAATGTGGAAAAGTTTCCCAGGTAAAGTAGGGAGCCTGGCTGAGGACTTCACAGAGAGCTGTACGCACAATGGGCAAAAGAAGATGCCCACCACTTCCCAGAGGGCCGCTGGGACTTTACACTCAGAACACCTGGATGGTTTGAATGCGTGGAAAGTTGTGGATCGGTCTTCATTTTTAAGTGATCACTCTGGCTGCTGTAGCTAGAAGGTGGTGGAAGAAGGCAAGACTGGAGGGGTGGAAAGTGATCAGGAGATAAATATGGCAACTCAGGAAAGAGCCATTCACTGGTGGCTTAGCCCTGGGTGGGGGTGGGGGTAGTGCCAGTGGAAGTACAGAGTGAAAGTCATCTTCATCCAGGGTCAGAGGCTACAGTTCTTCCACCTCCACAGGTACGTGACAATCAGTACTTTCACTGCACATAACAATGTGTGTTTGACAGATAGAGAGAGAGCCAGCTCCACCTGTGGTAGGCACACTTGCTCATATTCTTTTCTTTTCTTTTTTTTTAGTTTTTTTTTTTTTTTTTTTTTTTGAAACAGAGTCTTGCTGTGTCGCCCAGGCTGGAGTGCAATAGTGCTATCTTGGCTCACGGCAAGTTCCGCCTCCCAGGTTCAAGCAATTCTCCCTGCCTTAGCCTCCTGAGCAGCTGGGGTTACAGGCACCTGCCACCACGCCCAGCGAATTTTTATATTTTTAGTAGAGACAGGGTTTCACCATGTTGGCCAGGCTGGTCTCAAACTCCTGACCTCAGGTGATCCACCCACCTTGGCCTCCCAAAGTGTTGGGATTATAGGCGTGAGCCACCATGCCTGGCCCACTTGCTCATATTCAAACCACACAGAAGGCTAACATGTCCCATCAGGGAGCAGAGGGTTTTGCTTGTAGGCAGGGAGACTCTCTCAGTAGAGGACTTACCTGGAAACCACCTCAGGACCAGGATGAGACTCCTTGGTAGCACCCAGAAGGAAACAGAACTGTTGTTGTCTGGACACTTAGAGAAGCAGCCCAGGGGTGGAGGTTGGGGAAGTGTCTGCAGCTGCTGGGCTTTGCATCTGACTAATGTCTGCTTTCTAGGTTGACAAGAAAGAGAAGGCCAGGCGCAGTGGCTCATGCATACAATCCCAGCATCTGGAAGGCTGAGGTGAGAGGATCACTTGTGCCCAGGAGTTTGAGACCAGCCTGGGAAACATGGCCAAACCCCATCTTTTCAAAAAAAAAAAAAATACGAAAATTAGCCAGGCATGGTGGCACATGCCTGTGGTCCCAGCTACTTGGGAGGCTGACGTGGGAGGATCACTTCAGCCTGGGAGGCCAAGGCTGCAGTGAACCGTGACTGCACCACTGCCCTCCAGCCTGGGTGACAGTGAGACCCTGTCTCGAAAGAAAAGAAAGAAAAAAACAAACAAAACAATGCAAAACAAGCTAAAAGGAAAGATTTTGGCACTCCTGCCTCTGGAGGGTTGAGGATGTCATTAAAGGGAAGTAGCTTCAGTGAGAACAGGCGACAGTGGGAGGAGAGAGAAGAGAGACACTAGCTGTTTTTGGTTTATCCTATGTCAGTTTTCTTTCCCTCCAGATTTTCAAAAGAAGGGGCTTTTCTTTTATATAAGAAAGCATATATAAGTCTCCCCAATTATATATTTAACGTGTCATTTCCCAACTGAACTGGCATTGGGAGACAAGGGTAATAACTGCAGATGAGCATTTCTCTCACCTGATTTGCTGGAACAGGACGACTCCTCCTTTCCCTCCCAGGCTTGGCCCTGGAGCTTCCAAGAGTGCAGTCTATTTGCTTTGCTGTAAAGAATACCGAGGCTGGGTAATTTATAAAGAAAATAGGTTTCTTTGGCTCACAGCTCTGCAAGCTGCATAAGAAACATGGCACCAACATCTGCTGCTGGTGAGGGCTTCAGGAAGCTTCCACTCATGATAGAAGGTGAAGGGGAGCTAGCAAGATTATATGGCAAGAGAGGGAGCAAGAGAGGAGAGAGGTGCCACACTCTTTTTTTTTTTTTTTTTGAGGCAGAGTCTCGCTCTGTCACCCAGGCTGGAGTGCAGTGGTTTGATCTCGGCTTACTGCAACCTCTGCCTCCCAGGTTCAAGCAATTCTCCTGCCTCAGCCTCCCGAGTAGCTGGAACTACAGGTAGACACCACCATGCCCAGCTAATTTTTGTATTTTAGTAGAGACAGGGTTTCACTATGTGGGCCAGGCTGGTCTTGAACTCCTGATCTTGTGATCCACTTGCTTCACCCTCCCAAAGTTCTGGGATTACAGGTGTGGGCCACCGTGCTTGGTCACCACACTCTTTTTAACAACCAGATCTCATTATGAGAACTAAGAGTGAGAGCTGACTCAATCTCACGAGAACGGCACCAAACCATTTATGAGAGATCCACCCCCATGACTTAAATACCTCCCACCAGGCCCTACCTCCAACACTAGGGATCGAATTTCAACAGGAGATTTGGAGAAGACAGATATTCAAACTATATTAGAAGAGAAGCCTCATGTCTGTGAAGAGAGAAGGTGGTGGAGGAGGAAGGGAAGCATGGAGGCGTGGATAGTAGGCTCACGATGCATGCATACTTAGGACTAAATAAGCATTCGTGTAACTCTTTCTTTCTTGGGCATGTCCAATCTCTACCTATTTCCCCCTGTGTCGTAGACTTCATGTTTGTTTCTCGCCACTGCCAAATTCATATATTGGAACTCTAATCCCCAATGGGATGGTATTTGAAGATGGTGCCTTTGAGAGGTGATTAGGTTATCACCATCGACAGGAGCTCATTCTGTTGCCCAGGCTGGAGTGCAGTGGCCTGATCATGACTCACTGTAGCCTCCAACTCCTGGGCTCAAGCCATGCTCCTGCCTTGGCCTGCACAGTAGCTGTGACTACACAACCTGCTACTATATCCAACTAACTGAAAAAAAACAAAAAAAAATTGAGAACAAGCCTCTTGGATCTCTCATGTTTTTTGTTTTCCTCCTTGCTTGCTCTTGCTCAAAGCTTGCATCCTGCCAAGGCATTTTTTTTTTCTCCTTCTGGGGCCATATGCAGGTTGCTTATACAGAAGCACCAATGACCAGTGTCACAATGCTATTAACACTGGCCCTGACACCACTGTCCTAGCATATAGCTGCTGATGTCCCCAGCCCCAAGCCCACTCCCCTCAATACTGCTGGTGCTACCATTGGCACCAACACAATGTCTCTAGTCTGCCATGGTGGCAGCCAATGTATTTCTACCAACTTTTTTTTTTTTTTTTGAGACTGAGTCTTGCTCTGTTGCCCCGGCTGGAGTGAAGTGGTGCAATCTCGGCTCCCTACAACCTCCACCTCCTGATCTACCAACAATCTTCATGGCTGCAGAGATTATAGAAAACGGGCCCTGTTGCTTAATTTTTTTTAATTAAAAACATTTTTTGAGACAGGCGCTTGTTCTGTGTCCCAGGCTAGAGTTCAGTGGCCTGATCATGAATCACTGCAGCCTTCTACTCCTGGGTTCAAGTCATCCTCTGCCTTGGCCTCCTAAGTAGCTGGGACTACAGGCACATGCTACCGTATCTAGCTAGTTAAAAATAACTTTTTTTAGAGACAGGGTCTCGCTCTGTTGCTCAGGCTGCTATTGAACTCCTGGGTTCAAGTGATCCTCCCTCCTTGACCTCCCAAAGTGTTGGGATTACAGGCGTGAGCCACCGCACCCGGCCTGTTGCTTGTTTTGTTTTATCGTCTCTTCATCCCGGTTCCCAATTATAGGCACTGAGGTGCAGAGTGAGGAGCAAAAGCTGTGCTATCCTTGGAGCTACTCTATCCATAAACAATGGTCATTCTTGGGTCGATCTTGGGCATCTCCAAACTCTGCATTTCCCCCTGTGTCATGGACTGTATGTTTGTCCCTCCCTACGGCCAAATTTATATCTTGAAACTCTAGTCCCCAGTGGGTATTTGAAGATGGTATTTGAAGACGGGGCCTTTGAGAGGTGATTAGGTCATGAGGGTGGACCCCTTATGATGGGAGTAAAGCTCTTCTAAGACAAGATAGGAGAGAGCTTGTTTTTCCTCTCTCTCTCCATGTGAGCAAGTCAGAAAGAAGCCTCTCACCAGAAGCTGACAATGCTAGCATGCTGATCTTGGACTTTCAGCCTCTAGAACTGTGAGAAATAACTATTTGTTGTTTAAACTACCCAGTCTATGACATCCTTGTTACAGCAGCCCCAGCTGATGAGGAAAGCCTGTATCAGTTCAAATCTCTAGACAAACAGAAGAAAAGAAAGGGTTAGACATGGCCAGGTGTGGTGGCTGTAATCCCAGCACTTTGGGAGGTTGAGGTGGCCCCATCACTTGAGCCCACAAGTACAAGACCAGCCTGGGCAACATAGAGACCCCGTCTCTACAAAATTTTAAAAACTAGCTGGGTGTGTTGACATGCACCTGTAGTCCCAGTTACTCAGGAGGCTGAGGTGGGAGGATCTCTGGAGCACAGCAGTTGAAGGCTGAAAGTGAGCTATGATGGTGCCACTGTTCCAGCCTGGGCAACAGAGTGAGACCTTTTCCAAAAATAATAAATAAGTAAAAAAGAGTTGAACACGAACAGGATTCATTGTGGGAAAAGCCTCTGAAGGATAAAGAGAAGAAGGAGCAGGAGCTGGTGAGGAGCACCTCTGGATTGCTGTGCAGGTCTGACACCTGTGAGCGGAGATGGGGAAGGAGCAGAACCTGGATGGAAAAAGCCCTGGGCCAAAGCACAGCTCTGAAAGAGTCTTGGCTAGGTCTCTGCAGAGTCCCTGAACTATTATCTTTCACTGTGTTACAAATCACCCTGAAATGCAGTGGCTTAAAACAACAACAAACTTTTCTTATGTTACAGTTTCTGTGGATTGAGAGTTCAGAAGAAGCTAAGCTGGGTGGCTCTAGTTCCTGTCCTCTCATGAGGTTGCAATCAAGATGTTGGCTGCAGTCATTTGAAGACTTGATTTGGGCGGCAGAAGGTACTTTCAAGGTGGCTCACTCATGTGACTGGCAAATTGATACTGGCAAATGAAGCAGGAGGCTTCATTTCCTTGCCATAGAGACATCCTCAAAGAGCTGCCTGAGCGTCCTCAAGGCATGGTAGCTGGCTTCCCCCAGAGCGAGTGATCTAAGAGCGTGCAAGACAGAAGCTATGGTGTTTATCATCATCTAGCTTCCAAAGACTGACAGTAGAAGTTCTGTAGATCCTACTGAATTCCACAGAATTGCATGGGTCTGCCCATGATGGGACCCATGGTTGCACGGGTCAACCCATCATGGGAATGGCCTACATGGGGTGTGAATACCAAGAAATAAGGATCATTAGGGTTATCTTGGGGATTGGCTGCCATGCTCCACAAGCAAAAATGGACTGCTGGAGGAGCCCCACCGTGAACAGAAGTAGCTTGACTTGGTTGTCTTGCTCTGCTTAGCCACTATGAGGAAAACATGGCCTCCATGTAAGTCTTGCAGAAGATTGGTGAAGGATCTGAAGGGACAGCCACTGGGGGCTGGCCATCAACTATTGTGAGCAAAACCCCTTCACAATAGGTTCTATTGAAGGAAGATCTGAGCTGCTCAGCTGCCCGGCTTCTACATGCCCCCATTCCTTTACGTAAGTAAACCCTGAGAATATCCAGTCCACAAGCCCGCGACTTTCCAAGCTTCCCTGAGTCCTAGAATAAGCACATCTTCAGGCTGAGCTGAGAACGCTGCCATATTAAGACAAGGAAACTGAAGAACAGAGAGAGATGATATACCCAAGGTCCCCCCAAAGATGACAGAAGCAGGCATAACGTGAAGGTTTTAAAATTCCGAGCCTGATACGCTTTGTCTTGTGCTATGAAGTCCCCATAAATCCAGCCATCTGTGCAAAGGACTGGCTTGCTAGGACGCTCCAGACTGCTAAATACGCCATTATCTATGATGTACATTCCTATTTTTACTGTTGTGGCTGCTACGGCAACAGATTTGATTTCCTAATTATGTTTTTCTTTGGCTAATGTAAAAATTAATTTCCATTCCCTGAACAGCCATCAACTACTGATAAGAGGACATCACTCAGGAGATTGAGCGGTAAACCCATTGGATGCTGGTGCTATCTACAAGTGAGGGCAAGAAGCTGCCATCTGTTATCTGTTCATTCTGTGCCATGCTCCGTGCAAGGTAACTTCTTTCTCCCAAGCGTGTGAAGCCAATTTCAATGTTTTTATTTTATTTTATTTTATTTTGTTTTATTTTATTTTATTTTATTTTTGAGATGTAGTCTGTCTCTGTTGCCCAGGCTGGACTCCTCTTGGCTCATTGCAACCTCCGCCTCCCGGGTTTAAGGGATTCTCCTGCTTCAGCTTCTTGAGTAACTGGGATTACAGGTGCCCGCCACCACGCCTGGTTAATTTTTGTATTTCTAGTAGAGATGGGGTTTCACCATGTTGGCCAGACTGGTCTCGAACTCCTGACCTCAAGGTGATCTGCCCGCCTTGGCCTCCCAATCAATGTTCCCATTTTAAAGTTGAGAAAATGGAGATGACAGATGTGATGTAACTTGCTCGGAATTTTATGTGATGTAAGTGGCAGAACACAATTTAGGCACATCTGCCTGACTTCATCATTTTTTATTCTAACACAGTAGGCCCTCCGTTTATCCTGGGAGGATTTGTTCCAGGAACCCCTGCAGATACTAAAATCGGCAGATGCACACGTCTCTTTTATAAAGTTGGCCCGGTGTGGTGGCTCACGACTGTAATCCCAGCATTTTGGGAGGCCAAGGTGGGCCCATTACCTGAGGTCACAAGTTCGAGACCAGCCTGGCCAACATGCCGAAACTTCATCTCTACTAAAAATACAAAAATTAGCCTGGCGTGATGGTAGGTGCCTGTAATCCCAGCTATTTGGGAGGCTGAGGCAGGAGAATCACTTGAACCTATGAGGTGGAGTTTGCAGTGAGCCGAGATCACATCACTGCACTCCAGCCTGGGGAACAGAGTAAGACTTTTGATATACATAAATGAATGAATGAATGAATAATTAAATAATAAAATGTCTTAATACAGTCACTCTCGCTGTATCTACAGGTTTTGATCCTTAGCTGGTTCAATCCTTAGACACAAGAGGCACCGATACAGAGGGCTGACTGTGGAAACTAAGAAAGAAAGCCACCTGCTTGGTCAGAGGGGGTTTTATTCAGCAGTTTACATTGGAGTTAATGATGTTCAGAGTCTATTTCTCAGTCTTGGTTCTGCTGCCTAGCAGTTGTGAGTCACAAGGAAGTACGTGAGTCTCAGGGGAACTGATTCACATTAATTAAACTCACAAGAGACTGATACATATGCCTAAATGACAGTCTATTCTCTTGCAAGGGAGTGAGCAAAATGTTCATGTTTATCCTCCAGATGAGCCTCTTCTCATAAGCCTGATAAGTTGAATGACGAAGCAGAAGGCCGCTTAGCAAGTGTAAAATCAAAACCAAAGTATCTGGGAGGCAGCTTTGAAGAATCTTACAGCTCACAGATGACCCTTTCTTGAAGTCCTCCCTTATGTGATGGGAAAATTTCAATGTCTCTTTAAACACACACACACACACACACACACACACACACACAGAAGTATTGTCATATCAAAGTCTCATTGTTTTGTTTCACCAGACTTTTTCTGATACTTTTCCTATATAGAAATGTTTTTTCTTCAAATATTTTATTACAGTTGATTAGGCAAAAACTGTATTTGCTATGGAACCATGTTAATTTCAGGATGCATTCTTACTGTTTTGGCTTGGAAGCTCTCTGTCTTCTAATACGGCTTTGCAAATTCTTAACGTTATACATCACATGCAGTTTTCCTTAGAATGCTACAAGATGCATCAGTCTAGTTCCTATAAGGCCTCACCCTTTTCCAGAGTTAGGAACATTTCCCGAACCCCCACCCCTCCCAGACAATGCGATGCAATCTGTTTTAAATCGCAGCTGATTGAACCAGGCATGGGTTGGTAACTTATCCGATCTTTTTTTGTTGTTGTTGAGACAGAGTCTTGCTCTGTTGCCCAGGCTAGAGTGCAGTGGCATGATCTCAGCTCACTGCAACCTTCAGCTCCCGGGTTTGAGCTATTCTCCTGCCTCAGCCTCTTGAGTAGCTGGGACTACAGGCACCTGCCAACATGTGTTTTTAGTAGAGACAGCTAATTTTTGTGTTTTTAGTAGAGACAGGGTTTCACCATGTTGGTCAGGCTGGTCTCGAACTCCTGACCTTGTGATCTTCCTGACTCGGCCTTCCAAAGTGCTGGGATTATAGGCATGAGCCACCGTGCCCGGCCAATTTATCCAATCTTTGCATGATGGGTATGCAAAGAAGAGGTAGACCAGATTCTTTCTCTAAAGAATTAGACGTGAGAAATAGAGGAAGAATCATCATTAGTAGGGAAAGCTGAATGATGGGAGGTCAGGAGGTAAAAGGATGTGCCGTATGTGAGTCTCCTAGAATTGCCGCGACGACGTACCACAGATGCAGTAGCTTAAACTGCAGGATCTTATTGTCTCTCTGGTCTGGAGCTAGAAGTCTGAAGTCAAGGTGTTAGCGGGGTTAGTTTCTTTTGAGGGCTGAATCTGATCCATGCCTCTTTCCTGGCTTCTGGCAGCCCTAGGTGCCCCCTGGCTTATAGATGCCACTCACCTTGTGTCTTCACAGCACGCTCCCTCTATGTGTGTCTGTTTCTGTGTTTAAATTTCCACCTTTTCTAAGGACACCAGACATATTTGTCCATCTACCCTAACGACCTCATTTTAACTTGATTGAGTCTGTCATGACTCTATTTCCAAAGAAGGCCACATTCTGGACTGGGCATGGTGGCCCACACCTGTCATTCCAGCACATTGGGAAGTTGAGGCAAGAGGATCACTTGAGCCCAGAAGTTTGAGACCAGCCTGGGCAACATAGCAAGACCCCATCTCTACAAAAATAAAAAAAGGTATCCAGTCATGACTGCATGTGCCTGTAGTTCCAGCTACTCAGGAGGCTGAGGTGGGAGGATCCCTTGAACTGAGGAATTTGAGGCTGCAGTGAGCTGTGATCAAACCACTGCATACCAACCCAGGCAACACTGCAAGACCCTGACTTTAAAAACAAATAAAAGAAAAGAAATACAAATAAGGACCTGTTCTGAGGCACTGGGGGTTAGGGATTCAACATATATTTTTGGGAGAAGACAATGCAATTTATAACATCTCCTCCCGCATTGGACCAAACTCATAAAGTAAGTTCAGGAGGGGCCAAGGAAAGTCATCGCGGATCCACTGGCTTCAGTGAGGAACCCCACTCTGGTCTCAGTGTTGGGCCTACCTTTTGGCCGACTTCCCTACCTAAGGCAGCCTCAGGATTACGGCCTTGAGAATAGCTGTGAGAGAGGTCCCAGCAAGGCCGTCAAACAGGGGATAATTAGGTATAACAGAAAGAGGAGGGGCTCCACAGTAAGCCATTACAACACTCTTATAATAACCTCCTCTCTTTCTTTTTTAAATTTAATTTTACTTTAAGTTTCTGGCATACATGTGCAGAACATGCACGTTTGTTATATAGGTATACATGTGCCATGGTGGTTTGCTGCACCTGTCAACCTGTCATCTAGGTTTTAAACCCCGCATGCATTAGGTATTTGTCCTAATGCTCTCCCTCCCTTTGCCCCCCACCCCTTGACAGGCCCCGGTGTGTGAGGTTCCCCTCACTGTGTCCATGTGTTCTCATGGTTCAGCTCCCACATATGAGTGAGAACATGCAGTGTTTGGTTTTCTCTTCCTGTGTTAGTTTGCTGAGAATGATGGCTTCCAGCTTCATCCATGTCACTCCACAGGACAGGAACTCATCCTTTTTTATAGCTGCATAGTATTCCATGGTGTATATGTGCCACATTTTCTTTATCCAGTCTATCATTGATGGGCATTTGGGTTGGTTCAAGGTCTTTGCTATTGTGAAGAGTGCTGCAATAAATATAGCATGCATGGGTCTATATAGTAGAATGGGTATATATCCAGTAATGGGATTGCTGGGTCAAATGGTATTTCTGATTCTAGATCCTTGAGGCATCACCACACTGTCTAACCTCCTTTCTTTCTTAAGTTGACTAGTGATGATGTGTCCTGTACAATTAAGAAATCCAAAGGTATGACAGTGACCTACCTCCCAGACCTGGGATTACTGTAGCAACACTACTAGTGCCCAATACATTGTCCAAGCAGGAAGTCTAGTAATAGAAATTCCAAGCAGGCAGTTACATTTCTCTTCCAATCTATCCACTGCCATGAGTTAATAGCGTGACCCTGAGCTCCAATCCCTTCATTTGTCAAGCCAAGTGCTCTTCCCAGCTGTAAAATCCTGTGATTTCATCATAATTGATCAATTAAGCTCAAATAGTCCCTCCAACAGACAGCCTCGAAGATGCATTTTAGAAAAATCGTTGAGTGGGTAAATCATGTGCCCTTAAGTGAGAGTTTATTATCCAACTCTCTGGGAAGCAGACCAGAATTTTCCTCCCAAATGTGAGATTTACTTTAAGCTTAAGTTATTTTTAAAAGGTAGACAAAACCCATGATATCATCCCTCTATTAATTTGTAGACGTGAAAAGAGATTCCTACCCGTTCTGAACCTTAGATAAACACACAAGAATAATAATAACCTTCACAGGAAGGTATTGAACATTAGACAGTTACCAAAGGCAAATGTTATTTGTTCCACGGGAGCTCTTCGACTGGGTCTTTCGATTCTGTGTGTGAGCTGCTAGCACAGGCAATTACTGTGCTTTTTCTATTCTGGGTCTTAAAATACCTTAGAATTCTTTCTACTGTGGTCCGACTGTTAGGAGGAAGGCTCCAGTCCCAGGGTGGGAAAGACTCCATGTAACAGTTCTTAAAAGAAAACCCCAGGCATGTGGCAGGTGGGCACAGGGGAAGAAGACTCTTCATTCATTCAGTCTGCCCACCATTACCGCGTCCTCACGGAGCCATGGCGCCTGGGATCCATAGACCTCCCCTTGAGGCTCTCAGAGTCCAGTGGGGGGAGGCGGGGACACACAAGTGAGCAAATAATTTCAATGCAGTGTACTGGTTTCTGTAAAATACACATTCAACAACAAGGGAATGATTGAGTACGTTATAGCTGACCTATAGAATGGAGGATTATTCATCAATTAAACACCGTGTTTTGGAAGAATATTTAATAGGGCTTGCTTTTCTTTTTACTGACTTTGCTGTTACGTCAAAGGCAAAGAAATAGTCAGGCTACGAAGTTCAATACAGTATGGCCAGGTGCAGTGGCTCACGCCTGTAATCCCAGCACTTTGGGAGGCTGAGGCAAGTGGGTCATCTGAGGTCAGGAGTTCGAGATCAGCCTGCCCAAAATGGTGAAACTCCGTCTCTACTTAAAATACAAAAATGTAGCCAAGTATGGTGGTATATGCCTGTAATCCCAGCTACTTGGGAGGCTGAGGCAGGAGAATCACCTGAACCCGGCAGGTGGAGGTTGCAGTGAGCCAAGATTGCGCCAATGCACTCCAGCTTGGGCAACAGGGTGAGACTCCATCTCAAAAACAACAACAACAACAACAACAACAACAACAACAACAACAAAACAAAAAACTATACAGAATCCTACAATATGTAAAATATATTAGGTATGCCTATATACATATGCATATACACACATAGAACATATACTTCTCTATCATTTACATATGTGTGTATAAATACGTGTGTGTGTATATATATTATATATGTATATAGAGAGAACCACATAACAGGATAAACATTATATTCTACCATATAAAGGATAAACATTTATCCACATAAAAGTATAAACATAATAGCAAGTAGTTATTGAACTCTTAATACATCCCTTAATATACTCGGGATACTGTCCCCCTCTCTTTATGTTCTATATGCCATTTATGTCCTAAATTTATTTTACACAAAATTATATATGCAAAAGTGTGGCTCTAACATGTGCACAATGTAAACAACACAAATAAACAGGGCCAGGCATAGTGGCTCACTTCTGTAATCCTAGCACTTTGGGAGGCAAAAGTGGGAGGATAACTTGAGGTCAGGAGTTCAAGACTAGCCTGGGCAACATAGGGAGATACCGTCTTTACATAAAATAAAATAAAATAAAATAAAATAAAAAGTTAGCAGGGCAGGCGCCATGGCTCAGGCTTGCAATCCCAGCACTTTGGGAGGCTGAAGCAGGTGGATCACCTGAGGTCAGGAATTTGAGACCAGCCTGGCCAATATGGTGAAACCCCATCTCTACTAAAAATGCAAAAATTAGCCAGGTGTGGTGGCGCACACCTGTAATCCCAGCTACTTAGGAGTCCAAGGCAGGAGAATGGCTTGAAGCTGGGAGGTAGAGGTTGCAGTGAGCCAAGATCATGCCATTGTACTACAGCCTGGGTGACGAGAGTGAAAAAAAAAAAAAAAAATTAGCCAGGCGTGGTGACACATGCCTGTGGTCCTAGCTGCCATGGAGGCTGAGGTGAGAGGATTTTTGAGCCTGGGAAGTTAAGGCTGCAGTTAGCTGTGATTGTGCGCCACTGGGCTCCAGCCTTGGCGACAGAGGGAGACACTGTCTTAAAACAAACAAACAAATAAACAAACAAACAAACAGAAGAACAAGAAAAATTAAAATAAAAGGAACTTCTATGTACCCATTTCTCAGCTTAGGCTGGAACACAAACAAGACCTTCATGGTTTCCGTGATTGCAGGTCACCCTACCCGCTTGGAAGTCAGTGCTAGACTGAAATTTGCGTTAACTCTCTTGCTTATCTTTATTCATTTTCTATTGTGGTGACTAAAACACACAACATAAGGGCTATCCTCTTAAATTTTTAAGTGCACATTATAATATTTTTAACTATAAGCACTGTGTTGTACAGCAGACCTCTAGAGCTTTTCAATCTTGCAATAACTGAAACTTTATACGCATTGTACAGCAACTTCATTTTCCTCCACCTGCCCCTAGCCCCTGGTAACCAGCATTCTACTTTCTGCTTCTATGGGTTTAGTAACTTGAGATACCTTGGATCAGTGGAATTAGGCTATATTTGTTTTTCTGTGATTGGCTCATTCATTCACTTTGCATAATGTCCTCAAGGTTCATGCATGTTATTGCAAATGACAGGAGGATTTCCCTCTTTGTATAAGACTGAGTGATATTCCATTTACTTATGTGCCAAATTTTCTCTATCCCTTTATCCATCATTGGACATTTAGGTTACTTCCACATATTAGCTATTGCAAATAATGCTTCAAAGGACATGGGAATAAAAATGCCTTTACAGGATCCTGATTTCAATTTCTCCCAGCATCATTTACTAAATAGGGAAGCTGTATCTCTTTTTTTTTTTTTTTTTTTTTTTTTTTTTGGCAGATCTCATTCTGTTGGCTGAGTGCAGATGTGTGATCACCGCTCACTGTCACCTTGAATCCCTAGGCTCAAACAATCCTTCTGCCTCAGTCTTCCCAGTAATTGAGACTACAGACATGTGCCACCATGCCTGCCTAATTTTTTTTTTTTTTTTTTTTTTGTAGAGATTGGATCTCGTTCTATTGCCCAGGCTGGTCTGAAACTCCCGGACTCAAGTGTCTTCCTGCCTTGGCCTCCCAAAATGCTGGGATTACAGGCGTGAGGCACTGCACTCACTCTAGAATTCTTGGATTTATAAAATCAACTTAATTTAGTTGAGATGTGTGGTCATTTTCAATACATTACTGGTCATTCTGTCATGTCAGTATTCCAGACTTTGTTTACATTTTTGGGTGTATGTTTCACTAACACCCTTGACAGACAAACATTCATCCTTAGGGAAAAAGCCAGCTTCAAAAACTGTGTATCGTTCTTGTATCATTCCTTCTTTCTTTCTTTATTTTTATTTATTTCTTTTTTGATTTTGAGATGGAGTCTTGCTCTGTCGCCCAGGCTGGAGTGCAGTAGCATAATCTTGGCTCACTGAAACCTCCACCTCCCAGATTCAAGTGATTCTCCTGCCTCAGCCTCCCAAGTAGCTGGTAATACAAGTGCCTGCCACCACGCCCGGCTAATTTTTGTATCTTTAGTAGAGATGGGGTTTCACCATTTTGGCCAGGCTGGTCTTGAACTCCAGACATTGTGATCCACCCACCTCTGCCTCCCAAAGTCCTGGGATTACAGGGGTGAGCTACTGCACCTGGCCATCATTCTTTATTATTGTTTTTCACTTTCAACTCGTATTTAAGCTCAGCATTCTTAAAATATGCTTTAAACATGTTGTTCAGCGTTTTTAGGTGTTCTGTATTAGGAGATGTGTGTGTGTGTGTGTGGGTGTGTGTGTGTAGTGTGTGTGTACTTGGTCTGATATATAGCTTTAAGTGAAAGTTTGCCCATAGTTTTTTCCTAAATTTACTATAAAATAATGCTAATAAGCACAGCAAATATCATATCAGCAGTGGTTTAATTTTGAAAGTACTAATGAGTTATTTTTTCTTTATGTTCATTTATATTTTCAGAAATTTAAAGATGATCATTTATTATTTTTATAACTAGAAAAAAATTATGAAAGAAACATTATGGCAAGGAATTATATGGTATAAAGGCAGCAAAACAGGAAGTTAACAATAAATAAAGGAATGAGATGAGAGAATTCTTCAAAAAGGAGGGAACTGTTGAGCTGATTATAAAATTCTTAAGTGAATTCTGTTAAATACACAATTAAATTCTAATAAATTATACCTCAAAGAAGTATATGTTAAATTTTTTGTTAAAGGTAACTGATGTGTACTTTTCTTACTTGTACTGAATATAACCTTGACTAAATCTGACTTCATAGAATTTTTGCAAAACTTAAATGAGATAATAGTTGAAAAATGCCAGCTCAGATGAAACACACAGTTTTGAAATTTTTAGTAGCATTATATTATGGCAATAAGACTTAAGTAATGAAATTAAAAAGCTGCTGGTTATCAAGTTGCTGGTTGTATCAGAGTCAAATGGCACACACTTTTGTTTGAAATTCAGGTGCAGACTTGCAATATAAGAGAGTATGCTTTCCTTTATTGATTTGCATATGGTGAACCAGCCTTGCATTCCAGGGATGAAAAACCCACTTGATCATGGTGGATAAGCTTTTTGATGTGCTGCTGGATTCGGTTTGCCAGTATTTTATTGAGGATTTTTGCATTGATGTACATCAGGGATATTGGTCTAAAATTATCTTTTTTTGTTGTGTCTCTGCCAGACTTTGGTATCAGGATGATGTTAGCCTCATAAAATGAGTTAGGGAGGATTCCCTCATTTTCTATTGATTGGAATAGTTTCAGAAGCAATGGTACCAGCTCCTCCTTGTACCTCTGGTAGAATTTGGCTGTGAATCTGTCTGGTCCTGGACTTTTTTTCGTTGGTAGGCCATTGATTATTGCCTCAATTTCAGAGCCTGTTATTGGTTTATTCAGGGATTCAACTTCTTCCTGGTTTAGTCTTGGGAGAGTGTATGTGTCCAGGAATTCATCCATTTCTTCTAGATTTTCTAGTTGATTTGTGTAGAGGTGTTATGGTATTCTCTGATGGTAGTTTGTATTTCTGTGGGATTGGTGGTGATATCCCCTTTATCATTTTTATTGCATCTATTTGATTCTTCTCTCTCCAGCATATAAACAGAACCAAGGACAAAAACCACATGATTATCTCAATAGATGCAGAAAAGGCCTTTGACAAAATTCAACAGCCCTTCATGCTAAAAAC
>NW_012101532.1:1623763-1640880 GCF_000951045.1 Mandrillus leucophaeus | reverse complement strand
GTGAACAGGCAACCTACAGAATGGGAGAAAATTTTTGCAATCTACTTATCTGACAAAGGGCTAATATCCAGAATCTACAAAGAACTCAAACAAATTCACAAAAACAAAAAACAACCCCATCAAAAAGTGGGCAAAGGATATGAACAGACACTTCTCAAAAGAAAACATTTATGCAGCCACAGACACATGAAAAAAATGCTCATCGTCACTGCTTATCAGAGAAATGCAAATCAGAGCCACAATGAGATACCATCTCACACCAGTTAGAATGGCGATCATTTAAAAAATCAGGAAACAACAGGTGCTGGAGAGGATGTGGAGAAATGGGAACACTTTTACACTGTTGGTGGGACTGTAAACCAGTTCAACCATTGTGTAAGACAGTGTGGCAATTCCTCAAGGATCTAGAACTAGAAATACCATTTGACTCAGCCATCCCATTACTGGGTGTATATCCAAAGGATTATAAATCATGCTGCTATAAAGACACATGCACATGTACATTTATTGCAGCACTATTCACAATAGCAAAGATTTGGAACCAACCCAAATGCCCATCAATGATAGACTGGATTAAGAAAATGCGGCACATATACACCATGGAATACTATGCAGCCATACAAAAGGATGAGTTCATGTCCTTTGTAGGGACATGGATGAAGCTGGAAACCATCACTTTCAGCAAACTATCACAAGGACAGAAAACCAAACACCGCATGTTCTCACTCATAGGTAGGAATTGAACAGTGAGATCACTTGGACACAAGAAGCAGAACATCACACACTGGGGCCTGTTGTAGGGTGGGGGAGGGGGGAGGGATAGCATTAGGAGATATACCTAATGTAAATGACAAGTTAATGGGTGCAGCACACCAATATGGCACATGGCACATGTATACATATGTAACAAACCTGCACGTTGTGCACATGTACCCTAGAACTTAAAGTATAATTTTAAAAAAGAGAGAGATGGAGTACACTTTCCTATATTCCGGTAAACAGTATCCTCTGAATCACCATCAATAGCATTTGTCAAGCACATAATTCGGGTGTCACCCTTGTGCTAAGAGAGGCAAAGATTATATAAGGAAGTATCTACCCTTGAATTTCAAATAATTGTTATAGGGATATGAAAATATAGACAATCCCATTATGAACTCAGAATTTATTTTTTCCCCACATTTATTTTTTTCCCCACAACACTTTATCGGCCTATCCAGTATGCCTCGACTTTACTCCGATTATCCTGATGCATATGCCACATGAAATATCTCATCTGTAGGCTCATTTATCTCACTAACAACAGTTATACTAATAATTTTTGTTTTTTTTTTAGATGGAGTCTCACTCTGTTGCCCACGCTGGAGTGCAGTGGCCCGATCTTGGTTCACTGCAAGCTCTGCCTCCCGGGTTCACACCATTTTCCTGCCTCAGCCTCCGGAGTAGCTGGGACTACAGGCACCCGCCACCTTGCCTGGCTAATTTTGTTTTTGTATTTTTAGTAGAGACAGGGCTTCACCGTGTTAGCCAGGATGGTCTCGATCTCCTGACCTCATGATCCGCCCACCTCGGCCTCCCAAAGTGAGTAACAATTTCTATAATCTGAGAAGCCTTTGCTTCAAAACGAAAAGTTCTAACAATTGAACAAACATCTACTAATTCAGAGTGACTTTACGGCTGTCCACCACCTTACCACACATTCAAAGAGCCGACCGACATGAAAACCCAAGTGAAAAAGGAAAGAATCGAACCTCCAGAAACCGGTTTCAAGCCAATCCCGTAACCTCTATCACCTTCTCGGTAAGATATTAGTAAAATCATTACACATACAATGTAGAAACAATTAAGTAAAAAACAGAGTTGAGCTATGTAATCTTTAAATATCTTGTAACTCAAAGTCTTTGACTCCAGCCCAAGATGCTCTGGATATAAGAACGTTCACCTTTACGTCAGGTGACATTCTTTGTTGCTGCGGTGGCAGAGGTATAAGAACCTGTGTTATAAGTTTCTATATAATTCCCAGTGATGTGTCATATGAAAAGTAGGTGCTGATACCAAAAATAAAAATAAACAACCACAAACCTCAAATCATTGAGAGAAGAAATACAGAGTTATTACATTTAGCTGAGAATTCATGTCATATTTAATTTTTACGGTAGCTTTTTCTTCTCAGTGTGTCCAAATTAGGTTAAGGAGTTAAATGGATATTTTCTGAGAATCCACTATCCCAGCTCTCTAAGTGATTATTTTTTCATTGTATTCATCACTGTCTGATATGCTGTGTATATTTCCTTGTTTATTCTCTCTCTCCCCCTGTTAGAATCCTAGCTCTATATGGCAGAGATTTTTGCCTAGTGTTTTCAGTATTGTACCCTGTATCCCTAGAACTGTGCCTGATACACACCAAGCACTTAATGATTATTTGTGGAAGGGATGAATTACTCTGTTATTTACAAATGAGAGAAAGGCCAGGCACAGTGACTCACGCCTGTAATCCCAGCACTATGGGAGGCCGAGGCGGGTGGATCACCTGAGGTCAGGGGTTCGAGACCAGCCTGGCCAACATGGCTAAAGCCAGTCTCTACTAAAAGTACAAAAATTAGCCGGATGTGACAGTGGGTGCCTATAATCCCAGCTAGTCAGGAAACTGAGGCAGGAGAATCACTTGAATACTAGAGGCGGAGGTTGCAGTGAGCCGAGATCACACCACTGCACTCCAGCCTGGGAGACAGAGTGAGACTCCGTCTCAAAAAGAAAAAAAAAAAAAGAATGAGACAGAAAGCAGTCTCAGGGCCAATATGGCTAGGAAGCAGACATCAAAGAGTTTAATAAAGTATCCTGTAGCAGTAGTTCTCAAACTTTATCACGTGTAAGGCTTGTTAAACCACAGGTTGCAGGATTTTATTCTCAGCATTCCTGATCTAGAAGGGAATGAGCAGGGCATAAAAATTTACATTCTAGGGCCAGGCACGGTGGCTTATGCCTGTAATCCCAGCACTGTGGGAGGCTGAGGCAGGAGGATTACTTGAGTTCAGGAGTTTCAGATCAGCCTAGCCAACATGGCAAAACCCTGTCTCTACTTAAAATACAATAAAATAAAATAAAATAAAATAAATTTTAAAAAGTAGCTGAGTGTGATAGCACGTGCCTGTAATCCCAGCTACTCAGGAGGCTGAGGTACGAGAATTACTTGAACCTGCGAGGCGGAGGTTGTGGTGAGCCAAGATCACACCACTGTATTCAAACCTGAGTGACAGAGTAAGACTCTGTCTCAAAAAATAAATAAATAGATTTACATTTTAACAGGTTCCCAAGTGATGCTGATGCTGATATTTCTGGTTCTGGGGCTGCACTTTGAGAACCTATGCTCTTTAAAAAAAAAAAAAAAAAAAAAGAGGATGCCCTTTCATATAAATGGGTTTCTACCCTCACCCCTATAATCCCAGCACCACATCCAGAGTGAGCTTATCTAGAACTAACTACCTATTGCAATTTGAAAATGATGATCACTACTATCAGTTCAATTAAATTAATCACATGTTATTCTTCTTACATGATAGGGAGAGGAAGGAAGAGAAAAGAGTCCAGGACATAATTTTGGAGATGGGGTGATAGAGCCCAGGGAAGTCAAGAGACATGTTCAAGGTCCACAGCTCATGGCCAATAGATAGTCTGTCAAATTTTCACTATACAAAATTGGCACAAAATGTGCCAAATCTACATTTAGAACGTTCGTTTCTGATTGCCATAGAGAAGATAGAACTAAATTCCAAGGAGAAATGATACTTAAGAGATCTAAACACTAAAGGAACATGTCTCTTTTTAAATTTTTATTTTTCCGAAAGCAAGATACACTACTGCGCAATGGAGGAAAAAAAATTTAGAAATGATAGAAGTATTTATGATAATGGGAGAGAAACCCATTAAGAATTTTATTAGATAAGAATGACAAAATTAACTTTCCCTGTTTTCATTTTAGAATCACTGAACATTTGTGTTTCCATAATAAAAATAGCAATGAAAAGAAAATTGGACACAGAGCATTACCTTTTTCCCTCTGCGGGGTGGAGGAGGATGATTTCATTTCCCTTGAAAGATGAGGAAGGCCTACCACGGGTTTAATTAATGCAGAAAAAGAGCAAGGCTTAAGGTAACATCCTGCAACTGAGATCCTCAGGTTGCACAGTAGTTATACATACGCTTGGGCTCTGCACTTGGACTATGTGATTTTTTTACAATACTTTGGATCAGGTACTTAATATTTCCATCCTTCAGATAATCCATTTTTTTTTTTTGAGGCAGGGTCTTGCTGTGTTGCCCAGGCTGACGTGCAGTGGTACAATTATAGCTCACTGCAGCCTCAAACTCTCGAGTTCAATTGATCCTCCCACTTCAGCCTCCCAAGTAGCTGGGACTACAGTTGCACACCACCATACCCAGCTAATTTTAAAAAAAAAATGTTTTGTAGGGACAGGGTCTCACTATATTGCCCAGGCTGGTCTGGAACTCCCAGGCTCAAGTGATCCTCCCGCCTTGGCCCTCCAAAGTGCTGGGATTACAAGTGTGAGCCATCGTGCTCTGCCAAGATAATCCATTCTTTAGAAGATAGTGAGGAATTAGTCAATGTCAGCTGAGTTTATCTATCCTTGGCATAAAATGGCATGGATTCAACCACATCGTGGGAAAGAGATCCACCCATTTGAAAGGATTCTGTTCGATAATGTATCTATCTAGTCTCTCACTATTAATTCTGTGCCGGGCACTCTGCGTTGATCTCATTTTGTGACGTGAAATAGACCTGACTCAGCTACCTGCTGCAGTCTTTGTAGCTGTTGCCATGGGGAGACGATCCTGCCGATTGGGCAGAGACTATAGTTTTGAAAGAATGCTGGAAGGAATGTGTTTAATCAAAAAACAAATGAAAAACAAATAAATAGCAAGTTTAAGAAGAGAAATACAAAGAAGGAAAAGATGGCCTGTGAAAGAAAAGAAGATTAAAAATAACCTTTTTTTTTCCCCCCCCGAGACTGAGTCTCGCTCTGTCGCCCAGGCTGGATTGCAGTGGCACAATCTCGGCTCACTGCAACTTCCACCTCCCGGGTTCAAGTGATTCTTCTGCCTCAACTTCCTGAGTAGCTGGAATTACAGGTGCCCACCACCATACCTGGCTAATTTTTGTATTTTTAGTAGAGACGGGGTTTCACCATATTGAACAGGCTGGTCTTGAACTCCTGACTTCAAGTGATCCACCTGCCTTGGTCTCCCAAAGTGCTGGGATTACAGGGATGAGCCACCACACCTAGCCCTTTAACTGATTATCTAAATAAGGGTTTCTAAGTGGTCTTCTGTCTAACTCAGCACAGCCTGCCTAGCTCCCTCTCCCAAGAACAATCTAGAGAGTCTATGGTGGGGAAATGTCAGGATGGGGAAAAAAGCCATAAGAAATTGCTGGAAAGCAGAGGGCTGTTTTCAGCCGAGATCACTTGTGTGTGTGTGAGAAGGGGAAGGAATGAGGACTCCTCTAGAGGCCGGTGCAGAGTGTCCTGAAACTAAGAATTGAAGCTCTGGTCTTGCTTCTCTCTTCTCTTCCATCTGGGCAGCAGGTGTCCTCTGGGATAGCATCAGGCAGGATTGAGGGAGGAAAGCCTCAGGACACCAAGGATGCAGCCTTGAGAAACGCAAGGAGGACCCCACAGCCAACACTGCCCATAGAGGAATCCCCACAGGGCAGCAATGGCCAGGTCAAAGCACCTCTGCTATGCTCAGGTTTTTGTCTGGGGATTGCTCCAGAAGAGTTTGGCTCAACTTAAATTATTCATGAATTAGAATTTTATTGTAATAATTTATTTTTTATCTACCCATCTATCTATTTATGTCAGTATTTATCCACAGATATTTGCTTTATTCTATACATTAGAATGCATCATCATTATTATTGATATTATCATTTTGTTGCTCAAATTGCCCCAAATTTGCTCATTAGAAGCTTCTTCAAGTTGTCTTCTGTGCTTTTTTTTTTTAACCCCGTGGCCACAGGAGAAAAATTTTTGTATTTTTTAGTAGAGACAGGGTTTCACCATGTTGGCCAGCCTGGTCTCGAACTCCTGACCTCAAGTGATCCACCTGCCACAGCCTCCCAAAGTGCTGAGATTACAGATGTGAACCACCGTGCCCAGCCTTAATCAGCAATTTAAATTTTATTTATTTTACATTAATTTCTTTTAAGAGACAGGGTCTCATTCTGTTGCCCAGGCTTGAGTGCAGTGGCACAATCATAGCTCATGCAACCTCTAACTCCCAGGCTCAAGTGATCCTCCCACCTCACCCTCCGGAGTAGCTGGGGCTACAGATGCATGCCATCATGCTTGGCCAATTTTTAAAAATTTTCAAAGAGACAGAGTCTCCCTATGTTTCCCAGGCTGCTCTTAAACTCCTGGCTTCAAGTGATACTCCTGCCTCTGCCTCCTGAAGTGCTGGGATTAGAGGCATGAGCCACTGTGCCCAGCCTTCTCTGTTTCTTTGATGTGCTCTCTTATTCTACATTTTCTTGAACATCTCCTTACTTTTCGGCATCATAAAATGTTCCGAGCTCATATTATTACTTGTCTTGCCCTAGTCCTGTAATCAACCATTTTCCCAGGAAGTTCTGGTTCTTTTTTTTGTTTGTTTTTGTTTGTTTTTTTTTGACAATGGTACAGAGAAAACAAGATCTGAATGCTAGGTATAGAAAAAGCATTTTGTAACACTTGGGAAAATGGAGGAAAAAATCAGATGAGGGTAGTGGGTCCTCTAAGTTTAGCACCGTGTACTCACTAGACACCGAGCAAGTGTTTGGTGTTCGTGTGGTTAGACTCATAACCAAATATAGTCAATGACAAAAATGCTTCATCTAGACAGCATGGGCCGGGTGACCCACTAGCTCTGCTTGCCAGGTACTGAGGAGTTTCTTGGGACACGGGACTTTTAGTATGAAAACCGAGAAAGTCCCAGGCAATCTGGGATGAGTTGGTCACCCTTACATGGACTAGGGTCGGTGAGGAAGGGAAGGAATCAATGTTGGCTGCATTCAGCAGAGGAGGCTTCTGGAAGGCAGGAAACATAGCTTGTGCGGCTCTTTGAGACACAAGGAGTTGCTAACAATCCCTTTCTCTGCCCCTTAGGCATCTCAGACGCTCTCATTCTCCATGAGTAGCATTTGCAGTGTGGATCTCATCCACAGCTTCTGATTCTCTGCCCTGTCCTCACTGAGCTGTAAATAATAACTTTGAACCTTTCAACACTGCTCAGATAAGCTGTGATGGGAAACACGGTCTGTGCCAATGGACCACATGGTTCTGCCAGAGACAGCCTGTTGGAGCAGGAGGTGGGAAGTCCAGATGTACAATTACTACTGGGCTTCCAGCAGCATCCCATCCGGGGTTTACAGAAGCGCAGCTCAATCAACAAAGGCTTTGTTTCAAGCGTCGCCGGCCACAGCTGCTGTGGCATCTCAGTTTTTCCTATCGAATATTTCCCACAAGGGCTGAGTGGGAAGTTGAAGGATCAGAGGAAGAAAGGTTTAGAGATGAATGCATCTTCGGCTTGAGCAGAAGCTCACTCAAACATCCTGTTAAATCCCTTTCCTTTATGGACAGCTATATTATTGCCCCCATTCTGCAGATTCAGCAACTGAGGCTGCGGAATCATTAATGATGACGCCCAGACTACAGCATGATAGGTGCTAGAGAAGAGATGAGAGAACTCTTTCCTCTAAGAATAGCGCTCATTTTCCCACACTAACGCTTCCTCAATTATGTTCCTAAAATCCACATACTGTGCACAAAGAGAAAGTCCTCATTAAAAAAAAAAAAAGTTTACTGAATCTAGATCTCCCCATCTTATTTGCATATGAAGCTCTTTCTTCACCAGATTGCTATTATGAGACCACAGAGGGCTGAATCTAAGAAAGTTGTCATGGGTGGCGAATTTGAGGTTTTTTTAAAAAAAAAAGAAGTGAAAAATCACGGACATGGTGGAAGTACGAAAATACTATAACCACTAACGAGGGAATTGTTTGGGTTGATAACTCTATAGGACTGATACAACATAAAGGCGTTTTGGTTGGGTGAGCCATGGTTTACTTTAGACCACAAAATCCTGTCGCCTTCTTTCAGTGTGGCTGTTTCAGTGGTATTTGTTTCAGTCCTATTTTTCAGCCAGTGGACAAAGGACAGCAGTCATATAAAGGCTTTCATTAAGAGATTTCAAGCTTGGTGCAGTGTAATTCCAGCACTTTGGGAGGCCAAGGTAGGTGGATTGCTTGATCTCAGAAGTTCGAGACCAGATTGGGCAACAGGGTGAAACCCTGTCTCTTTAAAAAAAAAAAAAAGCAAAAATTAAAGTAGTGTGTGCCTGTAGTCCCTGCTACTCAGGAGGCTGAGGTGGGAGGGTAGCTTGAGTCTGGAAGGTTGAGGCTGCAGTGAGCCATCATCATGTCACTGCACTCTAGCCTGGGCAACATAGCAAGACCCTGTCTCAAAAAAGAGAGAGATTTTTAGAGACTCTAAGTACAAACACTGCTACTTTGGGGTTCAGGTGACCCCAAAGTGTGTGAGGCAGAGTCACTAAGAGAGTCAGTCTCCCCATCTTGACACAGTCTTTAGTGCTATGCTCTCTGAGAATTTGTAGTTTTGGAAGCATTAGGAGATAGTACCTCTGACAAATACATTGACATTTTTGTATGAGAAACTCCAGCCTATCAGTAATAAAAAGAGAATGACCCCATTTTTTTTAAATGGAGAGTTGCTGTGAAAAGGATATTTGTAGAACGGGAAGCCACCAAGGTTTTCACCGTAAGGTGAGTGCACATGGTTACTGGTAATTAGAAATAAGACAAATGCTCACGCCTATAATCCCAGCACTTTGGGAGGCCGAGGTGGGTAGATCATGAGGTCAGGAGTTCGAGACCAGCCTGACCAACATGGTGAAACCCCATGTCTACTAAAAATACAAAAATTAGCCAGGTGTGGTGGTGTGCGCCTGTAGTCCCACCTACTCGGATGGCTGAGACAGAAGAATCGCTTGAACCTGGGAGGCAGAGGTTGGAGTGAGCTGAGATCACGCCACTGCACTCCAGCCTGGGCAACACAGTGACACAGCAACACAGAGAGACTCCATCTCAAAAAAAAAAAATATATATATATATATATATATATATATAAGACAAATGCAAAATCAAACCACAGTGAGCTACTTCTTCATGCCTACTGTGAACTAGGTGATAGTTAGAGAGCTGGTGGGGACATGGGGCTATGGGAGACCACATGCTTCGCTGGTGGGAGGGTGGACTGGTACCACCATTGTGGTGTTACTCATGCAAATTACATATATGCATACAAGTGACTCAGCAATTCCTTGCCTGGTGTCTATCTCAGGGTCTATGTGACTTGTACAAGGAAGTTTTTTGCATTATGGTTTATGGTGGGGAAGTTGGAGGCAACCTGGGAATTCGTTACTAGAAGTGGAGAGGTAGGGATAGGCAGGGGTCATATAGTTTGGATGCTTGTCCCCTCCAAATCTCCTGATTAAATATGATCCCCAGTGTTAGAGGCAGGGCCTGGTGGGAGGTGATGGGATCATGCGTTAGTCCATTCTCACACTGCTATAAAGATACTACCTGAAATTGGGTAATTTATAAATAAAAGAGGCTTAATTGACTCACAGTTCAGCATGGCTGGGGAGGCCTCAGGAAACTTACAATCATGGCAGAAGGTGAATCAGGCTCTTTCTTCACAAGGTGGCAGGAAAGAGTGTGAACGTAGGAGAAACTTGCCAAACACTTGTAAAACCATCAGATCTTGTGAGAACTCACTATCATGAGAGCAGCATGGGGAAAACCACCCCCACGATCCTATCACCTCCCACCAGGTATCTTCCTCAACACCTGCAGATTACAATCCAAGATGAGATTTGGGTGGGGACACAAAACCTACCCATATCAGATCCTGAGTGTGGATCCCTTATGAATGGCTTAGCACCATCCTTTGGTGATAAGTGAGTTCTTGCTCAGTTAGTTCATGTGAGATCTGGTTGTTTAAGAGAGTCTGGAACCTCCCTCTTCTCCCTCTTTTGCTATCTCTCTTGCCATGTGTTATACCAGCTCCCTCTATATCTCCTGCCATGTTTGGAAGCCTCTTGATGCCTCACCAGGAGCAGATGCTGGTGCCACGGTTCTTGTATGGCCCGCAGAACCATGAGCCAAATAAACCTCTTTTCTTTAAAAATTATCCAGCTCCAGGTATTTCTTAATGACAACGCAAGAACAGACTAACACAAGGGATAATATTCAGCTGATAGGCATGATAGAGCCACACCAGTTGTTGAAATGGTGAAACAGTGTCCTCATGTGGGTTGATAACTAGCTGCTTCCCAGCCTCTTCATCTCCCCTGCACACCTACCCTAACCTTGCCTGATGCAGCAATTTAAGACTAAATTCTGAATTTCAGGAGCCTCTGGGACCCAGCTCCAGCCCAGCATTGAGGCAACCTCCTCATTAGGACATGCCTGTGTTGCTCAAGGGTTAAATATTTTGTACATTAACTGTGTGGAGGGGTCAGCCACATGGTATAAATTTATACCATGGGCTACTAGGCAGTCGTTAGAAGCAATGGCTGTAGATACAAGCTTATATCTTAAAAAACTAGTTATTATGCAAGTAAATTGTTCTATATCGATGTCATTTACAGAAATTAAAAATTGCATGCACACAAAGCTAAAATGTGCATTTTGTAAGAACACATTCAAAAGGTTGAGATGTGCAAACGATATGTTAAAATGATTACTTAGGGAAGGAAAAAGAACTGGAGTGAGTAACGGCAATTAAATGGAGTGAGTGAATGAATAAATGAATTAATGAATGAATAAAAACAAGATGGGCCATGCCCAAGTCCAGAGGGCATATCATGAAGTGAGGAGTATGGCCAACTCAATCATCTTCCCCTGGAGTTCAAAGTGAGAAAATATTAGCTAAAACACAACACCACGAGCCAGGCACTGTTGAAAGCACTTTGCATGTAGTAACTCATTTGATCCTGACAACATTCCCAATCCTGTCCAGGTCCTATTTGCCTTTGGATGCAGTCCTGGCCATTTTCCTCTCTCTGCTATAACCTAGCAGTGTTAACATTGTTCCAGTGGCTTCCGGAGCAGCCAACATTGACCAACCAGAGCAGCAGAAGAAAATGGTGGGAGAGTGGTCCTGCAGGTGGTTGGTAAGCCGTCTAAAGGCGTGCACGGGGGACTGTATTAATTTCATAGTGCTGCCCTCAGATATACCACCGATTTAGTGGCTTAAATCAATGCAAATGTATTATTGACAATTCTGTAGGTCAGAAAACTGAAATTGGTTCCTCTGTACTAGAATCAAGGTGTCAAGGGGACCATATTCCTCTTTCCGGAGGCAGTAGGGTGGCGGTCCCCAACTGCTTTGACACCATGGACTGAATTTGTGGGAGACAATTTTTTCATGGACCACCAGCAATTAGTGGGGGTGGTAGTTTCTGGATGATTCAAGCACATTATTGTGCACTTTATTTCTCTTATTCTATTATTACACTTTATTTCTATTATTACTTTGTAATATACAGTGAAATAATTATACAACTCATCATCTGGTAGAGTCAGGGGGAATCCTGGGCTTGTTTTCCTGCAACTAGATGGTCCCATCTGGGGCTGATGGGAGACAGCGACAGATCATCAGGCATTAGATTCTCATAAGGAGTGCGCAACCTAGATCCCTCACATGCACAGTTCAAAATAGGGCTCATGTTCCTGTGAGAATCTAATGCCACTGCTGATCTGACAGAAGGTGGAGCTCCGGAAGGAATGTGAGTGATGGGATGCAGATGTAAATACAGATGAAGCTTCACTTGCTCGCCCTCCACTCACTTCCTGCTGTGCCGTCCAGTTCTTAACAGGCCATGCCCTTGGAATTGAGGACCCCTGCCCTAGGGGATCATCTATTTCCTTGCCCTTTTCAGCTTCTAGAGGCTGCTCACATCACTTTTCTCAGTTCACAGCCCCTTTCTCTGTTTTCAAATCCAGGAATATTGCATCTCTCTGATCATTCTCCCATAATCACAGCTCCCTCTGTGACTCTTGTTTTGTTTTTTTTTGTTATTGTTGTTTTTTTTTTTCAGATGGGGTCTTGCTCCGTTGCCCAAGCTGGAGTGCAGTGATGCAATCATAGCTCCCTACAGCCTCAACCCCCTGTGCTCAAGGGATCCTCCTTTTCTTTTTCAGCCTCCCAAGTAGCTGGGAACTACAGGCAGGCACCATGATGCCTGGCTGGTTTTTAAATTTTTCTTTTGTAGAGACGGAGTCTTGCTATATTGCCCAGGCTGCTTTCAAACTCTTAGGCTGAAGCAATCCTCCTGCCTCAGCTTCCCAAAGTTCCGGAATTACAAGCATGAGCCACTGTGCCCAGCCTCCCTCTCTGACTCTGACCTCAGCTGGAAAGGTTTCTTTTAAGGACTCATGTGATTAGGTTGAGCCCATCTGGGTAATCTGAGCTGATACCCTCATCTCAAAGTCCTTAACCTTAATCACACCTGCAAAGTCATTTTGTCCATGTAAGATAACATATTCACACATTCTAGGGATTAGGAACACCTTTAGGGGGCCATTATTCTGCCCACCAAAGAAATGAGCTGAAATATTTTGGGGTGAAATGATGCTAAAGGAGAAAGATGTGGTTCTTCCTGGGCAGGGTAGAAAAGAAGGGAATTTGCCGATGATGTTGGTGTCCAAGTGACCTCATGTTTAATTCAAACATTGATGAAGTCTGCCAACATTTGAGTTGCACTTAGAATAGAGTTATTTGCAAAAGATCAAAAAAGAACCTGGAAAAAGAATAAGAGGATCAAAGGAGTTGAGGGAAGCAGTTTCCAGACTCAGATTAACTGCAGAGTGGGGAGGGTAGAGGTGGAGGGAGTGGTGTGGGAGGGCTGAAGGGGGCAGTGTGAGGGTGGGAGGAGTTGCAGGCTCCCAGGTGTACTGTGAAATGTGAAAATGAATGGGTGGAGAGAAGAAAAAAGCTGAAAAGTATACGTTTCCTTGTCTTTCATAAAATAAAGCTAAGATAGGCCGGGCACAGTGGTTCACGCCTGTAATCCCAGCACTTTGAGAGACCGAGGCAGGTGGATCACCTCAGGTCAGGAGTTCGAGACCAGCCTGGCCAACATGGTGAAACCCCATCTTTACTAAAAATACAAAAAAAAATTAGCCAGGTGTGGTGATGGGAACCTGTAATCCCAGCAACTCAGGAGGCTGAGGTAGGAGAATCGCGTGAACGCGGGAGGCGGAGGCTGCAGTGAGCCAAGATAGCGCCATTGCACTCCAGCCTGGGCAACAAGAGTGAAACTCCATCTAAACAAACAAACAAACAAACAAAACAGACCACAAAGCTAAGATAACTAAGCTCTCCAATAAAAAATAACAGCAAAAACAGCTATTTTTTATTGGAGAGCTTAGTTATGGAGAGATAATTTTGGTATTAATGTTTTAAGGGAATTCCTAGCAGAATCAAAAACTGCACGTTTGTCCTCCAAATGAGCGACAAAGATGAAAACAGGCAGAGCATTGCCCAGACATCAGAAGACCAAATAGAAGACTCAACAACAGAATTTTAAAATACAGCGTGAAATAGACTGACAGAGGCTGGATCCAGGAGGCACTTACACTAACGATTTGTACCTAACGGTGTAAATTCCACTGCCAAGAAACAAAGACTCTCACACTACAGGACTGCATTTGTTTAACAAATTGCTGCTTGTGAAACATCTCGCTAAAGCTAAATGACTTCAGCAGTCTAAAAGCAAAGCTGAGAAGGCAATATTAATTAAAACAGAAAAGGTGACTTCTAGTGTAGACAATAGTAACGTAACATCTAAGGCAAAACTATTGAACATGACAAGCAGGAAAACTACTTACGATAAAAATCTATAATCAATAATACAATTTTGAGATTATCAAAGTTTTATTCTTTGAATCAATATAATAAATAAAATACAACCCATGGGAAAGACAAATCATAACTAGAGAATAATTTTTGTCTAGGTTTTCTGTTTTGTTTTGTTTTGTTTTGTTTTGTTTTGTTTGAGACAGAGTCTTGTTCTGTCGCCCAGGCTGGAGTGCAGTGACATGAACTTGGCTCACTGCAACCTCTGCCTCCCCGGTTCAAATGATTCTCCTGCCTCAGCTCCTGAGTAGCTGGGATTACAGGCGCCCGCCTCCACACCTGGCTAATTTTTGTATTTTTGGTAGAAATGGGGCTTCAACATTTTGGCCAAGCTGGTCTTGAACTCCTGACCTCAAGTTACGCACCCACCCCAGACTCCAAAGTGCTGAGATTACAGGCGAGAGCCACCTCACGCAGCCTGGAGAATAATTTTAATTGTTATATGTTAATGACAAATTAAGGATCCAAAAATTAAATATGGATATAAATGATATAAACAATGAAAATAAATTAGATGGAATGAATAGAACAAGTTTTTTTACTTTACTGAAAATATACCTTCTTTTCTTATGTTTATGATTATTTATACAAATTGATTATATGATACACACGAAAAAGCACAAAGATTCAAAAAAAGCATTCAATAAATATAGAATTTCAACAAATATTTTATTAAATAACAATTGTCTCAAAACTCAAGATTAAAACCACAGACTATTCAGAAAATAAGAAAACTTGTTTTTATTTTAAAACACTATAGAAACAGGCCAGGTGTGGTGGCTCACACCTGTAATCTCAGCACTTTGGGAGGTCAAGGCAGGTGGTTTGAGACCAACCTGGCCAACATGGCAAAACCCCATCTCTACTAAAAATACGAAAATTAGCTGGGCATGGTGGCATGTGTCTGTAGTCCCAGCTACTCAGGAGGCTGAGGCAGGAGAATTGCTTGAAGCCAGGAGGTGGAGGTTGCAGTGAGCCAAGATCGTACCACTGCACTCCAGCCTGGACAATGGAGTATGACTCTGTCTCAGAAAACACACACACCGAGACACACACACATACACCCCCTGTTCCCCCACACACAAATAAAACAAACTCCACCACCAAAACCACTGTAGAAACATCTATTCAGTCATGTGCCACATAATGACATTTGAATCAATGATGAATTGTCTCTATGAACCTGGGCAAAAGAGTGAGACTCCGTCTCAAAAAAAAAAAAAAAACAAAAAAAAAGAATAAAACACTAGCAAGTTTCAAAAAATGAGAGAAACTATAAATACTTGAAATTAGAAAAAAGGAGGTGTAACAATAGAAAATAATGCACTTACACATGATTATAAATGCAATTATGAGGTATACATAATTACATTCTATTAATAATGAAACATCTTAATGAGATATATTATTTTTACATAACATAAATTGACAATGGCAAATTGATCTTAGATCAAATAAGAATTTGAAATTATACTAAGGGATGAAACAATTGAGAGATATTTAATGTAGGTGTTTTCTGCTCTCTGTCTTTACAAAAAGACAGAAAGCTATAAAATTTAACCTTTGGGCCGGGCACAGTGGCGCATACACTGTGGAAGGCCGAGGCAGGCAGATCACCTGAGGTCAGGAGTTCAAGACCAGCCTGGCCAACATAGTGAAACCCCATCTCTATTAAAAATGCAAAAAATCATCTGGGTGTGGTGGCAGGCACCTGTAATCCCAGCTACTCGGGAGGCTGAGGCACGAGAATCACTTGAACCCAGGAGGTAGAGGTTGCAGTGAGCCGAGATCGTGCCATTGCACTCCAGCCTGGGCAACAAGATCAAAACTCCATTAAAAAAAATTATCCTATAAGGTAAATGTTCCTGTTCCCAATACCTGACCAAGATAACCAAAAGTATTTTAGAATAATCTCACTTGTGAATACAAAACTATGTGATTAATAACAATGTCAATAAGTAAAATGTAATGATACATTAAAATTATAAGATAAAAGCACAAATAGTTTATTTTAAGTATAGAAGTGATCAACATTAAGAAAAACGTTAATATATTACTACAGCTTATATTACCATCTCTGAAAAATGAGTCTATAAATCAATAAATGAGTAGATATTAAAGGGTGTTTTATCAATTCAATCCATTATTATTTTAAAGTCTTATAAAGACACATAAGAATAAGAGAACACTTCCTTAATATTGTCAAGAATATAATCTAGCCTATTAATAATAATTGACATTATGCTCCAAGAAGATGTAAGCCCTCTAAGGATTTCTCTTCAAACAAAGCACCTAAGAAAAATGCCTTGCCTGCATTTTTAGTTAATTCACTTTTGAAAGTTATGAGAATCAGTTTTGTGTATCTTGGCTATCAAGGAGGTTAGAGTCTCAGCTTTTTTCTGAAAGAACTCTAAGTACCTGATATAATTTGAAAGTTTGTCCCCTCCAAATCTCATGTCAAAATATGATCCGCAATGTTAGAGGTGTGTGGGTGATGGGGGTGGATCCCTCATGAAGGGCTTGGTGCCTGCCCCAAGGTAATGAATGAGTTCTTGCTCTGTTAGTTCACTCAAGAGCTGGCTGTTTAAAGGAGGCTGGCACCTCCTCCTCTCTCTCTTGTTTCCTCTCTCTCCATGTGATATACCACCTCCCCATTCGCCTTCTGCCATGATTGGAAGCTTCCTGAAGTTCTCACCAGAAGCAGACGCTGGCACCATGCTTCTTGTACAGCCTACAGAATCACGAGCCAAATAAACCTCTTTTCTCTCTAAATTACCCAGTCTCAGGTATTCCTTATAGCCATGCAAAATGGACTAACACAGTAACCTCAAGGCACTAGCTCTCTTCCTGCTGCCAGGTGGGGCACTGCTTACTTTCCCACCAGGTGCTGCTTTGGAAACACAGCACAATGAAAAGCAGAAAGCTCACCGTGATTTCTTAGGGGTGATCTGGTCTCAGCCCCTGATTTTGCACATGAGAACACGGACCTTCAGAAAGGAAAAGCGAGTTATGTAAGAGCAAACACTTACTGGCAGAGCTAGGGATGAATGATCACCATTTACGGAACACCTGCCACTCACTCCTCGAACAACCTTAGGAAAAAAAAATGCACTTCCTGTT
>NW_012101532.1:1620312-1623254 GCF_000951045.1 Mandrillus leucophaeus | reverse complement strand
TTTTTTTCTGAGACAGACTCTTGCTCTGTCACCCAGGCTGGAGTACAGTGGCACAATCATAGCTCACTGCAGCCTCGACCTCCCCTGCTCAAGTGATCCTCCCACCTCAGACTTATGAGAAGCTGGGACTACAGGTGCGCACCACCACACCTGGCTAATTTTTTTTATATATTTTGCAGAGATGGTGGTCTTGATATGTTGCCTGGCTGGTCTTGAATTGGGTTGAAGCAATTCTCCTGCCTCGGCCTCCCTTGTGCCACTTTTAAACATTTGTTCACTATTTATTCAATGAAGTCAGGATCAGCATATCACCTACCATGTCAAGGGAAAACCACCAAAGCAGAAGTCCAGAGCAGAGACCACATTTCTGATTTGGTATAACAGGTTGACCTGTCCTGGGACCCTGTCTCTTAATCTGGTTTGGAGACAGAGTTTTGGACTGGAACTCAAATTTCCTGGTTCCATAACCTGTGTACTGAGCTATAGCACTCAGACCTCCTGATTCCTGGACAAGCGTACTTTCCTTGAGAACTCCTTTCTGAAAATCGAAAATGAACATGGCACTGTTTTCCCCTCCCAGATCATTCCAGGGGTATTTCTTGTCCACCTACTTTGTGGAGAGTAATATGCATGGGACCAGGCAGGCAAGGTCTAGCCTCACCTAGAGGATAAGACCAGGCTGAAACATGCAACTGCATTTGCAGGCTGTGGTTTAACATTTGTCTCTGGAAATTCCAGCCAGGTGGGGCTGGTCTTGACTTTTCTGGCAGGAATTTCTTTAGGAAGCTTTCTTTTCCGGTTCCTGATGTTTGGTTTTCTGTGGGAAGGTGCCTGTAAACCTTCCCGTGGACTCTGACCTTGCTGCTTGTAGTCTGATCTTTGCTTTGGTTTCTTTCTTGTGGGAGAAGGCTTTCACTGCACAATAGGAAGAAACCATTGCCTTGGGAATTTTCTATCCTGCAACCCTCAGCTACACCCTGCTGGAATGCTGTCACCGTGACTGCTAGAAGCAGTCATGGAAGCCCACAGGATGTGCCACTTTTTTTCATGGGCTCATTTCGTGGGCCAGGCACAAGCTTCTGTTCATTCCACCTCTGGGTTTGAAGGTCAACTCTCTGCAGCACCTGTTTAATCTATTTCTATAGAGATGCTGATAAAACTTGGAAATGTCATAGCTCAGGTATCTTCATTATGATTGGAACCATCTTCGCAAAAAAATATGACAGTGAGAGAAATATGACATAGAAAAATTACGACAGGGAAAGAAATCTGACCTAACTGATTCCATCTTGCTTCTAACCTCCAGGCTGCCTTTGTTCAATCCTGGGCATAGACCTAGCTAACCACAGGAGAAATTTAATTTATAGTTTAACTTTGAATCAAGGATGAGTGTCCCTTTCTAAAACTGACCCCCTCCTTGTCCTGGTACTGAAACTACCTTTGTAAGACCCATGAAAGTCTGTGAGATTGGGATTATAGGAGGGGTCTGAATTCTGCTAAGATGTAGGCGTAGTTAAATAATAACCCACTGTTGTACCATAGCTTGCTTTCTTATAATCCCTAATCACTCAGGATTCATGAAGCCAGAGGTCACAAGATTTGTGACTTCCTCAATGGCTTATATAGATAACATCACTATTGTAGAACCTAAGCGGTGCCTTTTGAGATGTTTTCCAGACTTTTGCATTGTGACAACTAACTCCATTTGGATCCATGACTCATGACTCAACCCATCCTGCGGTCCCCACCTAAAGGCTGACTCAGCACATGAGGACTGTTTTCCACACTTCTATGATTTTATCTCCAACCAATAAGCAGCACCCATTGCTTAGCCCCTCTCTGCCAAATTATCCATGAAAACTTTAGCTTCCAAGCTTTCAGGGAGACTTCTCTGAGTAATAAACTTCTATCTCCTGCTCAGCTGGCTCTGTGTTTATTAAACTCTTTCTCTATTGTAATACTGCTGTCTCGGTAAATTGACTCTATCTGTGCAGTGGGGTAGAAGAATCCATCAGGCAATTACACGATTACTCCGTAATACTTAATTAACAGCAACACTCATAAAGCACTATTTCTAAATATTTATTCAACACAGTCCTCAGAGGCCCAGTGGCATAACCACGACACTCAAGTTCTTCAAACTGATACCTTAAACTTTCTGGGCTTTGTTCACTTCCCAGATATGATGGAAATCAAGTTTCATTGCTTCCCTTTAGGAAGTCAAAATTATTTCTGATTCAAGCCCTAACCGCATCCAGTTCTCTCTCCTTCCGTAGTTTTTGCTCAAACCAAACGGGGCTTGTTGCATTTTTATCCTCGTCCACAGCATGTATTTCTACACTGCCACCCCTTTGTCCAAGCCATTTCTTTTGCCAGAGATGTCCTTCTCACCGATGGATCTCTGCCTTCCCACAGTTCACTCATGCTTCAAAATGCCTCTGAAAATAAAGATATTAAAAAGATACCTGCACTTGTATGTTTATCACAACATTATTCACAATGGCAAAGATGTGGAATCCACCTAAGTGCCCATCAAGGGAAGACTGGATTTAAAAAATGTGCTATATATATATACCATGCAATACTACTCAGCCATTAAAAAGAATGAAATGAAGTCATGTATTTTGTAGCAACATGGATGGAACTGGAGGTCATAATCCTAGGTGAAATGACTCAGGAACAGAAAGCCAAATACCACAAGGTCTCACTTGTAAGTGGGAGTTAAACAATGGGTACACATGGACATACAGAAGGAATAACAGACAGTGGAAATTATGAGAGGTGGGAGGCTGGGAGGGACTGAGGGCTGAAAAGTACCTACTGGGTACAATGTTCACTATTCGGGCAATGGGTACATGGAAAGCCCAGACTTCACCACTCCACAATATATTCCCTAAGAAACCTGCACTAGCACTCCCTAAATACATAGAACTACAAAAAAA
>NW_012101532.1:1617160-1617792 GCF_000951045.1 Mandrillus leucophaeus | reverse complement strand
CTTCCTGGGTTCAAGCAATTCTCCTGCCTCAGCCTCCCGAGTAGCTGGGATTACAGGCACCTGCCACCATGCCCGGCTAATTTTTTGTGTTTTTAACTCAGTGTGACTCCTCATCCTGAAGCTCAAAGAAGCCCATCTGCTTTCTTTCTTTCTTTTTTTTTTTTTTTTTTTTTTTTGAGACGGACTGTCGCTCTGTCACCCAGGCTGGAGTGTGCAGTTGCATGATCTTGGCTCACTGCAACCTCCAGTTCCTGGTTTCAAGCAATTCTCCTGCCTCAGCCTCCCGAGTAACTGGGATAACAGGCGCCCACCACCACGCCTGGCTGATTTTTGTATTTTTAGTAGAGATGGAGTTTCACCATCTTGGTCAGGCTGGTCTTGAACTCCTGACCTCAAGTGATCCACCCCCCTCGGCCTCCCAAAGTGCTGGGGTTACAGGCCCTACTATATTCTTGCAGGTGAGAAGAGTGAGACTCGGAGGCATTCAACAACTGTCCTAAGGTCACACAGTAAAAAGAAGCAGAGCAGAGCAGACAGAGTACCCAGGATGAGTTTGTAATTTTTATTTTTTATAACACTTCATAAAATAATGTTATAATGTTTATCTCTCTCTCTCTCTTTTTTTTTTTTTT
>NW_012101532.1:1613405-1617110 GCF_000951045.1 Mandrillus leucophaeus | reverse complement strand
TCTCTCTCTCTCTCTCTCTCTCTATCCATCTGTTTCTCTCCATCTATACATATCTATCTATGATCTATCTATGTATCCATCTATTGATCTCTATCTATTTATCTATCCCTATTCATCTATTAATATATCCAGCCATTTCTTTCTCTCCATCAATACGTATCTATCCATCTCTTCTTCTACACCTGTCTATGTATCTATCTATGTATCTATCTATCTGTCCTTTATCTATCTATCTCTCTATCTATCTATCATCTATCTATTCCTATTCATCTGTTTCTCTCTCTCCATCTATACTTATCTATCTGTTGTCTATCTATCTATCTATCTATCTATCTATCTATCTATCTATCTATCTATCCCTATCCTATTTCTCTCTCCACCTATACACATATATCTATCTATCATCTATTATCTATCTATCTACTATCTATCATCTATCTATCTATCTATCTATCTATCTATCTATCTATCTATCTATCTATCTAATTTATTCTTCGCAGCATGGCTTTGTGTCATTTATCTTTTATTGCTTCCAGCAACACTCTGGGGTATAAACTAGTGTCATCCTCATTTTCAGAAGCAGAAACTGAGATGCAGAGTGATGAAGCAACTTGTCCATTTTTCCTTTGAGTTTATCCCATTGGAACTTTGGGACCCAATCTCTTATAAATATATTCTCCAGAGCATCTAGCACCATGCTTGCTTGTTAAACGAATAAACACACCAGTTTAATAAATAAGAGAATGTCTGAGAATGCTATGGTCTGATTTTCTTCCAGGCCTATTGCTGATTGGGCCCATGCATGTAATGTCAGGGGTGGATATCTTGGCTGCTATGACATATTCCATTTGAGGAATAATTTAGAAGTGTGGCCACAAGATAAAAATGTCAGTCTGGCTCTAGGTTAACTGGTGTTTCTAATTAAGCCACGATATACAGCGCTCACAGCCAAATACAGTGTGGTTCCAGTGATAACTCAGCAAATAGTGTGTTGTCTTCATTATCTCATTCCCTGACATTTCCCTGATGAGTTTATAAATCCCCATGGAATCATGGCCTCGATCTCTTTAATGAGGCCTTTAAAAACTAGGGGAAAATTATAGCAGCAGATAAGGTTGGCTCCACTGTAGACCTACTTCATAAAGATTTCTCCTCCCCCTAGTGAAGTAAATACCATTTGATAGACCAAGGAGTTTAATTCCATGTGAATTGGTCAGGGCATATGATTGAGTTAATTCTTCAAGCAGCAAACGAATGTTAAAAGCAGTTTCTGTCTTCAGTGACCTAGTGGGTAACAGAAATGGAAACATTCCTTTGCTCTAGTAAAGAGAAGAGTAGAGGCCAGTGGCTCATGCCTGTAATCTCAGCACTTTCGGAGGCCGAGGCAGGTGGATCATCTGAGGTGAGGTTCAAGACCAGCCTGGCCAAAATGGTGAAACCCCATCTCTACTAAAAATATAAAAATTAGCTGGGCATGGTGGCTGGCACCTGTAATCCCAGCTACTCAGGAGGCTGTTGCAGGAGAATTGCTTGAATCTGGGAGGCGGAGGTTGTAGTGAGCTGAGATGGTGCCACTGTACTCCAGCTTGGGCGATAGAATGAGACTCTGTCTCAAAAAAATAAAAAATAAAAAAATAAAAAAAAGAAGGGTAGAGTGGAGAGTCTGGCTTTTCATAGTCATGAACCCAAGTAACAACCTTCTAACGTTCAATGTTTACAGAGCCCCTACTGTGTGCTAAACCATGGGGTAAGTGCTGAGATTACATCAATGGGTAGGGAACTTGGAGAAAGCTATGCAGTGGTATGGAAAGTACTGAGAACCATCAGTCCATCAATGAGTAGGAGGAATACATAACCCTGATGGACCAGACGTGTGTCTGCAGCACACAGCCCCATTTCCAACTCCTTATATGCTCCCGTTGGGATTTCAGGTGTAGAACAGGACCTGGGGCCTTGTTTCCCTCATTTCCTTGCCATCAGGATTCTGGTTTACATTCTGCTCTGAGAGTCATACATGCAAGATTTGGAAGGAGGAAGGGAAGCAGAAGCCATTTCCACTCCTCTGCCAGTGACAGGCAGAATCAAGGGTTTGAGCAGATGTACAGTTCGGCACTGCGACACCTGTTGGTGGTGCTGCGGGCAGCTGTGATCTTCCCTGCGGGTTCCTGGCCTGAGCGACACTGGTGGTTTCTTGTTTCCTTGAAGGGTAGTGCTGTACCTTAGAGATAGGAAGCGTTTCCTGACTTTTGCTGCTCTGCCCTTGATAGCATTGCTTGGATAAGACTGGGGCTCTTAGATAGGCAGGTAGATAGATAGATAGATAGATAGATAGATAGATAGATAGATAGATAGACAGACAGATAGATAGATAGCAATTCTAATGAATATGAGTGGCTTGTCTTCCCCTCCAATCATCTGCCCAATTATACTGAGACACCTTAAAGGGAGAAGTAGCTCTCCCATCCGTGAGGAACCCATCTCTCTTTGCTTAAAGTCTGCAATGATGTTACCTGAGAGAGTCATCTGGCAAAGAACTAGCCTCAAGAAATCTCTCAAGAGCCACCACTGCCACCTCTCATTGTCTCTAGGTGAAACCTCAGCTTTTCCTAAAGAGATGTGTGCAAGGTCTGACCTATTGTTATCAAAATAATAACAATCATTTGTAATTAGTGTTGGCAGAATCTCAAGGAATACGGATGGGAATAAATTCCAAGAGGTGTAGATCTGAAATCTGGGAATATTTTTCTTTGGGGAGAGGCTCCTAGTAATTACATTCTATATAGTTTAAGTTAATTGAAGAGTGTAGCAAATATAGGCACGGCCACATTTCATGAGGGATCTGATATTTCATGATGTAAAGTTTGTTACCCAACCAGAGAGAAACCATAGCTGAGATGCAGGCTGAGTACAAAGGGAACATGGCGTGGATAGTGGAAAAAGGGAGTTTTAAACAACACTTGTGGTCTCATAAACAATTACAAGCAAACAAGCAAAATGGAGCACTGTAAAATATATGTGCCTCTTCTTCTTTGCTTTATGTAAATACTTGCTTACAATAATCAATTACCTTTTAAGATTCTTCTCCTCTTCTCTTACAATTATACATAAGGAATATTGGTGGTGGTTAAACCATGTGTTTATTTTTTAGGTTAAAGAATTGATATGGTTTGGTTCTGTGTTTCCCACCCAAAACTCATCTTGTAGCTTCCATAATTCCCACCTGTTGTGGGCGGGACCCGGTGGGAGATAATTGAATCATGGGGTTTTTCCATGCTGTTCTTGTGATAGTGAATAAATCTCACGAGATCTGATGGTTTTAAAAATGGGAGTCTCCCTGCACAACCTCTCTCTCTCTTTGCCTGCTGCCATTTATGTGAGACGTGACTTGCTCCTTCTTGCCTTCCATTATGATTGTGAGGCCTCCCCAGCCATGTGGAACTGTGAGTCCAATTAAACCTCTTTCTTTTGTAAATTGCCAAGTCTCGTGTATGTCTTTATCAGCAGCATGAAAATGGACTAATACAAGAATATTTAAGAGAGATTGGAATTGAGTAGAAGAACCAGCATCAGCCAGAGATGGATACAGTATCTGATAGGATTAGAATCTTTTTCTTTTTGGGCAGAGAGTAAGTGTATCTTTGTTTATACAATGTAGAGCTGTATTATGTTGAGAGGAAGCATGATATTGCTGCTTTCTTCATATGT
>NW_012101532.1:1604796-1613355 GCF_000951045.1 Mandrillus leucophaeus | reverse complement strand
GAAGCAGAAGCCATTTCCACTCCTCTGCCAGTGACAGGCAGAATCAAGGGTTTGAGCAGATGTACAGTTCGGCACTGCGACACCTGTTGGTGGTGCTGCGGGCAGCTGTGATCTTCCCTGCGGGTTCCTGGCCTGAGCGACACTGGTGGTTTCTTGTTTCCTTGAAGGGTAGTGCTGTACCTTAGAGATAGGAAGCGTTTCCTGACTTTTGCTGCTCTGCCCTTGATAGCATTGCTTGGATAAGACTGGGGCTCTTAGATAGGCAGGTAGATAGATAGATAGATAGATAGATAGATAGATAGATAGATAGATAGACAGACAGATAGATAGATAGCAATTCTAATGAATATGAGTGGCTTGTCTTCCCCTCCAATCATCTGCCCAATTATACTGAGACACCTTAAAGGGAGAAGTAGCTCTCCCATCCGTGAGGAACCCATCTCTCTTTGCTTAAAGTCTGCAATGATGTTACCTGAGAGAGTCATCTGGCAAAGAACTAGCCTCAAGAAATCTCTCAAGAGCCACCACTGCCACCTCTCATTGTCTCTAGGTGAAACCTCAGCTTTTCCTAAAGAGATGTGTGCAAGGTCTGACCTATTGTTATCAAAATAATAACAATCATTTGTAATTAGTGTTGGCAGAATCTCAAGGAATACGGATGGGAATAAATTCCAAGAGGTGTAGATCTGAAATCTGGGAATATTTTTCTTTGGGGAGAGGCTCCTAGTAATTACATTCTATATAGTTTAAGTTAATTGAAGAGTGTAGCAAATATAGGCACGGCCACATTTCATGAGGGATCTGATATTTCATGATGTAAAGTTTGTTACCCAACCAGAGAGAAACCATAGCTGAGATGCAGGCTGAGTACAAAGGGAACATGGCGTGGATAGTGGAAAAAGGGAGTTTTAAACAACACTTGTGGTCTCATAAACAATTACAAGCAAACAAGCAAAATGGAGCACTGTAAAATATATGTGCCTCTTCTTCTTTGCTTTATGTAAATACTTGCTTACAATAATCAATTACCTTTTAAGATTCTTCTCCTCTTCTCTTACAATTATACATAAGGAATATTGGTGGTGGTTAAACCATGTGTTTATTTTTTAGGTTAAAGAATTGATATGGTTTGGTTCTGTGTTTCCCACCCAAAACTCATCTTGTAGCTTCCATAATTCCCACCTGTTGTGGGCGGGACCCGGTGGGAGATAATTGAATCATGGGGTTTTTCCATGCTGTTCTTGTGATAGTGAATAAATCTCACGAGATCTGATGGTTTTAAAAATGGGAGTCTCCCTGCACAACCTCTCTCTCTCTTTGCCTGCTGCCATTTATGTGAGACGTGACTTGCTCCTTCTTGCCTTCCATTATGATTGTGAGGCCTCCCCAGCCATGTGGAACTGTGAGTCCAATTAAACCTCTTTCTTTTGTAAATTGCCAAGTCTCGTGTATGTCTTTATCAGCAGCATGAAAATGGACTAATACAAGAATATTTAAGAGAGATTGGAATTGAGTAGAAGAACCAGCATCAGCCAGAGATGGATACAGTATCTGATAGGATTAGAATCTTTTTCTTTTTGGGCAGAGAGTAAGTGTATCTTTGTTTATACAATGTAGAGCTGTATTATGTTGAGAGGAAGCATGATATTGCTGCTTTCTTCATATGTTGAAGTTAAATATGAAGAATATATGCACAGATAAGGAGAAGTCAGAGCGTTGTCTGTGCCAGGTTTTTGTCTCTTGGTATTTGGCATCATTCTCGCTTCTTTCTGTGTCTTCCCCACAGTGCAAGGCTCATTCTTTAAGATTTATTTAATCATTGTGTAGAGAGTTGACCGTTTTCCATCACAGAGGGCCAGTGAATGTGAGAAGCTGCAGGATTTACCTTCACATCAATTCAATATGAATACATAAATAAATAAAAAGATGGATTCTCTGTTGAGCGCTGAGCAATTGGAAAGAAATCTTGTAAATTTTTCTAATCTGTGGCCTTTCCCCCAAATCCAGCACATCTGCCCAAGACCTAAAAAAAGAAAAAGTAAACTTCTTTCACAGGGCTGGAGGAAATGGAGAATGAAGATTTTTCTGGCCAAGAATTAAACCTTTCACCATGTTACAAACCAGACGATGGTAATGCCTCTTGCTTTCCCTGTATTTTCCATTTGATTCCTCATTGTGCTGGATTTTAAAAAATAACTTTGCATCATCACAAACCCTTCTAGAGTATTTCCTACACTGCAGGAGAGAAGTCAGGAGATATATTTCTTGGAATCTCCATCCCCATGTGGTTCCAAGTTAGAACTCTCCAAAGACAGGGCAAGCAGAAAAAAAAAAAAAAAATTAAAACAAGCTAACAAAAGACAAAAAAGAAAGAGGAACTTTTAGTAGTAGTAGTAGTAGTAGTAGTAGTAGTGGTGTTGATGGCAGGTGCACATAGTCACATGGACAGACAGCCAATATGAAGTTTGTAGTGCCTTTTGAGAAAGCTCCTGGAATTTACCTGGCTTGCAATTGTGGGCAGCTGACATTGCTGATGTTGGCATTCTTTGAGCTTCCTGAGATTTGCTGTGGGTTCCAGGTGAGCTCTTGTTAACTACTTCATTCTCAAAGCTTCCCAAACAGTCATTCTTGCAGCCCTTCCAATAATCATGTAAGCCCTTCATGCCCTCTGTTAAAGCCTTTTCTACTTGGAATCCCTAGGGTGGCTTCTGTTTGTTGATGGAATCTTGATTGCAAGACTATAATCATGAGGTGGAGTTTTCATCCAGTGCATATTTAAACAAAGAGCAAAATGTGGAGGGGATATTGATGCAGGTCTATAAGAAAATGGCAGCAAAACAATGTTTTGAGAATTACCAAACACATACTTCATGGGAGGAACTGTATATACTTTTCTCTGAATACGTACATTCAATGAATCACAAGAAGTATTTATTCCAGTTTATGCCCAATGGGAAGTAACAATAAAACTTAAGCTATAGGCTTAAAGCTCTAATTCTTCTTCAGAGTACACTTTTGCTCTTTCTGGTTCAGGAAGATCTGATGTGTCCAGCAGTTTACTCATCCAGACTATGCGTCGGCTTCAGAACCTGCATTACACATCTTAGAAAGGATCTGGTGTTAGTTGAAGCTTAGCTTGCAGTCTCTAAACACCGAGGCTTTTGCTTTGTTTTGTTTTGTGTCAAAGAGAGCTCAGGTGCACAGAATGGATTCATTGTAAGCCTTGGTTCATGGCGCACTCATTCTTGGTCCGTGCATGGTCTTTTGTCATTTATTTATTTGTCAATTAGTGTATCTTAATAATGCAATCAGCATTCGTGAACCCATTACGCTTGGATCCTGTGAAAACTTTCTCTTCTTCAATGTGCTCTGAAAAATACTGGCAGAATTTTGCATCTTAGCAAAAAGAGCTGCATGGTTTTGCAGGTGTCTTTTTAACTTCATCGCTGGATCTGTATCTTGGACAGATTCTACATTTTTTCCCTTTTATGTGAAAACGAGGAATAGACATTTCAAATCCCTTTTGGCAGAAAGAATAACGTCCTCCTAGTAGTCGAAACTATAAATGGATCAGTCTTGGGCAAAAATATAAATGCCTTGATGTTTCTGTTCTTCACAGACATTTCTACATGACCAGGGTGGCATGGCTTGCATTAAAACTTCAGAAACCCTCTTTTTGGATTAATAGCTGAAATGAACCTTTTAAATGTACATATGCATTTTAATAGTAGATACTCAAAAATATTAAACAAATAATAAACACTGTTTAAAGGTTCTTTTTTTTAAATTTATTTATTACTATTATACTTTAAGTTGTAGGGTACATGTGCATAACGTGCAGGTTTGTTACATATGTATACTTGTGCCATGTTGGTGTGCTGCACCCATCAACTCATCATTTACATCAGGTATAACTCCCAATGCAATCCCTCCCGCCTCCCCCCTCCCCATGATAGGCCCCGGTGTGTGATGTTCCCCTTCCTGAGTCCAAGTGATCTCATTGTTCAGTTCTCACCTATGAGTGAGAACATGCGGTGTTTGGTTTTCTTAAATGGCACATCTGTCAGACTTTAATCAAAGGAAATTATACCAGAAGGCATGACAAAATATAAATGTAAAAAACAGGTAAACGATTATCTCACTACTTGATTGCAAAGTTTCGACTTTTTAAAAGTACAGGTCTGAACTGAACTGATAATGACATATAGAAAACTACATTTAAATATAAACAATTTGCTTACCACTAAATTGAACAGAGAATATATTTATGTAAAAATAATGAAACAAAATAAAATTTGGGAATTCAAAACAAGTGAAAATAACAGCAAATGAAATAGTTGAATCAATTGAAATCCAAAATGAAAAAAAAATTTCTGAAGTGATTGTCATGTATTCTCTTTTTTTTCTTTTAAAATTATTTTAGAGAATCATCTCTACATGGAAAGATAGTCTCTAAAGTAAATGTAAACCACAAGGCCCATTCTTTAAGGTTTATTTAATTATTTCATAGAGAGTTGATCAGTTTTCATCATAGAGGGCCAGTTAATTTGAGAAGCTGCAGAATTTACTTTCATGTGAATTCAACATGAATAAATAAATAAGTAAATAAAAAGATGGATTATCTGTTGGGCGCTCAGTAATTGAAAAGAAATCTTGTAAAATTTTCTAATCTGTGATCTTTTCCCCCAAACCCAGGACATCTGCCCAAATCTCTAGGAGTAAAAGCCAAGCATTCAACCATGTTTATGATACAACAGGGATTTCTTTTATGATGGACTACACGTAATGCAGACATCAAAGGAACCCACTCATGCGCAATTAGTGCCACAGATCAAGTCCATTTATGTTTAAGGGAACTTCATCCTCAGCCTCCAAATCTATGCCTTCTCCAGTCACAGCACATATTCAGAAATGTATAGGTTACAGTTACATCTGTAAAAAAATGTGGAGGCCCCCCTGTCTTCTAAACTACTAAGCAATAAAATAATAATTGCAATCACAACAACCTCTGTTGGACAGTGTATTAGTCTATTCTCACGCTGCTAATAAAGACATACCTGAGACTCGGTAATTTATAAAGGAAAGAGGTTTAATGGACTTGCAGTTCCATGTGGCTGGGGAGGCCTCACAATCATGGTAGAAGGCAAGGGAGGAGCAAAAGCACGTCTTACTTGGCAGCAGGCAAGAGAGAATTTGTGCAGGGAAACTCCCTCTTATAAAACCACCAGATCTCGTGAGACTTATTCACTATGATGAGAACAGCATGGGAAAAACCCACCCTCATGATTTGATTACATCCCACCAGGTCCTTCCCAGGACACATGGGAATTATGGGAGCTACTATTCGAGGTGAGATTTGGGTGGGGACACAGTCAAACCATATCAGACAGTGTCAAATACTTCCATTTATCTCTCAACCTCATGCCTGCAGGGTAAATACTGTTATTTGAGTTTCACAGGTAAAAAAACTGAGGAAGAAAAGTGATACAACTTGCCCACAGCTGCACAGCAGTTGAGTGATGGAGCCAGAATGTTAACACCAAAATCTTTCCCTTAAACTCACATTTGCGTGTGTGTGCTACGTTACAGCACCAACCACCTGATCTTTCCAGATGCTCCAACGCTCCCAAGGATGGAGAGAAGGCAGTCTGGCAATGTGTTAGCCAACTAAAATTATTAGAATCTGTCCTGTCACTTTCAGTCACTGGTACTACCCTCTGAGGTAAAAGAAAAAATATCTTGTACCTTTTCTCCACGTGACAGATCTTCAAGTATTTAAAGACCCCTCTCTGGTACTCTAGGTTTTCTCCTCTCCAAGTAGATAGATGTTCCCAGGGAACATGTATCATTCAGAGTTTTGCAGAGAAACAGGATCCGCAGGATGTATATACACGTTCACACTAGAGTCACACTAGAATTCACAGGCTCAAACTAGATCTACTCTCTCTCTATATATATATGCACATATATATAATGTGTGTGTGTGTGTGTATATATATATATACATATATATATATAGAGAGAGAGAGAGAGAGAGAGACAGAGAGACAGAGAGAGAGGGAGAGAGAGACAGAAAGAGAGAGAGATTAAGATTTATTTTAAGGAATCCGCTCACATGATGACTTAGGGAACTGTCAAATTCATAAATAAATCTATAGGGCAGACTGGAAATTCAGACAGTTATAGCCTTGAGGTAGAATTCTTTCTTCTCTAGAAGCCTCAGTTTTTGTTATTAAGGCCTTCAATTAATTGGAGGAGCCCTTTCCAGATTGTCTTCTTTGCTTAAAGTAAACTGGTTGCAAACATTTATCACATCTACCAAATACCTCAAATACCTTCACAGCAACATCTAGGCTAGTGTTGAAGCTGGGCATGATAACCTAGATAAGCTGACACTTAAAGTTAACCATCATAGAACAGGTAAATGGGAAAACCCTGGGGAAGAGGGTCATGTTTTATTTCTAACAAAGCAATAGCTGAAGGAAGTAAGAGTCAGCTATTAAGAGGGCTGAGGACAGAAATGGAAAGAGAGGCCATCCCATTATACTCAGTCTGGAAAGATTGTCTGCATTCTGACAGCCAAACACATGAGAAGTTTTTAAGACCTTTTCCCCTCCACAGGAGGGAAAAATCATTTCACTGACGAGAGCCACAGTGCAATCTCAGGGTCTATTTCAATGTGTAGGCAGTCCATTGGGAAACATCTCTTTAAAAGTCACTAGATTGCATCAATTGTGAGGTTATATGCACAAAGAGATAGAGTTCCAGCCACCTCTTATTCTAATGGCCTTGAGACTCTTTTACCAGCCAGTTACCAATAAAAGTGAGCCAAGTTTCCACAGGCTTCTTCCTAACAGATCCTCTTACCCTCTTATGCCTAACATGTTCCTGTTCTCACGCCTCATGCTTGGCATCTTCTCCTGTGTATACTTCTCTTCCTGTCCCTTAAACCTAAATTAGTTTTTAGTGTTTCATATCCCTGAGTTTACTCAACCAGCTTTATGAGAAATTGGGTCAGATTCACACTAGATCTCCTCCTCTTCCTCTCTCTCCCTCCCCCCTTCTTTCTTGTATGAAATCAGGAGGGTTTACTATAGTTAATCCTCTGGAAACACATTCCTAATTCCAACCAACTCTATATGTTAAACGTATCCAAGCTCCCCTCATGGAATTCATCAGACAGTTGAATTTTGTGCTTCTGACGGTATAGAGTGCACAGTGTATTAATCTGTTTTCACACTGCTTATAAAGACGTATCCGAGACTGGGTAATTCATAAAGAAAAAGGTTTATTGGCCAGACAAGGTGGTTCATGCCTGTAATCTCAGCACTTTGGGAGGCCAAGGTGGGTGGATCTTGAGTTCAGGAAATCAAGACCATCCTGGCCAACATGGTGAAACCCTGTCTCAACTAAAATCCAATAAAATTAGCCTGGTGTGGTGGCATGCACCTGTAGTCCCAGCTATTCGGGAGACTGAGGCAGGGGAATCACTTGAACCCAGGAGGTGGAGGTTGCAGTGAGCTGAGATCGTGCCACTGCACTCCAGCCTGGCGACAGGGCAAGACCCTGTCTCAAAAAAGAAAAAAAAGAAAAAGAGGTTTATTGGAGTCACAGTTCCATGTGGCTGGGAGGCCTCGCAATCATGGTGGAAGGTGAAAGGCACATCTTACATGATGGTAGACAAGATAGAATGAGAACCAAGTGAAAGGAGAAACCCCTTATAAAACCATCAGATCTCGTGAGACTTACTACCACAAGAACAGTATGGAGGAAACTACTCCATGATTCAGTTACCTGCCCCTGGGTCCCTCCCACAACATGTGGGAATTATGGAAGCTACAATTCAAGATGAGAGTTGGGTGGGGACACAGCCAAACTGTATCATATGCCAACAAATGCTTGATATTGTAATCATTCTTGTTTGAGTACTGGTATGATATGAGGCTGGAAACTAGATAAAAATCAAACATTTTAGATATTTGTCTCAAAAATCATTTAGTGGAAGTGAGGTGTAGTCATGACTCCAGAGGCACAGTCAGGCAAAAAACCACATCCCAAATATTAAAAGCCTGCAAACATTGCAAGGTGTTGATTAGAAGTCAAAACAAAAAATCTGCAAGCATGTCGAGTACAACAGAAACCACGATATAGTTGTCCAAGCAAGGGCAAGTTCTGGAAGAAGTAGTCCTGAATGTGAACCACAGGTCAGGAACAAAGAAACCCAGGGAAGGTGGTAGAAGCAGGAAAGTGGGGGTGACATGGAGATAACAGCTAAGACACCTGCTTTGGTCTGGACTGCTTTCAAGAAGTTCTCCATGTCAGCTCCTATTTCCTGATATCCTAAAAGAACATCTGGCATGTGACAGGCAGAAAGGATTCACTAAAAGGGCACAAGTTGGAGCAGGCTTATTGGACATTTAGTCAAGACAAAAGCACATCTGGGAGGTTTCCAAGAGGGCACTTTCTTTTTTTCTTTTTTTCTTTTTTTCCTTCTTTCTTTCTTTTTTCTTTCTTTCTTTCTTTCTTTCTTTCTTTCTTTCTTTCTTTCTTTCTTTCTTT
>NW_012101532.1:1603905-1604746 GCF_000951045.1 Mandrillus leucophaeus | reverse complement strand
AGGATTGCAGGCATGAGCCACCTCACCTGCTCTCAATTCAGGATATTACCAACTGTTTTCCATTTTCATCAGTATAAAAGCGGAAAAGTTGTATTTTCTTTATTTCATTATAACTTACATTTATTTCTTAGGGAGATTAAGCATGCTTATATGTCCTTTGACTTATTCATTATTTTGAGACCAAGTCTTGCTCTGTTGCCCAGGCTGGAGTGCAGTTACACAATCTCAGCTCACTGAAACCTCTGCCTCTGGGGTTCAAGCGATTCTCCTGCCTCAGCCTCTGAGTAGCTGGGATTACAGGCATGCGTCACCACATCCGGCTAATTTTGTATGTTTAATAGAGGCAGGGTTTCACCATATTGTCCAGGCTGGCCTCTAACTCCTGATCTCAAGTGATCCACCCGCCTCGAACTCCTGGGCTCAAACAATCCTTGTACCTCAGCCTCCCAAAGTGCTGGGATTATAGGCATGGGCCACTGCGCCTGGCCAAACTTAATATTTTTTAGATTTTTTTTTTTTTAAGAGCACCTGTTATATGCCAGCATGGTTTCTGGGCACTAACCAAATAGACAAGATTTCTGGTCTGGCCGGTCTGAGCTTGGGTACTGACATTTTTGCTTATCGTTTTGTAAAGGAGCACTGTCAATTTCGGAAGTTCATCCTTTGTCTACAATGTGCTACAATTTGTGGAGGGGGAGGAAAGGCAGAGACAGATACGGTACATCTTACAGATACAGTACAACCCCCCACTTTTTTTGTTGACGGAGTCTCGCTCTGTCGCCCAGGCTGGAGTTCAGTGGCGCCATCTCGGCTCACTGCAAGCTCCGCCTCCCGGGTTCAC
>NW_012101532.1:1600166-1603855 GCF_000951045.1 Mandrillus leucophaeus | reverse complement strand
GACACTTTGCTTATTGAAAAATGAAAGCAAGTTCCTCCCACAAAATAGCCTTATCTGGTCACGTTAGAGCTCTGCAGGTATCATCACCTCACCACACGTAAAATAACACCAGCCATTGGCTATTGATTATGACAATGCCTGTTCTTGTCTCCTGGGACTCATATGTGAGCACTTTAAGTTGAACTTTGCAAATGGCTCTCTCTGAGAATGAGCTTGACCAGAGCTGACATTAGTTAGATCAAGCAGAAAAAGCAGCAGATTGGTTCACTGCAAGGCCAAGAGGAGAGGAGGTTTTTACTTCCCTATGTGGAGGTGAGTCAGAGGAACAAATTCTAGTCCCAGTTTTAACATGATCCAGCCAGGTCAGCATATGCAACTCACTTCAATTCTCCGAACTTCGCTCAATCTCAAAGGGATGCTGTTGTAACTCAGACATCAGGGACATCAATGATCCTTCCCCTTAAGCCCTAGATTTTAACATTGTTTTCCAATCTCATTCCCTAAATTGTGGGTAGCCCATTGTCTCTCCCAAAGACTTCTGAAGATTCTGGGCGGGCTTCCATTTCCTTGCCACCTTTGGCTTAAAGCTTTGGCACTTCCTCTTGCCATGATATATTATCACTACAAAATGGTGTTGCTTCCCATTATCCAGACACGGAAACCATCTCTTCCCCTTGATTTCCCTCAAACCCACTTACACAAGACCTTTGTATTTGTAGCAGACTTCTGGATATTCAAATACAAACAATTTAAAATGGGATATTTAGCTTCCTTCTTCTCCAAGCTCATTATTGAGCCAGATCCTCTTTCTCTTCTCTTCTCTATTCTCCCCTGAATTTGTATTCATTCTGTTGTAGAATAGCTTCCTCATTTCTTTTTAGCACCGTCTCCTTCCAGCTTCGACTTGCATTCTACACTGAGGGGCTCATCAATGTAGTTCCCTAAGCAGAGATCCCTCCTCTCCAAAGAGACTTCCGGGCTGGGTATAGTGGTGCAATCTTGTATTCCCAGCACTTTGGGAGGCTGAGGCGGGAAGACTTCTTGAGTCCCAGAATTCAAGGCTGCAGCGAGCTATGATCTTCTGACTCTTGTCTTTAGACATTAACTGTTTTCATCTATACTTTATTTAAAGAACTTACAGTAAGCTGGGATTACAGGTGTGTGCCACCATGCCTGGCTGATTTCCATAATTTTTACCCAATGTCCCATAGTGAGTTTATTATAATTAATGAACCAATATTGACATATTATAGGCATAACTACTGGCAAAATTCACAGGGACTTCTGAGCATTCATCATGCTCAGGATTTATAATGCCCTAGGAATTGTGCTAAGAATTTTCACATCAGTCAATTCGCGCATTGCCTTCAAAGCTCCTAAACCACGAGTCGACATCCTAAACTGAGTTCAACCCAAGGAATCCATCAACTTGACTCATTCTAAGGTCACCTCATATAGAGTGGTTTGGAGTTTGGAATTTGTTCCCATAGGATTAACTGTAGTGAAAATATCCCGATTTCACAGAAGCATGAACAAGAGGAGAAGGAGGAAGAGGAGAGCTAATGTGAATCTGACTCAATTTCTTGCAGAACTATTTGAGTAAAACTAGCAGGGATACATCCACAGATAAATCCAGATGTTTCCGGTGTAGGCATAAGAAACTGCAGTTTGGGTTCAAGGGCAAATTGTTTATGCTGGAGAGGAAGGCTGGGGATTGAGCACAGAAAAGTCTCTGCTCCTGGAGCCCAGCGCAGCCTCCATGATTCCTACTCAAGACAGAGGGCAAGGGGTTGCAGCAAAGAACTGTATCAATACCTGCTGGAGTAGCTTTGGTGGGAAGATCAGTGGGTACCACCGCAGACGTGGCTCCTCTGGTGGGCTGCAGTGGCCGTGCCTTTGCAAATGTTGACGGAAGTGTTGCTATTTGAGAAGAATATTTCAGCAGAAAAACATTGCTATAGGCAACTCTGGGAGGAAGCTTTGAGAAGAGAAGGGAAAGAGGTACATTACAAGTGCCTCTTGGAAATTCCCAGGACATTTTGTGGGCTGCTCTAGGGGGCTACATTCTTACAGATCATGTGGGAGTTGATCCAGAACAATACTTTTTGTAAGAATGCTGTCTTTAAAAAATTATTTTATAAGAGTTTTGTATTCACACAAAAAATGAGAAGATAGTGAAATTTCCCATATAACTCATTCCCATTTTTCCCTAATATTAATAATTTACATTACTGGTTAATTTTGTTATAATTAATGAACTAACACTGATTCATTATTAACTAAAGTCCATACTTTGTTTAGAGTTCCATAATTTTTTTTTGACATGGAATTTTGCTCTTGTCACCCAGGCTGGAGTGCAATGGCACAGTCTTCCCTCACTGCAACCACCTCCTCCAAGGTTCAAGCGATTCTCCTGCCTTAGCCTCCCAAGTACCTGGAATTACAGGCATGCACCACCATGCCCAGGTAATTTTTATATTTTTAGTAGAGACAGTGTTTCACCACGTTGCCCAGGCTGCTCTCGAACTTCAACTGCAGGTGATCTACCCTCCTCGGCCTCCCAAAGTGCTGGGATTACAGGTGTGAGCCACCACGCCTGGCTGATTTCCATAATTTTTACCCAATGTCCAAGACGTAGTGAGTTTATTATAATTAATGAACCAATATTGACATATTATTAACTAATTTCCATATTTGTCTAGATTTTCTTCATCTTTACCTAATGTCCAAGATGCCATCCATGACGCCACATTTAGTTGACATGTCTTTTTAGACTCCTTTTGGCTGTGGTGACTTCTTAGACTTTCCCTGTCTTTGATGACCTTGACCATTTTGTGTACTGGTCAAATATATAGTAGAATGCCTCTCTCTTGGAATTTGTCTGATATTCTTTGCATGATTAGACTGAGGTTATGGGTTTTTGAGAGGAAGATTACAGAGGTAAAGTGCTATTGTTATTACATGATATCAAGGGTTCACACTTCCTTTTTTTTTTTTTTTTTTACAGAATCTCACTCTGTACCCAGGCTGGAGTATAGTGGCACAATCTCAGCTCACCACAACCTCCGCCTCCCGGTCCTGGTTCAAGCAAATCTCCTGCCTCAGCCTCCCAAGTAGCTGGGATTACAGGCATGTGCCACCATGCGCAGCTAATTTTTGTATTCTTAGTAGAGACAGGGTTGCACCATGTTGGCCAGGCTTGTCTTGAACTCCTGACCTCATGATCTGCCACCTCAGTCTCCCAAAGTGCTGGGATTACAGGCGTGAGCCACTGTGCCCGGCCTATACTTTCAACATAATTTATAACTGTTGATGGTGACCTTGATCAACATCACGTGGCTGTGTAGAGTTTCCCAGGTTTCTCCTCTGGGAAGTTACTTTTTTACCTGCTTTACATACTGTAGCCTTCGGAAGGAAGTCACTATGGGCAGCCCACACTTAAGAAAAGCTTTATTCTTTTACGTTTTACCTCCTTGAGGCTGGAGTAGCTACATAGAATCACTTGGAATGCTGTATCAGAGTTGACGACTTTCCCGTTTATTTGTTATTTATAGATATGTATTTTTTTTTTTTTTTGGAGACGGGGTCTTGTTCTGTTGCCCAGGCTGGAGTGCAGTGGCCGGATCTCAGCTCACTGCAAGCTCCGCCTCCCGGGTTTACGCCATTCTCCTGCCTCAGCCTCCCGAGTA
>NW_012101532.1:1599592-1600116 GCF_000951045.1 Mandrillus leucophaeus | reverse complement strand
TAGCTTGTTAAATGTCATGCAGCTGACACGTAACCCAACTTTGGTTGACACGTCTATCATTCTTCCTCAATCTCAGTGTTAATATTAATAACAATGATAATCCCACTGTGTTCTAGGTACTGTTTCAAGTAATATATATATATGTATATATATGTATATATATTCATTTTCTCTCCATGAGATAGGTCTTATCACCTCCGCATTTTATAGGTAAGAAAACTGAGACACAGAGAGGTTACGCAAATTGCTGGAAGTCACATATTTAAGAAGGGTGGAAATGGTATTTAGACCTAGGACATTTAACTAAAGACTAGAGATCTTTCTATTATATCTTTAGGAGCTATTTCTTTTATTTCTTTTTTCTTTTCTTTTTTTTTTGAGATGGAGTCTCACTCTGTCACCCAGGCTGGAGTGCAGGGACGCAATCTTAGCTCATTGCAACCTCTGCCCCTAGGTTTAAGCAATTCTCCTGTCTCAGCCTCCCGAGTAGCTGGAATTACAGGTGCCTGCCACCGTGTCCAGCT
>NW_012101532.1:1597813-1599372 GCF_000951045.1 Mandrillus leucophaeus | reverse complement strand
TTATATATAAAATCTTTATACACATATACAAAGTATTTTATACTTTGAATCATGATTGAATTATTATATTTTTGTTCAAATTGTTCCAGCTTCAGCCATTGGGAGATCTTACAGTTGGATTCTAGTTTCTTTTCAAAAATCCTCATCAAGGCCGGGCACTGTGGTTCACACCTGTAATCCCAGCACTTTGGGAGGCTGAGGTGGGTGGATCACAAGGTCAGGAGATTGAGACCATCCTGGCCAACATGGTGAAACCCCGTCTGTACTAAAAATACAAAAATTAGCTGGGCTTGGTGGCACGTGCCTGTAATCCCAGCTACTCGGGAGGCTGAGGCAGGAGGATCATTTGAGCCAGGGAGTTGGAGGTTGCGGTGAGCTGAGGTCACGCCACTGCACGCCAGCCTGGCGATAGAGCGAGACTCCATCTCAAAAAAAAAATAAAAAGAAAACCTCTGTGCATTACTGATTCAACCCTCCTCTCTGCCCCAGAATTCTTGCCCCTGGGGACCAATGATCTGTGTAACGTCTCCATAGTTTGTCTTCTTTAGGATGTCAGGTAACTGGAATCATGCATTATGTCGCTTGAACAGGCTAGTTTCTTTTACGTGGCAATATGAATTTAATATTCATTCATGTCTCTTCATGGCTTGATAGCTCATTTCTTTAATCAGTGAAAAATATTGCATTCTATGGCTGAACTTCAGTTTGTTTATCCATTTACTTATTGAAGGACATGTCCATCTATCTTATAAATATTTTGTAGGATTTATATCTATTATTTTACATAAATATTTCACTTTTGGGGTTCAGCTGTAAATGGCATTTTTAAAATTACAAATTTCAGTTGTTCATGCTGGAAAACAAAGAAGAAATTGACATTTGTATATTAACTTTGGATACTGCAATCTTTCTATACTCAGTTACTAGCTCCAGGAGATTTACGTGGATTCTTTTATATTTTCTACATAAACAATCATATCATCTGTGGAGAAAGGTAGCTTTAATTCCTTCTTTCTAATCTGTTCTTGTCTGATGGCACTAACTAGAACTTCCAGTAAATGTCGGTTGATGCAACTTGATACAGATACATTAACTTACAAAATTCTGTAAGATAATGGCATTGTTCCCATTTTACAGATAAAGAACTTGAAGTTTAAGACATTTAATTGGTTGGGCGTGGTGGCTCATGCCTGTAATTCCAGCACTTTGGGAGGCCGAGGCAGACGGATCACGTGAGGTCGGGAGTTCAAGACCAGCCTGGCAAACATGGTGAAGCATGGTGAGGCAGGAGAACCACTTGAACCAGGGAGGTGGAGGTTGCAGTGAGCCGAGATTGCATCACTGCACTCTAGTCTAGGCAACAGAGTAAGACTCTATCTCAAAAAAAAAAAAGACATTTAATTAAGTCAGAAAAAGGATAGGCCAGGCGCGGTGGCTCACGCCTGTAATCCCAGCACTTTGGGAGGCCGAGGCGGGCAGATCATGAGGTCAGGAGATTGAGACCATCCTGGCTAACATGGTAAAACCCCGTCTCTACTAAAAAATACAAAAAAGTTAGC
>NW_012101532.1:1570822-1597763 GCF_000951045.1 Mandrillus leucophaeus | reverse complement strand
GAGATGGAGTCTCACTCTGTCACCCAGGCTGGAGTGCAGGGACACAATCTCAGCTCATTGCAACCTCTGCCCCTAGGTTTAAGCAATTCTCCTGTCTCAGCCTCCCGAGTAGCTGGAATTACAGGTGCCTGCCACCGTGTCCAGCTAATTTTTGTATTTTTAGTAGAGACGGGGTTTCATCATCTTGGTCAGGCTGGGGATCTATTTCTTGATGTAGAATTTAAGGGTGGAAGGAAAACACCTTTAACCTTTTATGAACATTGCCAAGTTGCTTTTTTAGGAGATTATTCATATTTCCTCACCTACCAGCAAGGTACATGATTGCCCATGTCAGCACCCTCCTATTAAACATTTGTTTTCTTGAGAAAGGAAAACCACCCAAACATCTTAGCCACTTTGGAAGGTACAGCATGTTATATTGTTACTGTTTAGTGACTTTGCAAGTTTGTCACATATTTTAGTAGATATTTATAATCCCTCCCTGGAAGGTAGTTCTCCTCCCTTAGAACAATCGTCTTGAGTGATCATTTGATCATCCTGAGGAGTGGAATGGTTGAGAGCTGTGGCATCTCCCTCGTCTGGTCCTGTTGACTCTGGATGCTTCCAGCTTCCTTGCTGACTCCAAATGTTCCTGACAAAACACCGAACCTCATTCTAGATCCACATTGAGTTCATTCATTACCATTTTCCCAGATTGGTCTTGTCATAGTGGATGTATTTGATCCTGAAGGAAGAAAAGAAAAAGTCTTTCTTGGGGATACAGGAACCAAACTCCATTTTTCCTCCATCTCTGTAGGTTGTTGGTTGTTGTTGCTGTTCCTTTCTTGTGTGACTCACTAAAAGAAGAAAAGAAGGAGAAGGAAGAGAAAAAGAAGTAGAGGAGGAGGAGAAGGAGAAAGAGAAGAGGAGGAGGAGGAGGAGGAGACAGGAGGAGGAGAAAGAGATGAAGAAGAGGAAGAGGAAGGGAAGAAGAAGAAAAAGGAGGAGGGAAGGAGAAGAGAAGGAAGAGGGAGGAAGAAGAGAAGGAGGAGGAGAAGAGAAAGAAGAGAAGTTGAAGAGGAGGAGGAGAAGGAGAAGAAGGAATGAGAAGAAGGAGGAGGAGGAGGAAGGGAGGAGAAGGAGAAGGAGGAGGAGGAGGAAGGAGGAGGAGGAAGATGGGAGGAGGAGGACGAGAAGGAGGAGGAGGGAGGAGGAGGATCAGGGAGGAGGAGGATGGGAGGAGGAGAAGAAGAAAAAGAAAGAGGAGGAGGAGGAGAAGAAGAAGAAAGCCATTCCTCTGGCTTTGGAAATGACACCCAAGTGCCAGGTTCTACTAGCATTTCTTTCATGAAGGAGCCAATGAGACTCACAGCATTCTCCAGAGAAGAGGCAGCATAGGGCAGTTATGACCATAGTTTTGGAACCAGCCAGCCCTCGATTTGAATCCTGACTCAACCACTCATAACTGGGGTAATGTAAGGAGATAGTGTTCAGAAGAATTTAGCACAGGGCTGGCACATAATATGTGCTCAACCAATTCTAGCTATGATCATTATTATTATTAGATTTAGGAGATTTATGTTAGGGGTATATGGGAAGAAATAGTCAGAGAAGAGAAATGTTGAGAGGAAAGGGAAGAGAGAGTAGTTCGTTAGGAGAAATAATGTCCCAATTTTACAAATTTTCCAGGAAGCAAAATCCCCCCATCTCCAATTTTAGTCATTTAGGGTCTTAGCCACGTCCTCCTTCTTCTGATTATAATTGACAACCAAATGATGTGGCTTCCGTTTTTGAACAAATGGTGCAATGGACAGAAACTTCGAATATTCCCTTGACTAATTAGGCCACTCATCAATTGGGCTTTAGCTTATCTATTGAGTCAGAAGACGTCAGACTCAGAGTCGTTACAATGGGCAAAGACATTACTAAGAGGTCAGAGATTGGAAAAGTTGAACCGTGTCTCCTGGTAAGATTTTTGTGAGAACTTCATTTTCTAAACCTGCCTCTCTACATCCCAAAGATTTATACAGATGATTTAATACTTTGATGTGAAGCTGAATATACCTGTGGCTTCAAAAATGTCAAAAGTATTGCTGGAAAATGAAAATTTCAGGCTGCCAACTTCATGGTCTACATGGAGTCATAGAAACTGGTTAATTCTTGCCATTCTATTATTTCCATAAGTTCCCTACTTCACTTCCCATATACAAACAAAATAGCTGAACCCTTCTTTACACACACACATTTATTTATTCGATGACCATGTGGATTGTCACCCTCAATCAGCTTAGTCATACAACTAACTGGTCAACACGGTGATAAAGCTCGATTTCCTCCACCTCCAACTCTCTCACATCTGGCTCTTTCATCCCATCCTCACTGCTCTTGTAGTTTTGTGAAATCTTGTGTAGTTTTGCATGCTATTTTTTCTCATTTTCCCCCAAATTATCCTCCCGCCAAAGCTATTTTTCTAAAGTGCAAATAGTCACATAGCATTTTCCCACGTATGCGAATTCTAAGGCTCCCAAACGTCCATGGTAGTGCTGCCAATAGACAATGATGATGGGAATGTTCTGTATCCGAGTTATTCAATATGGTAGCCACCAGCCACACGTGGCTATTGAGGATGTCAAGACTGGTTGGCTAGAATTAGAAATGGAATTTTAAAATTTTTAAATTAATTTTAATGTAAATAGCCATATGTGGCTAAAGTGGTCCATATTGGATGCTGCAGATCTGTGGGATAAAGTCCAAGTTAAGTAGGGTACAGGGATGCCATGCTAATGGAAACTGTTGGAGTGCCTCCAAGATTTAGCTCCTGACTGCCTTTTTAGTCTCAGCTACCACTCTTCTCTGCCTTGTTTTTTTGACAGCAATACAAATGCCATGTAGCTCTTCCAATATACTTTTCCGGGCAATGCTATGATGTCTTTGTACAAGCCATTCCTTTGGCCTTGAATATCCGCCTCTCCTGACTTTGTAAAACTGACATATCCTGTAGGATCCTTTAAAATAGATGTGGGAAAGAAATCACTCTATCAAAAAGATCTACACTTCTATATTTATCATGGCACTATTCAAAATAGCAAAGATAAGGAATCAACCTACATGTCCATCAAAGGAGGACTGGATAAGGAAAATGTGGTATATATCTACTATGGAATACTACTTAGCCATAAAAAAGAATGAAATTATGTCTTTTGGAGCAACATGGATGGAACTGGAGGCCATTATTTTAAGTGAAATAACTCAGAAATGGAAAGTCAAATCCAACATATTCCCACTTATAAATGAGAGTTGAACAATGGAGGTGGGAGGCTGGGAGGAGGGTGAGTGTCGAAAAATTACCTATTGGGTATAATGTTCAATATTTGGATGACAGGCACACTAAATGCCCAGACTTTACCACTACATGATATTTGCATGGAAGAACCCTGCACTTGTACCCCCTAAATATATAGATTAAAAAACAAACAAACAAATAAATAAATAAATAAATAAAATAGATCTGAGACTTATCCCTCCAGAGAATCTTTCTTATTTAACCCAGAAAATCAATTTCTTTCTTTGTTAGATTATTTTTACCTCTGTAGGTGGTTTTATTATTGCACTGATAACATTAAATTATAATTACTTACCAAACTGTCATTTTCTTAAGAACAAATTCATGACTTCAGTTGTTTGTTTTTCTAACATCTGCCACATTACCCAGGATAGAGTGGTCACTTAATAAATGTATGTTCAATTAGATGTCACTGAATTATTTCCTTGACCTGAAACAGAAGAAAAAATTATTATTTAACTGATTTTTTTTTCTAGTTCAGTGAATATCCTTTAGATTCAGTTTTAAGTAAACCACCAAGAAATCTCATTTCCTTAGCAATAGAAAAAGAGTTGGGGGTAGAGTGAGATTACTGAGTAGAAAATAAGCTGCAAATGTCAAATATCCGTTTTCACCTGTTCATTCAGCCCAGACAGTTTGAGAATCAAAACACACTAAAAGTACAAAGCCTCTTTTCAAAAAATATTTTTTTATTGTAAAATTGTTTCTCCTACAACCTCTTGCCAAATTTTGGTTGCATTTAAAATATATAAAGTGCCAGTGTTTTCAGGAAACATATATAAATTAGATCTGTCCTTTGCACGATTTAAAATATTACAGTTATTTCTCCAGGTGGAGGGAATCAATTATTCTTTTAGTGAGTTCATTCCTTTCACAGATGTCCATACAATTAATAGACTCCATGTGGATATCTATGAATCTGACCTGGAAAACACCATGAATTGCTCTCTCATTTTTCCCCGGCTGCTCTTAAATCTAACACATAATACTAGCTAGCAGAGTTTAGATGCACACCTAGGCTTTATTTATAGGGAACTAAAATAATATTGGGTTCTCATATCCAAAGGATCTAACGGACTCTGAAAGGCAGAACTCAAAAGTCCGACATGAGACTGAAGCCTCACATCTGTACAGCATTTCGCAATTTGCCAAGCACATTTAACCCTATTATCTCATTGGATTGTTACAAGAAACTTTGAAATAAACAGAGCAAAACTCACTATCTGCATTAATAAGAGAGAGAGAAAGAAAGCAAGAAAAGCAAGAAAGAAAGGAAGGAAGGAAGGAAGGAAGGAGAGAGAGAGAGAAAGAAAGAAAGAAAAAAGAAAGAAAGAAAGAAAAAAAGAAAGAAAGAAAGAAAAAGAAAGAAAAGAAAGAAAGGAAGGAAGGAAGGAAGGAGAGAAAGAAAGAAAGGAGAGAAAGAAAGAAAAGAAAGAAAGAAGAAAGAGAGAAGAAAGGAAGAAAGAAAGAAAAGAAAGAAAGAGAGAGAAAGAGAGAGGGAGGGAAGGAGGGAGGGAGGGAGAGAGGGAGGGAGGAAGGAAGGAAGGAAGGAATGAACGAACGAAGGAACAAAGGAATGAAGGAACTGATGGCTCTGTGACTGATCTGACATGTCCAAGTTCTTACAGACATTACGGCAGGGATAGAAATCTTCTTCAGCCGGGCCAGAGCTATTTTCCCTACTCACTCGGCTGCTCAGATTATGGGTTGGCCATATCCCCTCTGGGACCAGGATCTTGCAGCCAACCGTCCAAGTCTTCCCAAAATTGCAGTCTCAAAGTAAAAGTGTGTTCTCACCATGCCATCCCGTTATCTTCTTTCTGGAATGTTGCTTCTAGTAAATGAGGGGGAAAATTGCCAGTGACAGCTTGATAAGTACCCCCAGCCATGGTTGACAGAGGTTACCTTCAGCCACTAGGTGGGAAGTGGTCTCCATGGAAACCCAGAGGCAGAGTTATTTCTCAAATACTTTCCAGCAGCAAGAGCTCAATTACAAACTTCGTGAAGAGTTTGAATGTGCTAAAGGTTGAATCAGACTGGAGTCATACCTCTGAATAGGGGAAAAGGAGTCCAAATAATCAAAAAGTATATTTCTAAAATTTGTCTTTGGGTCACTGATGTGTGTGTGTGTATACATCATATTGTATATCCTTTTAATCCAATTTGATACAATAATACCTCTACTTAATTGTCTCCTGAATTTAGGATTTTGGTAATACCCTAAAGGTGAAGGCATGTTATTATGAGGATATTACAAACATTCTTTAACCAAACCTTGTATAGAGTCCAAATGGGGTGTACTTAATAATAAATGTGACTTTGTCTCAAGTGTTCATATAAGGTTCTCTGGTGTTTTACATCAACGGATCAGTGAGTCTTACAAAACACTCCAATAAAGTACTGTACTTTTTTTGCCAGATGCATTTCATAAGCAAGAAAATTAAGGTATCTCTATTTTCCACTAAGGACCTGGAATGAAAAGGGAAACATCTGATCAATCACGTATTCAGTCCTTCCCCAAATACCAATAGCTTGCCCTACAAATATGAACTTCCCACTACATCTCTGGGGACCTCATGTTCCTTAGGAGGGGCCTACTATAGACTGTCCTGAAGATCAAAGACTCTCTTAATTTGTATTTTGTGTCACACCATTGGCTAAATGTTTCCACTTGAATTCAGATGCCTTGGCAGAATGTAAATATGGAATAACACAGAGATAAGTGATATGGTTTGGCTGTGTCCCCACCCAAATCTCATCTTGAACTGTAGCTTCCATAGTTACATGTGTGGTGGGAGGGACCTAGTATGAGGTAATTGAATCATGGGGTTAGGTTTTGCCTATGCTGTTCTCATGATAGTGGATAAGTCTCATGATATCTGATGGTTTTATAAAGAGCAGTTTCCCTGCCACATGCTCTCCTGCCTGCTGCCATATAAGACATGCCTTTGCTCCTCCTTTGTCTTCTGCCATGATTGTGAGGCCTCCCCAGCCATGTGGAACTGTGATTCCATTAAACCTCTTTTTCTTTATAAATTACCAGTCTCAAGTATTTCCTCATAGCAATATGAAAATGCACTAATACAATAAGTAAGGGTAAAATATAAAATAGAACAAACTCTTAGTCATTCATGGGAGAATTATCTACAACTTGTGTTTAGTACCAAGCAGGTAACCTCTCTTTTTTCTGCTTCTGAATTACTCACTTAAACCATGAGTTGTTGTGAGTCTAAGCAAATGATATAATTTCAATTACAAAAAAAAAAAAATCGTGAGAACTTGTATCAGTTATTTATTGCTGTGTAACAAGTACCCCAAGCCTAATTGCCTAAAATTTATAATTTTTCATGATTTTGTGTTCAGCTGGACGTTTCCTCCACTCCATGCCCTACTGGCTAGAGTCATGTATTCAGCTGCATTCATCAGGGAGTTTGACTGGGGTTAGAATATTCACACTGATGTATGTCACTCACATGCCTGGGAGCACATACCGTGTAACCTGAATGGCTGGTGGTTGGTGGGTCCCCTCTCTCCACCAAGATACCTAGATTCTTAAACAGGGGTTCAAGAGAGTAAAAGCTGAAGATGCTAGAACTTTTATGGACTAGGCCTAGAATTGGTACAATGGTATTTCCATTGAATTCTTTTTTTAATTATTTTTTGAGACAGGGTCTGGCTCTGTCACCCAGGCTGGAGTGCAGTGGTGCAATCATGGCTCACTGCAGCCTTAAATTTCCAGGCTCAAGTGACCCTCCTCCCTCAGCTTCCTGACTAGCTGGGACTCTAGGTGCATGCTACCATACCCAGCTAACATTTTGATTTTTTGTAAAGACAGGGTCACCCTATGTTGCCCAGGCTTGTCTCAAATGCCTGAGCTCAAGTCATCCTCCCGCCTCGGTCTCCCAGTGTTGGATCACAGGCATGAGCCACCATACTCAACCTGTACTGCCTTCTGTTGATCAGAGAGTTAAAGTCCAGGGAAGAGTCAAGGGAAGCAGAGGGAGAGTCTACCTCTTAATGGGAAGAGCTGCATATGCATGCAGGGATTTAAGAATCGGACATGGAGAGAGTTATTTGTGGTCACCTTTGGAGATAACCTACTGGTCTTCCCTATAGCCACAACAATTTATGTGACCTCATATGCAAATTTTACCCATCTGCCCCAAAGACACTCAGTTTCAACCAAACAGTGCCTCAAGCTCAGGCCCAAAAGCCAGGATTTAAACCAAGTTTGGATGTGGCTGGATATGGATGGATATGGTTCCTACTCAGATATGGTTCCTCTTGATCTGGACACTTGGAAACCAAAACAATAACCACTATCCAAGCTATCAACTCCCCCTAACCTACAAATACACTCAACATACATGGTGAAATAAGATACCCCTGATGAAAAAGTGTCTGTCATCAGTTTCCCTATCTGTGGGGCAGGAAATGTTTCTTTATTAGGGCTTAGTTCTGCACTATGGGAGTGTTTCCCTAATCCATGATTCTCTGCTGTGGGTTTTGCTCTCAGAGCCCTTGGCTCTGCCCTAGGAATCATTCTTCTTCTTGCACAAGAAAGAGCCCGTGCTTACAGCTGAGTAGCTTTCTCAGCCTGCTTCCTGCCAATATGTTGTTACTTTGAATCTCTCATTTCAGTTCAAATGTAATTGCCCAACTGGTTCTTCCTGCCTGCTGCACAGATAGAGCCAATTTATTGAAACAGTGGTATTGCAGTAGAGAAAGAGTTTCATAAATGCAGAACTAGCCAAGCTAAAGGATGGGAGATTATTGCTCAAATAAACTTCCCCAAGAACTCAGAGGCTAGAGTTTTTGTGGATAATTTGGCAGGCAAGGGCTAAGGAATGGGTGCTACTGATTGGTTGGGGATGATATCATAAGGTTGTGGAAAACAGTCCTTATGTACTGAGTCAGCTTCTGAGTGGGGCCCACAGAACCCACTGAGTCATGAGTCACAGATCTGGGTGGAGTTAGTCGGTCACTACAATGCAGAAGTTTGAAAAACATCTCAAAAGACCAATCTTGGGTTCTTTGATAGTGATGCTATCTATAGCAACAATGAGAAAGTTACAAATCTTGTGACTTCTGGCACAGTAAATGATTCTAGAAAGGCAAGCTTTGCCTACATTTTCAGAATTCAGGCCCCTTCCATAATCCTACCTTTGTGGGCTTTCATTAGTTGTACAGAGTCAGTTTTGGTCCCAAGCAAAAAAAAAAAGGTTTGTTTTAGGGAGGGACTACTATCATCCTTGCTTCAAAGTTAAACTATAAACTAAATTCCCTCCATGGTTAGCTTGGCCTACATCCAGGAATGAGTGAGGACAGCTAGCCCATGAGGCTAGCTGTGAGATGGAATCAGCCATGGTAGACTTCTCTGTCTGTCATAATCTTTGCAAAGGTGGTTTCACAAGCAGGGGTTGTTTTGCTGGTACAATTGTTTCAAAACTTTGTATGTTTCCTATGAATCTTAAGGAGTTCAATCCTTACCCCCAAAGGCACATCCATAATTCCCTCTAAAACATGCTTCTCTCTACTTGAGATCTGTCAGGCTGATGTGGGACACATCTTTAAGATTCTTGGACAGTCTATCGTCTAGCTTTGAGAGTCTACCACCACCACTTAAATCTTTTGAAGGTCTTAAAAAGAGATCTTGCAACCCAGATTCAAGAGGAACATACTGACACTTGTGGGGGGGTGGGTGTTATGATGGTTAATATTGGGTGTCAACTTGATTAGACTGAAGGATGCCTAGATAGGTGGTACACGATTGTTCCTGGGCATGTCTGTGAAGGTGTTGCAAAAGTAGATTAACATTTGAGTCAGTGGACTTGGAGAGGAAGACCCACCCTCAATGTGGGCGGGCGCCATCCAATCGGCTGCCAGCGTGGCTAGAACAAAACAGGTAGAAGAAGGTGGGATGGTCTGGCTTGCTGAGTCTTCTGACTTCCATCTTTCTCTCATGCTGGAAGATTCCTGCCCTTGGACATCAGCCTCCAGGTTCTTCAGTCTTTGGACTCTTGGACTTATACCAGTGGATTGCCAGGGGCTCTTGGGCCTTTGGCCACAGACTGAAGGCTGCACTGTCGGCTTCCCTACTTTTGAGGCTTTTGGACTTGGACTGAGCCTCTACTGCCTTCCTACCTCCTCAGCTTCCAGACAGCCTATTGCAGGGCTTTACCTTGTGATTGGGTGAGTGAATTCTCCTTAATAAACTCTCATTCATTTATACATATAGCCTATTAGTTCTGTCCCTCTGAAGAACGCTGGCTAATACAGGTGCTATGATGCTCATGGGTGAGAGGCATTACTGGTGGCTATGTTTGGCAACAATGCACCACAGAGCTGAAAGGGACCTTAAAAATCATATGATTGTACTCATTTTGGACCAAAATTAGCCCATTTTATTTATTTATTTATTTATTGAGATTGACTCCTGCTCTGTTACCCAGGCTGGAGTGCAGTGGTTCACTGCAACCTCCACTTCTTGGGTTCAAATGATTCTTGTGTCTCAGCCTCTGGAGCTGGGATTACAGGTGTGCACCACCACACCTGGCCAATTTTTGCATTTTTAGTAGAGATGGGGTTTCACCATGTTGGCCAGGCTGGTCTTGAACTGCTGGCCTCAAGTGATCCACCTCCCTCAGCCTCCCAAAGTGCTGGGATTACAGCATGGGCCACCGCACCCGGCCTGAGCCCATTTTAGAGATTAAAAACTCAAGGCTTAAAGAGAAGAAAGGAGTTGACTACAGTAACAAAGCAAGAAAGATAAATCTTGTCTTGTATGCAGGTTGGGAGTGCTGTCTACCACATTTCCCTTCATGCTTAGTTGAAAAGAAAAACTGCTTTAAAACTCGTTATTAGGCATATCAAAGATCAACTATCTTTGATGTATCTTTTTAAAAAATTAATAACATTGCCATCGTCCTTTAATATGCAGAATAGAGTTGACTGTATCAGAAAGATATAAAACCAGAGAACAGCATGCAACACGAAGTGGGAAACCAATGTCCCGATTCTTGTATTTTTAGTGCGTGTGGAGGAAAAAGAAAATGTCTTTCACTGGGAGGTTATAAGGATGCTACTTTTCACTCATTCTTCATCCATTCACTTTTAAACACCTTCTATGAGACAGACTATCTTCTTCACATGGGATATTGGGCCTTTGATAGACTCTTAAAGGGATGCAGGCAGTTGATAGCTGGAAATATAAACATATGGTGAGAAGAGAGCAAGCAACTTTACCTGGAGCCGCTGAACAATGTCTTGCAGAAGAAAGAGCAAAAATTCAACAGGGGTCAGTGCCTACAGGCAGACCTGGGAGAACAGGCTGCCTGCAGTTGCAGTTGGATGCGATTAGAATGGAGTGTGAATGGTGGGCAAGGGTGGGAAGGGAGATGCTGGGGAGGTTGGAAACATCAAGCAGCTCTTTGAGTTGGACGAGGAAGCTGCAGAGTCAGTAGCTTCATAAGCAGGAGTGGAAAGAAGGCAACATAGCAGTTTCTGTGCCAATCTCAAATTAGAGTTTCTTTCTCCCGGGATTAGAATTTAGAATTTCTAATTTATTGGGCAACATAATATCTATTCAACCAAGTTTCCTTTTTTTTTTTTTTTTTTAGATGGAGTCTTGCTCTGTCCCCCAGGCTGGAGTGCAGTGGTGCGATCTCAGCTCACTGCAACTTCTGCCTCCCAGGTTCAAGCGATTCTCCTGCCTCAACAGCCAAGTAGCTGCGACTACAGGCACGCACCAGCATGCCGGGCTAATTTTTGTATTTTTAGTAGAGACAGGATTTCACCATGTTGGTCAGGCTCGAACGCCTGACCTCAGGTGATCCGCCCATCTCGGCCTCCCAAAGTCCTGGGATTACAGGCGTGAACCCCTGCAGCCGGCTTCTTTTGTCTTTTTTTGTTTGTTTGTTTGGTCATTGATGTTCCCTATGATAACACAACCTCATCACGGGAACCGTGACCAGAGATATTTGAGGGAGGCAGCTGGCAGAAACACACATGGTCATAATATGAGCTAGTCTTAGCAAAGACACATGAGTGCTAAGAAAGAGACTGTGCTGAATGCACCTACATTTTCCATTTGGGTCATGCCTTTTACCTCCCTGCTCCCCCCGCCCCTACCCCACCCCCCAAAAAAAGCATTTAGAATTTCCTTTCAAATCATTTATCCCTGCCTCAGGACTACTGCCATGAGACAGTTGGAACAGAAGTTGTAGAACATGCTTTAAGCAAAGTGAGTATACATTATTTGAAAACATCATTCATTTTTAGAACCTGCAGCATTTCACCAAAATGAACATTAGGGATCGTTTAGCCGAAAAATCTGCTGCAAGATAAAAAACAAAAAACAAAAAACAAAAAGGCCTCATTGTTCTGTGCCCAGATAAACCTGGGCAGGGTGACTTTGATCAGATTTGTGTTCAACCTCCGAAGGCTGGCTGCCTATTTAACCTCAACCGCGGCTCAAAACAAGGCTGGGGCCAGACCAGTCATATTCTCAAAGAGGCAATCAAGCCGCCTAGCAAAGACAACAGAGGCAGCAAGAGGGCACGGTGCCATGAAATAAATTAGAATGAACATCCCATTTTTATCTCCATGGCAGTCAGCCCATTCCATTCTTTGCATGCTATTTTCATATGTTAACAGCAGTTTGAGAGCTGAATAGGAAGGGAGGAAGAATAGTTTAATGAAATGAGAGGGGAAGAGAGAGAGGGGAAAGAGAGAGAGAGAGAGAGAGAAACATTTGTCGACTATTAATCCAGACCTGGTAAAACCTGGTTGTCTATTGCAACCAAATGTAAGTGGAAATTGTTTCATGGGCTTGCACTGAAATGATGGTATTTTCTTCACTCATCTCGACCCTCTCTGCCTCTCTGTTCAACCTGGCTTCCATGACTTTTGCAAACTTTCAGTAAAGACATTGACATTCCCCTGGGTCTTCTCCAGGGATGTGTCCAGTTGGGGTTATGGAACCCTAATCTGGCGCTTAGAACTCTTTTCTGGTGGAGGGAGGAGAAACTGTCACTTCTCATCCCTCTCTCCCGAGGGCTCAGCGGTCCTCCCACTCACACATCCTTCTGGTTTCCTGCACTCATGAAGCACTGCAGAGAGCATGATACCTCATGATGGGCTGGGTGCCAAGCCCTGAGATCGCGTGAGAAAATGGCCAGTTTCAATGGCAGATTTTGTCCATTAAAACCTATTACTAGTTTCCTCCCAGAACCCAGCTGGTTCCATTATAGAAAATTAGAGTGAAATGATGTCAGGTTTGTGCCATAAAAATGAATAGGAATCTTGCTTTTCATTATTTTAAATTGCAGATTGTTGCACTGATATGTATTTATTTTTGTCATTTCTTTCTGGCCCTGGTTGAGGGTCTGAGCCCTGAATAATGAATAAGCAGAAAGACACATGTTGGCACTTGAGCCTTGCCTGTGTCACCCTGGTTTTTTCTTCCCATTTGTGACAAATTCAAAAAATGCAACACTCTTAAATGGGTTTGTAATCTGTACTCTTTTAAACTGTCACTCAGTCTCTGTCTCAGAAAATAGGTTATTGAAACTATGGAGGAAATATTTCATAGAGATTTCCACATTGCAAACTTGCTTTCAGGCTTAGAGGCAGTCGTTCAGTACTTTAGAATTAAAATAAGAACTTGGAGTAATTGTGCTTATTGAGATAAAGGAGGCTTATTTGGAAATGCCAAATGCACTTTAGCAACCTTAAACATGATGACTTCTTTCGTTTGGGAATAATCGAGATTTTTAGATGTTTCTTTCAGACCCAGCATTTTTCCACGGTGAAACTCGAGTGGACAAAAAGGGAGAGCAACAGTTACTATAATAGTAATGAGTGTGCGTGCGTTTTAGTCTTTTAATGTTACCAAGATTTTTTTATCTTGTTAATTTAGGACTTAAGTGGCTACTGAAAGTATAAGGACTAAAAATATATTAAGCCCTGGAATTACTAGAGATACGACAAGCAGCTGAAGTACTATAGAGATAAGACTTGATTTTCACGAATATGTACAACTCACAATGGCCTCTAGTCTTAGAATCGCAGAACAATACAAATGAAAAAGCCTAGCAAACAAATAGTAATTGCTTGCCTTTAAAACATTTTTAAACACCATTGTTTTAGTTTTGTTTGTTTTGTTTCGTTTGAGACAGGGTCTCACTCTGTTGCCCAGGCTGGAGTGCAGTGATGTGGTCACAACTCACTGCAGCCTCAACCTCCCAGCCTTAAGCAATCCTCCCACCTCAGCCTCCTCAGTAGCTGGGACGACAGATGCGCACCACCATGCCATGCTAATTTTTTAATTTTTAATTTTTTGCTGAGACAAGATCTTGCCATGTTGCCCAGGCTGGCCTGGAACTCTTGGCCTCAATTGGTCCTCCTGCCTCAGCCTCCCAAAGTGCCGTGATTATAGGTGTGAGCCAGCACGCCTAGCCTAAATATTATTGTTTTCATAGACACATAAAATGTCCAGGCACATTTTTTTTCTCAGTTTACTAATTTAAAAATGCACCTAGTAGATCTCAGGGAAGACAGCGGCATGAGAAGCAATCCCACAAACGTCTTCGACTCAGTCCCATTCTTCTAGATGAGACAGAGTCAGAGTCCACTCTTATTAGCAATGGCCACAATAAATGCAGAACCGGGGCTGTCCCTCAAATAGTGCCATAGTGGAAGACACACTTGATAGCAATAACTTAAGCACACCCTGAGAATAACACTAAGGTCTAAGGAAATGTGTGTTCAAAGTTCCAGCTGGGCATGGTGGCTCATGCCTGTAATCCCAGCACTCTGGGGGGCCAAGGCTGGTGGATCACAAGGTCAAGAGATCGAGACCATCCTGGCCAACGTGATGAAACCCCCGTCTCTGCCAAAAATGCAAAAATTAGCTGGGCATGATGGTGTGTGGTGTAACCGCAACTACTCCAGAGGCTGAGGCACGAGGATCACTTGAACCTGGGAGGCAGAGACTGCAGTGAGCCGAGATGGCACCACTGCACTCCAGCCTGGGTGACAGAGCAAGATTCTGTCTCAAAAAAAAAAAAAAAAGGTGGAAGCCTATTCGTTAGGCTTCAGATCTTGGTTGCAGTAGTTCTCTTGAATAAATAGTATTTCTAAAACCAGTTGGTGATTTCCACCAGGAGGTGCCAATAACAAGATACAGGCTCTCATAAAAAAGAATGAGATCATGTCCTCTGCAGCAACATGGATGGAGCTGGAGGCCATTATCCCAAGCAAACTACCGCAGGAACAGAAAACCAAATACCTCATGTTCTCACTTAAAAGTGGGAGTTAAACATTGAGTACACATGGACACGAAGAAGGGAATAACAGATACTGGGGCCTCCCTGAGGGTGGAGAATGAGAGGTGGGAGAGAATTGAAAAACTATCTATTGGTGGCTGGGTGCGGTGACTCACACCTGTAATCCCAGCACTTTAGGAGGCTGAGGCAGGTGGATCATGAGGTGAGGAGATCGAGACCATCCTGGCTAACACGGTGAAACCTCGTCTCTACTAAAAAAATACAAAAAATTAGCCAGGTGTGGTGGTGGGCGCCTGTAGTCCCAGCTACTCAGGAGGCTGAGGCAGGAGAATGTCGCGAACCCGGGAGGCGAAGCTTGCAGTGAGTCGAGATTGCGCCACTGCACTCCAGCCTGGGTGACAGAGGGAGACTCTGTCTCAAAAAAAAAAGAAAAGAAAAAAAGAAAGAAAGAAAGAAAAAAAAGGAAAAAGAAAAGCTACCTATTGGATACCATGTTTATTACCTGAGTGACAAAATAATCTGAACACCAAATCTCCATGATATGCAGTTAACCTATATAACAAGCCCGCATATTTGGACTTCTGAACCCAAAGTTAAAACAAAAACAAAAACAGATGCAGACTCCAAAAAGTAAGAAATAAGATGCCTCTCTGCAACTTGTTCTCCAGCCAGAACTCAAATAGGACAAGCCACAGAGGGTAGATGCACGCCCCGTCACATGGCTCTAGATGTGGGTGTTTCTCTTTATGTGTAACTATGCTCTGCTCATGGGCTCAGAGACCTGCACCTATACTCGGGATGCTCTCCAGCCTCAGCTCAACACCGAATTCCTCCACAAAACTCACAGATCATTGCTTTTCAAACAAAGCTAACACAACAACAGATGCAGATGTTTCAGAAAGAGGTCTTCAGAGAAATCATTTCTCTGGGTCGTGGGTCTTGGTGGAGTCATTTCTGAAGGGTGTTTTAAGCTGAACAGTGGTCACCTACAGATATAGGGTGTCAGGTTTTAATCCTTGGAACCTCTAAATGTTATGTGATTTGGAGAAAGGGATTTTGCAGATGTGAATAAGTTGAGGATCTAGAAATGGGGAGATTATTCTGGATAATTCTTTGGGTCATAAATGCTCACGAGCATTCTTTTAAGAGAGGAGCAGAGAGAAATTAACACATAAAGAGAGAAGGCAATGTAAAGACAGAGCAGAGAGAGACTTGAAGATGCTGGCCTTAGAGATTGAAGTGATGTGACCACAAGCCAATGAATGCTAGCAGCCACAGGGGACAGGAAGTAGCAAGGAATGGATCCCCCTCAAGAGCTTTTGCAGAAAGAGCAGCCCTGCCAACACCTTGATTTTGGTGTAGCAATGCTGATTTGGGATTTTTGGTCTCTAGAGAGTATAAATATCTGTTGTTTTAAGCCAACAATTTGTAATTTATTATAGCAGCCACAGGTAACTAATACAGTAGGAACAGAAAAGAAAGATGATGACAAGAAGACAAGAAATATTTGATGACAATAGAGGGAAGAAGACAATGTACCATCCTTCCTAAGATTAATGCTTCACTCCCTTATGAAGTTAAACAGAATTCTGAATGTGGGATCTGTGGGGTTTTGAGGGTACATAGGCATGGTATATAGGGTATGAGGGTATATAGGGTTTTGAGGGTATATAGGCATTTATTGAAATGGCTGTGAATTAGATGTAGGCATAGAGCAAATCACTCTAGAAGCACAAGAGAGTCTGGCAGAGCAGTTTATAAGCCAAAAGGAAAGGGCTTCCATTGCACTAAACTATCTCAAGTGTGGCGTCAATGAGCAAGGCCAAGGACATGGTGATGGGGAGGAGAATAAGTTTTTCCCCTTCCCTCCATAGCTACTGAAATAATCTTAAATTTTGTGTTTGCTAATGAAACAATATAATTCTGTGCCAGTAATACTTGCAATATCTATTCCTGGTATATGACTACCACCTGCTTTATTGTAATAGGAAAACAGATTAAACAAAGTTTAATATTCATAAAATTTTTCAGTTGCATCATTTGAGTCAACCATGGGAAATGGCAGAGAATACGTAAACAAACTGGGATAACTAGAAAAATCTATACACACACACACACACACACACAGAGATACACACACACACACAGAGACACACACATACCACAGATACAACATTTTCCTCAAAAAATAAAAACTTATTTCATGAAACAGAACAAAATTTGAAAGTGGAAGTTTTCTATTCTGTTTGGAAAAAAAGGCACCACTATCTCTTAAATAAGAGGAGCCTAGGCTTTAAAAGATAAAGAAATGAAGCAGATAAAGAGAAAGTAAATAGTATGCAGAATAAGCTACAAAACATGCTCAGATTTATATCGAAGAAATATCTCCAGACTATAGAAGACAAGTTTACAAATAATTGAAAAGAATGTGCAGAAAGTTAAATGGATATGTTGTAAGAATTCAATCCTTTTATTTTTACTTTGAAAAGGAAGATGGTGGATATAGAAGTTAGAATAAAAAGATCCAATCTGTTAACAAGAAAAGATTCCTTTTCCCCCTGAAATAAAATAACTAGTTTAAAATTTTATCTTTAAAACTGATATGGAAGAAAAAAAAATCCAGAACTTATAAAAAAAATCCAAAGATGAGAAATTAGGTGGACAAAATTAGTTCAAATAAACCAGACAAATCTCTTGCAAAGATTTGAAATTTAACGGATAGAAATACAATCCTGTAAGCTTCAAACAAGCAAGCATTTACTTTCAGAGGAGTTAAAACGAGATCGGCTTCAGATTTTCTTTCTGGCACTATTAATACTTAAACATCTAGTTGTATAGCACTTGTCAAGGCCCATATAGACACTCTCAGCTCTTCAGGGTCTCAGGCTATCTGCTGTTTAATGTGCCTTTTCAAAAAATATAATAATAGTAAAAACGGGAAAGTGTTTTGCACGGTGCAGAGATGACAATTTTTAAAGAACAGAAAATGGTCATTGAGGTAGAGAGTTATTATACGGATGATTAAAGATACTGAGCAGTAATGAAATACAGATTGTTGCAGATGTAACATGGGTGCCCCCAAATCCTCCAGCATGCTTTCCTTTAGTATCCAAATACAGTAGCCAGAGGCTCATCCCACAAACCCAAAGCATGACCAGGGTCTACCTGTCCTTGTTTTTTTTTTTTTGTCCAGTGACCCCTTCACCCCCAAATGTGAATATAACCCACCATATCCATTCCTTAAGGAACCACAAAGGTGGTACTAAAATATAAATCTTATGAAACTAGGGATTTTGTCTATTCTATACATCATGGTATCCATGGGGCTTAGAGTGCCGTTGCATGAATGATAAATGCTATTGTCAATGACATCTTCTTTGAGGCTTTGACAGTGGTATTGGAGGTCAATGGCACCAAGCAAGAAATACTCAAAATTGTATTGAATGCATCACTGTTCTTAAAATTCTACAGTCATTTCTACCATTCTGTCATCTTTTCCGTACAAAACTGTCTGTCCTAAGGCTCCTGCTCTCCTGCCCAGTAGCCGGTCTGGTCCTCTCTTTCAAACTTTCTCATCTCCTTCCTTCTCTGAGCAAAATGGGCCCAAAGGCTTTCTATCTCAAGCCCTCAGTGGGGAAAGTGGACATCCATTTATGTTGAAGCACACCCTTACTTTTACTTGAAGCAGCCATGTTAGCCCAGGCCTTATCTACCATAACCCAAAGACCTTGTATCTATGCTCTAAGGCAAAAGATGTGTTTCCCATCCCAAAACAAAAATGTTCCATTTGGCTAAATTTCAAAAAAATAATATATTTCTCTACGTACATGGCTTTATTTTCCTTGGTCCTGTGTAATTGGTAACTTGTCAAGCTGAAGGAAAGAATAACACTTGACTTCCAGGGCTCAGGTGATCCTCCCACCTCAGCCTCCCTAGTAGCTGGGACTACAGGTCCGCACCACTGAGCATGGTTAGTTTTATTTTTTGTAGAGACGAGGTCTCACTATGTTGCTTAGTAAAGTCAGGTCTTTAACACAAGTGTTCTGACTCCCATGCAGAATTCTTTCCCGTTGGCTGGGGAGAAAGAAAACATTACTCTCCATATTTCCTATATCTAGATCTATTATTTCTGTGTTTATCTCTGTTACTATGTGTAGGTCTGTGTCTGTCTCTCTCTCTCTAGATCCCCTCACATTCAAGCTTCCTATTTAAGAGAGAAACCACAAATTCAGAGTATTTAGCAGGATCAAGAGGTCCCAAAGAGCAGACCAGAAGGATGATATGCTCTGTGAAATCAAGCTCTTTATTATTATTATTTTATTTGTATAAATTTAGGTGGTACAAGTACAGTTTTGCTACATGAATATATGGCCTAGTGGTGAAGTCTGGGCTCTTAGTATAACCAATATATGCAGTTTAATAATCTTGATGGACTAACTGGTTAGTTTAAGTACCTGTTCTTTTTGTTGGCCTGTAGAAAGGTAATGTGATATACCGGAGAGATCTTTAAACCGGGAGACAGCAGAACCTGTTTCAGTTCCCCACTCACCCTTTTACCAGCTGGGTTACCACAGATATGCTAATCCACCCCCACCCCCAGGCCATAATTTTAACAATTTTTAAATAAGCTACATCAGTGTTTTCCAAATATTGACTCATGTAGCAGCAGGTGCATCAGGCTCCATATTCAGAGATACTGACTCAGAATCTGTTTTATCTCAGCTCCCCAGGTTATTCTGATGTAGAGGAAGGTTTGAGAGTGACTCACATCGATGACCTCTGAGGTCACTTGGCTAATTCTGTATGGTGCTCACTTACGTTAATATACCACAACTGATTTATCCATTCTCTTACTGAGGGATGGAGTTTATTTCCAAATGTTTGCTATTATGAGCAATGTTGGTATGAGCATTCCTTCTTGTATACGTGTAAAACTGTGCACCTGTGCAAGAACTCTGTAGGGTAAATTCCTAAGAGAAAAATCACTGGGTTATAGGATATGTGCATCTTCACATTTCCTAACTATTACCAATTTGTTTTCTAAAGGGGTTACATCAATTACACTCCCATTAGCAGTGTATAGCAGTTCTTCTTGTTGTATACATATGCTTACTCTTGATGTTGCCAGACTTTTTCTTTTTAGATATTTTGAGTAAATGCTTTGCATGAAATTCATCAAAAATGAACTGTTGGCCAGGTATGGTGTCTCATGCCTGTAATCCCAACACTTTAGAAGGCCCAGGTGTTAGAGAGCAGCCAGGAAAACATGAAACATAGCAAGACTCCATATCTAAAAGGAAAAAAAACTAGCTGGAAATGGCGGTGCACACCTGTTGTCCCAAACACTCGGGAGGATGAGTTGGGAGGATCACTTGAGGAGTTTGAGGTTGCATCAAGCTATGATTGCACCACTGCACTCCAGTCTGGGTGACCGAGTGAGACTCCATCTCTAAAAGAAAATAATGAATGAACTTTTTTTTTTTTTTGAGATGGAGTCTCACTCTATCATCCAGACTGGAGTGTGGTGGTGTGGTCTCGGCTCACTGTCACCTCCACCTCCCAGGTTCAAGGGATTCTCCTGCCTCAGCCTCCCGAGTAGCAGGTATTACAGGCAGCCGCCACCATGCCTGGCCATTTTTTGTATCTTTGGTGGAGACAGGGTTTCACCATGTTGTCCAGGCTGGTCTTGAACTCCTGACCTCAAGTGATCCACCTGCCTCAGCTGCCCAAAGTGCTGGGATCATAGGTGTGATCCACCGCGCCTGGCCGTGAGCTATTGTTAATGTCTGGTGTTGACTAGTGTCCTTTTGCTGGTGCTGCATGTATGTGCTCAGTCTGCTTCAAGAGTAAGTTTAGTAAGCAAGCCCTTGCCTTAATATTCTGTGCACTCAGCACATAAACAGTTTGAACCAATCTTGAGAAGGAGAAATTATTTTCTGGTGTGTTTTGTTTAGATTCCGGCTTGTTTGAAGACACCAAGCTTACAGTTGTCTATGATGGTGTTTATTACAGCTTACTATGAAATTAATAAGACATGATAATAAATAAAAGTTGGTAAGGTTTAGATCAATGTTAACTGCAGTGATAAATGTAATAGTGATTTAGAAAATGACTTTATGTTACTAGATCAATGGAAAAGAGTTATCCTCTAAGTGGGTGGATAGAATATGCAGGTCGTATGTTACCAGAATAGGTGGATGGCTAGAGAATTTCTTCTTTGTATGTACATGGACATATGTATGTAAAGTCCTTTAAAGAACTTCTTCAATGACAGATCCCTTGAAAACTGGATCCTTAGCCTTTGGAGACTTTGATGAGATGTCTTAGGAAAAAGCATGTAGGAAGCAGAGAATGAACAGGCATCTGCCTTTGACTATAAAAAGTTAGCTATAGAATGCTTTTAGAGAATGAGAAGATACCCTGCAACTAATAGGTTAAAGCTCATAAAAATATTAAAATATGGGTTGGGCGTGGTGGCTTGGGCCTGTAATCCCAGCACTTTGGGAGGCAGAGGTGAGTGGATCACAAGGTCAGGAGTTTGAGACCAGCCTGGCCAACGTGGTGAAACCCTGTCTCTACTAAAAATACAAAAATTAGGGAGGCATGGTGGTGGGCTCCTGTAATCCCAGCTACTCGGGTGGCTGAGGCAGGAGAATCGATTCAACCCGGGAGGCGGAGGTTGCAGGGAGCCGAGATCATGCCACTGCACTCCAGCCTGGGCGACAGAGCAAGACTCCATCTCAAAAAAAAAAAAAAAAAAAAAAAAAGGTAAATACTAACCCCATGAAGGTATTATAGCTTTTTTTGTGTGTCCCTCAATCTTGGGATATGGAAAGAACCAGTGGAGATAGCATGATTTTGAGAATGTCTTGCTATATTCCCAAATGCCACATTCGACAGGGCCCCGGTTCATAGTGTGAGATGTCAGTCTGCTTCCAGACTCAGGAGCAAAGTTATTTGATTGTCTGCCTCCCTGGGAGCCATGAGAAGATGACTTGGAAAGAGACACATTCAGAGTGTTCTGATTGTCTAGGAGCTGTTTCGTGTTTCTCTCCTTATGCCAGCATACCAATTCGGGGCTCAGAAATCGATATTCCAAAAAATGTCACTTCGTACATCCTGAACTGAAAAAGGAGGCTTAAGGTGTCTCTGACATCCTGTCCACCTTCCACACCCCACCACACTGTCTCCCAAAGCACAGGGCGAAGTTATTTTCTGAAATTCCTTTATCTGCTTGAAGTTCAGCCCTACCAAAGAAGAAAACAATTAACCTCCAGTATGGTTCCTTCCCTGATTTTCATTAACTAAACTTATATGGCAGGAAGAATGGCTAAGGTCAACAAACCTGGACAGATTTTTGTCACAAACCATTGTCTGTTCTGCAGACCCAGCAGACTTTGTCACAGACCATTGTATGTTCTTCAAGCCTGTTGAAATCTCTCTAATAATCATCTATTTCCCCTCAACAAAACTCCTCTTTTTCCCCTCCTGTACCCTGTTTTGCCAAGATCCAAGCCCCATTCTTTCTGTAACCTCAAGATGGTCTATAAGTTTCTGCACCCCATTGGGGGATTGAATCTTCATTCTGAAGGCTCCCGTGTAAACACATTAAATAAATTTGTTTGCCTTTTTTCCAATTAATCTGCCTCTGCAAGCTGATTTTTCAGTGAACCTTTTGAGGGTGAAGGAAAATTCCCCTTTGCCCCTACACCAGCCTCTAAGCAGCAGTGGTATGGATGGTTCAGAATTTGTACACTAAGGTAGGCATAGTAGTGGGAGAAGGTCCAGACAGAGAATTTAGAATGAAATAAATGACTGAGGTAATGAACAGAACTTGAATTTCACTGAATGTTTTTCTGAGAGAACCTCAGATTTTTATAACCAGATTGAATTGCAGAAATCATTGGACTGGACTAAGATTTAAGTGGGAAAGGAGCAAAAAAATATGATGTTTATTCTAGTGGTTCAAGTTTCAGAACAGAGTGCAGCTGTGAGATTAAAACTAGCTCTGTGTTTAGCCACGGCTGAGATGAGATTCCTCGCACAGGCTGACGATTATTGTAATTTTCTTATTATAAAAATAATACATATTTCCCACAGAAAATGCACTTTGTCATTCCTCTTGATTTTTCTATAATTTTAGTTGTTGGTTCCCGCTTATTCTGGGAGTTTTCTAGAGAAGGTATGGGCTAGGTCACCTAGAATATAATGACTTTCACTGCCATATTGAGTCTGTGTGTACAATTAAGGTTTCCTTCATTGTTAGGGACCAAGAGAATCAAAAGGCTTTTTTTTTTTTTAGAAGAACCATGTATTTTTATGAGGAGATCCATGTAGTCCGTGCTCACACTGCTGTAAAGAACTGCTGAGACTGGGTAATTTATAAACAAAAGAGATTTAATTGACTCACAGTTCTGCATGGCTCGGGGTGGGGGCTCAGGAAACTTGCAATCATGACTAAAGGGGAAGCAGGCATGTCTTACACGGTGGCAGGAGAGAGAGAGCATGTGAAGGGGAAGCGCCAGCTCTTGTGAGAACTCCCTCCCTATCACAAGAACAGCATGGGGAAAACCACCCCCTTGATCCGTCACCTCCCACCAGCTGCCTCTCTGAACACATGGAGATTATGGGAATTACAATTTGAGATGAGATTTGAGTGGGGACACAGAGCCAAACCATACAAATCCATTAGGGGAAAATATCTATGTGAAAAAGCAGAGAAAGAACAGGCAGTTACGTGCCACCATATAAAGGTAGAGGTAGAATTCCTCTAGAATTTCATTTAGAATGTATCTACTCTGGCTGGGTGCAGTGGTTCATGCCTGTTATTCCAACACTTTGGGAGGCCGAGGTGGGCAGATCACGAGGTCAGGAGTTTGAGACCAGTCTGGCCAACATAGTGAAACCCCTTCTCTACTAAAAATACAAAAAATTAGCTGGGCATGGTAGCGGGCACCTGTAATCCCAGCTACTTGGGAGGCTGAGGCAGGAGACTCACTTGAACCCAGAAGGTAGAGGTTGCAGTGAGCCAAGATTATGCCACTGCACTCCAGCCCAGGCAACAGTAAGAAAAGAAAAAAAAAAAAAAAGAATTTCTCTATTCCTATAACTTCATCCTATGTACCAAGATTACAGGCATGAGCCACCACGTCCAGCCTAAGTGGTAATTTTTGGGGCATGATACAGATAATCCAATCATCTCCAGGTACAAGTCATCAGGAAACAGACCATCTGATGAATCCAACTCTTGTCTTCAGAAACACCCCTTCACATCTGTTAAATGTCTACTTGAGCTAAAGCATTGAAAGGAATAAACTACCAGGAATAAAGGTGTTGGAGCTTGATTCTTAAAGGTCAGATTGGGGTGATGGGGGAGCAAAATTTCTTTGCTCTATGTCTAAGTTGTAAAAATGATTGAACTTCGATATTTCCTACAAGGTTATCTTTGATTTCCTGAAAAGAATTGACTTAAGTACTAGAAATTCTAAAGAAAATTCTAAAGAAATTCTACCTCTACCTTCAAATGGTGAATTTCCTTTATGAATTCCCTTTGGAGAGAAGACATGGCAATTTTTCTTGACTGAATTCACATATCTTGAGTTTTATGAACTAAATGATGAGGAAGACTGTTTAGGACTGTTGGAGCAAATTCCTCCTATGCAATTAAGTCACATAAGTAGATTGTGTCATTTGAGAAATGATAGCTCAGAACTCCAACAAGTTACAGAGAGGTCGTTGAGAATATATTGGAGGCCAAAGGTAGTGAATCACCAGACAGGTATAAGTGTGCATTGAATGCTGTTTCGAGTTCTTACTGTATTCAAGGCAAAACACATTTACTTGAATTACTTCATTTAACCCTCACAGTAACCCCATTGAGTTGAGTGTTATTGGCCTCACTTTATAGACGAGTAAATAGAAACTTTAAGAGATTTAATAACTCTCTCAAGTCTCTGAACAAGATAGTAGCAGATTCAGTCCTCAAATGTAGCATACAGTTTTGTTCTTAACCATTTTTTTTCAATATTTGGTTGTGTTATATGCAGTCTGAAATATGATCTTGCTTTCATAGCATGACTTTGCTGTCAAACCATATTTTTATCTGGACTCAAAGTTACATTCTCCAGACAACCAGAGTGTTATAAATGCAGATTTTCTAATAAATTTAGACTCAAGAAGGGAGGTTCTTATTGCAGAGTTTGGTTTCATGCACAGAAAAGGTAGAGTTCCTTACTTTCCAGGTATCTAGGAAATGATGATGAACACTAAGAAGGATCTTAATGGATGTACTTGTTTATTTTATTTATTTATTTGTTTTTGTGATAGAGTCTTGCTCTGTTGCCCAAACTGGAGGTCAGTGGTATAACTTTGGCTCACTGCAACCTCTGTTTCCCAGGTTTAAGCAGTTCTCATGCCTTCAGCCTCCCGAGTAGCTGGGAGCGTGCAACTACACCTGGCTATTTTTTGTATTTTTAGTAGGAACGGGGGTTTCACCATGTTGGCCAGGCTAGTCCCGAACTCCTGACCTCAGGTGATCCACCTGCCTCGGCCTTCCAAAGTGCTGGGATTATAGGTGTGAGCCACTATGCCCGGCCTACACGTTTATTTCTGATTTCATGAGAAGAATCAACTGAAGTACTAGATAACCTCAACCCTGGTTCCACTTCTCCCATTATCTTTCTGTGTGGTTTTAGAAAAGTTAATAAACCTCTCTGGGTATTGGGTTTCTTAAAGCAGGCAAAGCACATTTACCGTCCTTCATTCACAGCATTATTAGGAACAAATAAAATATATATGTACAACAATGACAAATATTTCAATCCCCGGTAGTGAATGAAGAAGGCCATAGTTGTGTTTGAGGTGGTTTTTATGTATTTGTGACCGGGATGTAGCCTTGGGTTTAAAGTATTTTCAGGTTCTTGCATTTGTAGGGAAAGCAGTATAGATACAGGAAGATTTGGGCTCAGACCGGGTGTGGTGGCTCACACCTGTAATCTCAGCAGTTTGGGAGGCCTAGGTGAGACGATTGTTTGAGGTCAGGAATTTGAGATCAACCTGGACAACACAGCAAGACCCCATCTCTACACACAAATACAAAAAAACAAAATTAGCCAGGCATAGTGTGCATACCTGTCATCCTAGCTACTTGAAAAGCTGAGGCAGGAGAATTGCTTGAACTCAGGAGCTGGAGGCTGCAGTGAGCTATGATTGCACAATTGCACTCTAGCTTGGGTGAGAGAGCAAGACCTTGAGTTGCTTTCTCAATATAGGGAGACTCCATCTCTACAAAAACTAATTTCTAAAAATGAGCGGGACATGGCAAGGCATGCCTATGGTCCCAGCTATTCAGGAGGCTGAGGCAGGAGGATCGCTTGAGTCCAGGAGGTCGAGGCTGCAGTGAGTTCTGATCATGCCACTGTACTCTAGCCTGGGTGACAGAGGGAGACCCAGTTTGAAAAGAAAACAATAAAAAGATCTGGGGTTGATGTTTCAAGTAAATAGCAGTTTGCTGGTGAGTAGGGGAGTAGATGCGTATCACTAAAGGGGGACACTTTAGGGAGGACTTTGATCACCACTTCAATGTTATCTAGAATTATCCTCCACCCCTACCATTAGAATAGTGACCCAGCTTGGGAAGCATACGGATGCCCCCCCACCCCCCGCCTCCCAGTTTGGGTAGTTTCTTCATATACACGCACAGAGCAGTATTCAAAGATTCAGACAGAGACTCACTCCTTCTGTCGCCCAGGTTGAAGTGCAGTGGCGCGATCTCAGCTCACTGCAACCTCCACCCCTTGAACCTTGAACCCACCAGGGTTCAAGCAATTCTCCTGCCTTGGCCTCCCCAGGTGCAAGAATTACAGGTGTGCACCACCATGCCTGGATAATCATTGTATTTTTCGTAGAGACGGGGTTTTGCCATGTTGCCCAGGCTGGTCTACGAATCTCTGGATCTCTCTCTGGCTCGGCTTCCTTATATCCAGGAAACATCCATGTGAACTCCAGCCTCCTGCCCTCCTGCCCTAGAACCACACTCTGTCCCCTCGATTCTGCAAGGCTTTGCTGTGCTTCCTGGCCGTCGGGATTAGCCATGGTACCTCTCTGCAGGTGGTGAGTTGGGGCACTCCTACAGCTCACCTCACTTGCTGCTCTTCTTGCAGGGATCAATGTCCTGTATTGTCCATTGTTCAATCTCTGAACAATTTCCTTTTATCTGATGTTCTAGTCATTTAAGGCTGGAGTGAACTCTGATCCCTGTTTTTCTTTCCTGGCTGGAAATGGAAATCTTCCACTTTATTTATTTAATTAATTTCTTTTTCTTTTTCTTTTT
>NW_012101532.1:1552922-1569927 GCF_000951045.1 Mandrillus leucophaeus | reverse complement strand
TCCCAGGTTCAAGGGAGTCTCATGCCTCAGCCTCTCAAGTAGCTGGGATTACAGGCACCCGCCACCATGCCCAGCTAATTTTTGTATTTTTAGTAGAGATGGGGTTTTGCCATGTTGGCCAGGCTGGTCTCGAACTCCTGGCCTCAAAAGATCTGCCTTCCTTTGCCTCCCAAACTGTGGAATTACAGGTGTGAACCACCGCACCCGGCCCTAGTTCTTACTCTCCATCGGTCTCCTGATAGATGGGGTGACATGCAGCAGCCGCTTGTCCCTGCACTAGGAAGCCAATTAAAACAAATCTCACTAATTCTGTGTGCAGCAACTCACAGCAGATTCACAAGCAATCTGTATGGTAGGTGAGGTCATTTTTGCTTCTAAGAATCAAAAGTAACATAGCTGATGGCAAAGACAGGATATGGATCCATATCCTCTGAGTCTTCATATCAGACGTTAAAATAACATCTATATAGAACAAAGGGTTAGAAGGAAGAAATGAGGGCCAGGCACAGTGGTTCACGCCTATAAACCCAGCACTTGTGGAGGCTGAGGCAGGGGATTTGCTTGAGGCCAGGAGTTTGAGATCAACCTGGGCAACATAGCAGGACCCCAACCCTAAAAAACAACAACAGCAACAAAAACAAAACAAAACAAAACAAAAACCACAAAATTAGTCAGGCGTAGTGGTGTACACCTGTAACCCCAGGTACTTGGGGGACTGAGGCAGGAGAATTGCTTGAGCTCAGGAGTTGGAGGCTGTAGTGAGCTATGATGGCACCATTGCCCTCTAGCCTGAGTGACAGACTGAGACTTTGATTCTTAAAATAAAAAGAAAAGAAAAAAGAACATCAGGCCAGGCGTGGTGGCTCATGCCTGTAATCTCACCACTTTGGAGGTCAAGACAGGCGCGGATCACTTGAGGCCAGGAATTTGAGACCAGCCTGGACAACATGGCGAAATTCCATCTCTACTAAAAATACAAAATACTAGCCGAGTGTGGTGGCACATGCCTGTAATCCCAGCTACCTGGGAGGCTGAGGCAAGATAATCACTTGAACCCGGAAGGGGGAGGTTGCAGTGAACCAAGATTGCACCACTGCACTCCAGCCTGGGTGACAGAGCAGGACTCTTATATTAAAAAATAATAAAAATAAAAATCTAGAAAAAAATACGACTGACTATTTAGCTTATCTACAGATGTAAACAAAACCAATGGGTGAAAGAAGCAACATATTTTGTTGTAGGACTATGCTGTGACCAAACCAGATTTCTAGATTAAGTTAGTTAATTTTTTACCCACTTTACCCCAGTAATAACAAGAGTGTAACGAATGTCTTTTTGTATAAAACTTTCCTTCCCTCACCAATCTTGAATTATTGCTTCAAGCTAAGTTTTCAGAACCAGAATTTAGAAATAATGTTTCTGTGTACTTTTACTATTATTTACAGATAATTCTGAAAAGAGGGAACTAATTCATATTCTGGCCAAAAGTATATGAGGCTGCACATTGCATTATGTATTTGTCATAATTCGGATCATTTTTTTTTTTTTTTTTTTTTTTTAGATGGAGTCTTGCTCTGTGGCCCAGGCTGGAGTGCAGTGGCGTGATCTGGGCTCACTGCAAGCTCCGCCTCCCCGGTTCACGCCATTCTCCTGCCTCAGCCTCCCTAGTAGCTGGGACTACAGACGCCCGCCACCACGCCTGGCTAATTTTTTGTATTTTTTTAGTAGAGACGGGGTTTCACCGTGTTAGCCAGGATGGTCTCGATCTCCTGACCCGTGGTCCGCCCATCTCGGCCTCCCAAAGTGCTGGGATTACAGGTGTGAGCCACCGCGCCCGGCCCGGATCATCATTTTTGTATCTTTGCTAATTTCACAGACAGAAAAGGACCTCCTACTTTATTGTATTTTTTTTTCCCACTTCTGCTGTGACTACATATTGTTTTAAAAGTTTGTTAGAAATTTCTTTGTGTTTTTTGTTTTATGAGTGGATCTCTGAGTGTTTATTTAAATTATTCATTTGCTCTGTAGAAGATAATTAAATATTAAATACACTAATCATTTGTTATATTTGTTGTAAAATGCTAATAATTATTTTAACTGCAAATTTTTTTTCATGTAAAATATGGAGGTTGCCTTTCCGAAGACCTGATATTTAAGCAAGCAGATTAGAAGAAATCAAGGCTGTGCTTGCAGGAAATAAACATCTCTGCTGTCAGTTAACTATATCCACCTAATCCCCGGATTTTACCTTGTATGTGGCTGGCTTCCTCCCCACCCCATCTCCACCTTCCATTTTTGAGCTGCAACTCCTCCTCTAAGTGGGATTTGAAATATGAACAAATGGTAATTGTCTTTCATCTCCATCTCTCTCTCCTCCCCTCCCAGACTCTGCTTATGCATTAAGTACCATAACATTCACAGGATGGGCCTGCGAACCATCTGCCATTACACAGAGAGAGCAGTTGAGAAGAAATCATGTGTAGATTAGAGGCTGTCTCCTTCTGTCACTTAAACAAGCACATCCCATATTTGTACTGTAATATAAATGAGAGAGGTAAGCTAAATGTCTGGGCCGTTTAAGTTGCATGAAATTAGTACTGTGTGGTTGGACAATTCCCCAGAAGGGACTGGGAGAAACATCATCCCATGAATATCTCAGTGGAATTTTTTTAAATATAGGATGGAGGGCCGGGCGCGGTGGCTCATGCCTGTCATCTCAGCACTTTGGGAGGCTGAGGTGGGCGGATCACGAGTTCAGGAGATCGAGACCATCCTGGCCAATATGGTGAAACCCCATCTCTACTAAAAATACAAAAATTAGCTGGGCGTGGCAGCGCGTGCCTGTAATCCCAGCTACTTGGGAGGCTGAGGCAGGAGAATTACTTGAACCTGGGAGGCGGAGGTTGCAGTGAGCCGAGATCATGCCACCCCACTCCAGCCTGACAACACAGCTGGACTCCGTCTCAAAAAAAAAAAAAAAAAAATATATATATATATAATGGAGAGCAAGAGAAGATAATAGCAGTTAATCAAGGCAGAAAGCTAAAGACAGCAAAATAAAATATTTGTTCAAAATCTGTTACACATGACCATATCTCTTTCATGTGAAAAATTCATTCATTCATTCATTCATTGGTCATTCATTCACTCATCCACTTATTCACTCAACACACGTGCATGGTACGCTCAGGGCAAGGCGATGACTATGTGTGAGTGTGGTACCGTCATGGCTCCTGTAAACATCACAGGCTAATGGAGGTGTAGACAAGCAAATAAATAACCAAGTGCTATGATCAGAATGAGGTTCTTAAAAGGGCCGCCCTTTGCAGCTGACACATCTCAATCAGAATTTGAGCCTAGGAAACTTACTGACTGTATGGCTTTGGACTTAAACTTTCTGAGGCTTAAACCTGTCATTTATAATATATGCATACAAACATCTGTCTCTGGCCAGGTGTGAACTTTGGACGCCCTCCTAGTTTGGGTAGTTTCTTTTTCCTCAGTTTGGATGCTGAGGCAGGAGGATCTCTCGAGACTGGGAGTTCAATACCAGCCTGGGTGACGTAGGGAGACCCCATCGCTACAAAAAGTTTTTTAAAAAATTAACCAGGCATGGTGGTACATGCCTGTAGTCCCAGCTACTCAGGAGGTCAAGGCAGGAGGATTGCTTGAGTCCAGGAGTTTGAGGCTGCATTGAGCTATGGTCATGCCACTGCACTCCAGCCTGGGCAATAGAGTAAGACCCTGTATTTAAAACAACAACAACAACAACAACAACAACAACAACAAAAATCTCTATAAGGCGTTTGTGTGAAGATCAAATACACAAAATAGCAAACTCAGAGCCTATATTCAACAGGTATTTAATAGGTGATTAAAAACAAAGGCACATCCAAAGTACTATGGTAATTGCAAAAAAATTGAAAACAAAAACACTTAAAAAAGAGTCATCACAATAGAGGGGATATTTGGGTTTTGGGGGAAATGTAGGAGTTCTCCAGGTAAACAAATCAGAGAGACAATTCCAGGCAGACAGATGAACATACACAAAGCCTGAGAAGAATGAAACTGCCAACAATTTGGGTTAATACTTTAAGAAAGCCCTGTGGTAAAGGTGGAAGGACACCAAGGAAGTTTGATACATTTGCTGCCATGAGGCTTCACATGGGGTCATGGTCAGTGAAATGTCCCTCTGTTGGGCAAGCCTAGAAACTTGTTATTGTCAATGCACTCTCAGGGGAATTGATCTTCAGAAAGACTAACACTAACCCAACTCTCAGTAGACTGATGTATAACCAGAAAGCCTATGTTACCTCCCATTGAGATCCCTATAAATATAGGGTGTTTACAGTAGCATATCAGCACGTTTTCCCTCTCTACATAGGTGCACGGAAGATGGCTTCTCAGATCAGACAGCTTGAGGTACGTTTTTGCCTAAGAAGAAGAGTGAAAGGGCTGTGGTGCTCTCTCTCTCTCTTTTGGTGAGGGATATCATCAAGACAAAAGATGCCTCTCTGAATCTTTGTCACACTGACCAACAACTGCCCCTTCTACTTAAAAAGACAATTGTTATTTTTGAGATTGTTAACTCATTCGCTTGGATCATGGTTAGTCTTGCTCCTGTCTGGGAGGCAGTCAGTACCCCAGCAGTGACCGTGTGTCTTTTTGCTCTGATCCTTTAGGTAACTTGCCTCTCACTGTATCTATACTTCCTAGAATAGTGTCTGTCCACCGTCAGCACACAGCAAATATCGCTTAAAGAATGAATGAGTGGCTCACCACTGTAATCTGGCATTTTGGGAGGCTGAGGTGGGAGAATCGTTTAAGCCCAGGAGTTTGAGACCAGCCTGGGCAATGTAATGAGACCCTGTCTCTACGAAAAAAAAAAAAAAATTTTTTTTTGAGACAGAGTCTTGCTCTGTCACCCAGGCTGGAGTGCATTGGCATGATCTTGGCTCACTGCAACCTCCGCCTCGTGCGTTCAAACAATTGCCCTGTCTCAGCCTCCTGAGTAGCCGGGATTACAGGCACACACCATACAAAAAAATGTTTAAAGAATGAGCCAGGCATGGTGGCTCATGCCTGTAGTCCCAACTACTCAGGAGGCTGAGGTGAGAGGATTGCTTGAGCCCAGGAGTTAGAGGCTGCAGTGAGCCACGATCATGCCACTGTGTTCCAGCCTGGGCAACAGAGCAAGACCCTGTCTCATAAAAATAAATAAATAAAATAAATAAATAAATAAAAAGACAGAGAGAGAAAAAATGAATGAGACATTTAACTGAGGAAGATATACAGGGGGCATATAAGCACAGGAAAAGATATTTGACATCATTAGCCATTAGGGAGATGTAAATTAGAATGGCAATGAAATACAATCCCACACCTATAAGGACGATTAAAATTAAAAAAATAAAGTAATAACAAATGCTATCGATAATGTGAGGAAACCAGATCATTTACACACTGCTGGTAAGAATGTAAGTTGGAAAAACAGTTTGGTAGTTTGCTAAAACAAGCCAATAGAAAAGAGGGTTGGAGGGAAGTGGGCGTGGCCATAAAAAAAGGAACATGAAGGATCCTTGTGGTGATGGAAATGTTTTGTATCTTGGTTGTATCAATATCAATATTCTGATTTTGTTATTGTATGGTAGTTTTGCAAGAAATTTCTATTGGAATAACTGGGTAAAAGTTACATGGAATCTCTGATTTATTCTCTATAACTGCATACAAATCTACAGGTATCTCAAAAATTAAAGAATATATAAATTATTGGGTTTGCAATATTCGGATTTTATAGCTAGCTTTCAGAAGGCTGTCTTTGGCTGACTCAGGTGACTTCAATTCTGCTCCCTTTTCTCAGTGTTCCCACTGCAGCCTTGTGAAATTAGAATTTAGAGAGTGTGTGGGCTGGTGGGAGACTTGGGGGAGAAGGTTAGGGTCTAAAGAGTCTTGCTTTTTTGTATTTTGTTTTGTTTTGTTTTTTGAGACAGAGTTTCACTCTTGTTGCCCAGGCTGAAGTACAATGGCGCGATCTCGGCTCACTGCAACCTCCACCTCCCAGGTTCAAGCAATTCTCCTGCCTCATCCTCCTGAGTAGCTAGGATTGCAGGCGTGAGCCACCACAACCGGCCCTAGAGAGTCTTGTATTTTAAGCCAAGGAATAATAATCAGAGGCCTCAGTAAGGTCTTCCTCTACGTCTTCCTCTTCTGAACTGAGACAACTATCGTTTCTTCTGCCTTAGTTGGGTAATTCGAGCCTCTGTGATAGTTAATTCCCAAATCTCAGAGGTTAAACACACGCTGGCTGGTCTCTCACTCAGAGCCCAGGGTTGGTGTTTGCTGATTGGCCTTTCTTGTGTGGTGATTCAAGAACTGAAGCTACTTGAATGTACTTCTCTACCACCCTTGAGAGCAGAGTTTCTCTAATTGTGGTCTTGAATCCAGTTGCATTGAGACCACTTGGGAATTTGGAAGAAATGCAAATCCCTCTGGGCGTGGTGGCTCACACCTCTAATCTCAACTCTTTGGGAGGTTGAGACTGGAGGATCCCTTGAGGCCAGGAGCTCGAGATTAGCCTGGGCAACAGAGCAAGATCCCATCTCTACAGATTTTAAAAATTAGCCAGGTGTGGTGATGCATGCCTGTGGTCTCAGCTACTGGGGAGGGTGAGGTGGCAGGAGGATCACTTGAACCCAGGAGGTGTGGGCTGCAGTGAGCTAGGCTTGTACCACAGCACTCCAGCTTGGGCAAGGGAGAGAGAGAGAGAGAGAGAAGGAGACTCTGTTTCTGAAAAATGAAATAATAAAAAAACACAAAGCAAATTCCTGGGCCCCACTGCAGACCTACTGAACCAGAAACTCCATGGGATGTGCCCAGTCATCTGTGTCTGAACAAGCCCTTCAGGCAATTCTGATAAACGTGACAATTTAGAACCACCTTTCTAAGAGGAAGGTGGCATTACAGTGACTCGAGTTGGAATTTGTTCCAAAAACCTAATTTTGTTTTGAGAAATTAGATTAATTGTGCTGTTATTCGATAAGCACTTATCGAGCGCCTGCTGTGTGCCAGGCCCTGTAGCAGGCACTGGAAATGCATCAGTAATCAAGATGCTGGTCTAGTGGGAGGGAGGGAGGTGAGGTATGAGATATTATCTAATAGGTACAAGGTACACTATACTGGTGATGATGGTTACAATAAAAGCTCAGACTTCACCACTACCCAGTATATCCATATAAAATCCTCAAGTGGATCACTTGAGGCCCGGAGTTTGAGAGCAGCCTGCCTAACACAGTGAAACCCCATCTCTACTAAAAATACAAAAATTAGCTGGGTGTGGTAGCACAGGCCTGTAATTCCAGCTACTCGGGAGGCAGAGACAGGAGAATCGCTTGAATCTGGGAGGCAGAGTTTGCAGTGAGCCAAGGTTGTGGCACTGCGTTCCAGCCTGGGCAACACAGCTAGACTCCGTCTCAAAAATAAATAAGTAAATAGAAAAGAAAAAGATGATAATGGTAATAATAAAGTGAACAATTAGTGATCACAGGCTGAGTGTCAGGCACTTGACTTGTGCTATTTTACAGAATCTTCACAATCTTTGGAGGGAAGTCACTTTCGTTTCTTGCACATCAGAGATGAAGGTATCAAGACAGAGATTCAGAAAACTGGCCAAAGCCACATATTTAGTAATTGGGCAAATTGGGATTCAAGTTCAGGCTGTGTGTGGCTCTAAAGCCAGTGTGTGTAACCTGTAGCTTCAACTATGGAACCAACCTTAAGCTTATGAAAATAGAAGGAAACCCTTATGCCACAGTGGGATGGATGTGAATCAGAAGAGGAAGAAAGCTCTTGATGAAAGCTTCTGTTGCATATTGATAGCAGATGTGCCGGGGCAGTGAGAGAGGCCCTTTGGGAGAGACACACAAAAGGAAGGAAGCCTCTAGAACAGAGAGATGAAGGCTCAAGCCTTTGTGGCTCTGGGTCCTAGCAGAGTCCTCACCTACAGGCTGCGGGGCCTTGGACAAATCAATTAACCTTTATGAGCTTTACGAGCATATGGCCTGTAAAATGAGGGTGATACCTTTAATGTCTGTCTTACATGGCCATTTTAAGAGTCCCATGAAAAAAATTATAGCTCACATAAAAATGGTACCCACAGAAGCCGTTCTTAGAAAGCCGAGTAGTCCAGCACTATAGCTCACACCTGTATCCCAGCACTTTGGGAGACCGAGGTGGGTGGATCACCTGAGGTCAAGAGTCTGAGACAAGCCTGACCAATACGGTGAAACCCCGTCTCTACTAAAAATACAAAAATTAGCCAGGCACGGTGGCGGATGCCCGTAATCCCAGCTACTCAGGAGGCTGAGGCGGGAGAATTGCTTGAACCCGGGAGGCGAGGTTGCAGTGAGTCGATACCCCGCCACTGCACTCCAGCTTAGGTGACAGAGTGAGACTCCATCTCAAAAAATAAAATAAAATTAAAAAAAAGCGGAGTGGTGCTGCAGGCCTTAAGATGAAGTATCTAACATTGCCAGGGTGGGTTAAGTAAGAAGATCCTTGAACTGGTCAAAATAAATTCCTGGAAAATCTGCGGACAGGTAAAAGAAAGACACCCAAAGCAAAGAGAGGGACAACCCCACACAGAGACGCGGAGGCAGGTAACAACATGGTGTGTGTGTGGCTAATTGTAATTGACTTGTGTGAGTGGAAGGGTGAAATGTGACTAAGGAATGAGAAGCGGGGGATAGAAAGAGACAGGTTGCAGTGATGCTTCCGACATTTTCCATGAGAATGAAAAATCGGTATATTTATATTGAAATGAAAACGAAAATACTGCTGGAGCGTAAATGAGAAAATGTTTCCTGCAAAACCTGTGCCGGCTTTAGAGCACCAGGCAAACATCAGTTATTGCAGCTGCTGCCCATGTTGTCAAGTGACGGAAAGCTAGAGAATGCTATCCTTGAAAGATTAGATGTAATTTCAAACCATTGTAGGAAATGCAAAACAAAACAAAAACAAAAATTAAAAAAGCATGCATAAAACACCTTTAGCCAGCGGGGAGGAGGGATGCTGCCTCGATCCAAATTGAAGGTGATTTATTACCCTGAGTAATCAATAATAGTAGGTCCACATCAATTTTATATCTAATTTAAAATTTTGAGGTCTCCATGTGCTCATTAAAGAATATAATGGATTTACATATTTTAATTATGTTTTATGGATTGTGAACATAATGTAATTAAGAGACTTTTCAGGAGGTGTGATTAATGAACAGGGTGGCCCGACATATGGCAACAGACGCCACACTGAGTGGACTCGGGTGAGAGGACTCCAGCCCCCCGGCTGACAGCCCAGGACTGAGTGTTTACGACACTATTCACGAGGACAGGTGATCGGAGCCTCGTGATGCTGCGTGGCAGCAACATGGCAGGAACAGAAGCAATGGGGAGCAAGTCAGGCCAGCAAGAGGCCAAGTGCCATGTCTGAATGAGTGTGCATGCCTGTGTGCCACCAAAGATCCTTGCTTTCTGTCTCTTCAGCCTCCCCCAATCACCTTCTGCCACCCATCACCTTCCCCACTGCTGCTGCCTTAGTTTCCAAGCCCATTAACTCTTTTTTTTTTTTTTTTTTTTTAATTTTGAGACGGAGTCTCACTCTGTCACCCAGGCTGGAATGCACCGGTGTGATCTCAGCTTACTGTAACCTCTGCTTCCCAGGTTCAAGTGATTCTCCTGTTTCAGTCTCTCGAGTAGCTGGAACTACAGACATGCACTACCATGCCCGGCTAATTTTTGTATTTTTAGTAGAGATGGGGTTTCGCCATATTGGCCAGGCTGGTCTCGAACTCCTGACCTCAGGTGATCCGCCCGCTTCTGTCTCACAAAGTGAACTCTTTATTTTCAATTGTGGGAAAAAAAAAAAAAAAACACATAACACAAAAGACACCATCTTAACCATTTCTAGTGTTAAATATATTCACATTGTTGTGCAACAGATCTCCAGGAATTTTTCATCTTGCAACTCTAAAACTCTACCCATTAAACAGCAAATTCTCTTTTTTTCTCCTTGCCCCAGCCCTTGGCAAGTATCATCATTCTACTTTCTGGCTGTCTACATTTGAGTACTCTAAGTACCTCATCTAGGTGGAATCATGCAGTCTATGTCCTTTTGTGATCAGCTTATTTCATTAAGTATAATGTCCAAGAGGTTCACCTATGTTGTGGCATGTGACAAAATTCCCTCCCCTGCCTTTTTTTTTTTTTTTTTTTTTAAGGTCAGGGTCTCACAGTTTTGCCCAGGCTGGAGTGCAGTGGCAAGATCATAGCTCACTGCAGCCTTGAACTCCTGGGCTCAAGCAATCCTCCATCCTCAGCCTCCCAAGCAGCTGGGACCACAGGTGCATGCCACCATGCTCAGCTACTCATTTTTTTTTTTCCCCGAGACAGAGTCTTGCTCTGCGCCCAGACTGGAGTGCAGGGGTACATGGCTCACTGCTGCCTCAACCTCCCAAGCTCAAGCAATCCTCCCAATTCAGCCTTTTGAGTGGTTGGGACTACAGGCGTGCATCACCACACCTAGTTAATGAAAAAAAAAAATCTGTAGAGACTGATCTAGAACTCCTGGACTCAAGCAATTATCCCGTCTAGACCTCCCAAAGTGCTGGGATTACATGCATGAGGCACCATGCCCAGAAGATTCCCTTCCCTCTTAAGGTTGAATATTTTGATGCATGGGCCAGGCACAGTGGCTCACGTATGTAATCCCAGCACTTCGGGAGGCTGAGGCAGGTGGATCACTAGGTCAGGAGTTCAAGACCAGCCTGGTCAACAATAAAATATACAAAAATTACTAAAGATACAAAAATTAGCTGGGCATGGTGGCGCATGCCTGTAATCCCAACTACTTGGGAGACTGAGGCAGGAGAATCTCTTGAACCTGGAGGCGGAGGTTGCAGTGAGTTGAGATCGCACCAATGCACTCCAGCCTGGTTGACAGAGGGAGACTCTGCTTTCCCCACCCCGACCCCCCCAGAAAAAGTAATGGCAAAAGTCGAAATTACTTTTGCACCGATCGAATACTTTGTGGTGCAATTCTGTGACTGCTTCAGTCATGTGGTTCATCTATTCCAGGCTCTGCCACCTGCATCCAACACTCACCACTTCCAAATACACTTGCACCTTCAAGCCTGTGCTCAGCTGGTTTCTGTGCCTGGAAAGTCTGAGTTCACTGTGTGTGTGGCCTTTCTGGATCTACCTTTCTCTAGGCGATCTTTTCTTTAACTTTTTTGAGGGGGATGGAGTTTGGCTCTGCCATGGAGGCTGGAGTGAAGTGGCACGATAATAGCTCTCTGCAGCCTCAGACTTTTAGACTCAAGCGATTCGCCAGCCTCAGCCTCCCAAGCAACTGGGACTACAGATGTGCATCACCATGCCCAGTTGATTTTTTTAATTATTATTTTTTATAGAGATGGGATCTCCCTATGTTTCTCAAGCTGGTCTTGAACTTCTGGTCTCAAGCAATCCTCTTGCTTAAGTCTCCCCAGGTGCTGAGATTACAGGCCAAAGTCTAGGCCATTATTTTATATTTATTTATTTATTTATTTATTTTGAGACAGAGTCTTGCTCTGTCGCTCAGGCTGGAGTGCAGCGGGGCGATCTCGGCTCATCTGCCTCCCATGTTCATGCCATTCTCCTGCCTCAGCCTCCTGAGTAGCTGGGACTACAGGCGCCAGCCATCACGCCCAGCTAAATTTTTTTTGTATTTTTAACAGAGACGGAGTTTCACCGTGTTAGCCAGGATGGTCCCGACCTCCTGACCTCGTGATCCGCCCGCCTCGGCCTCCCAAAGTGCTGGGATTATAGGCGTGAGCCGCCGCACCCGGCCAATTTTATTTTATTTTATTTTTTGAGACGGAGTCTTGTTCTGTTGCCTAGGCTGCAGTGCGGTGGGGCAATCTCACCTCACTGCAACCTCCACCTCCGGGGATTAAGGGATTCTCCTGCCTCAGCCTCCCAAATAGCTGGGATTACAGATGCCCGCCACCACGCCCGGCTAACTTTTGTAGTTTTAGTAGAGGTGGGGTTCCGCCATGTTTGCCAGGCTAGTCTTGAACTCCTGACCTCAAGTGATCTGCTAACCTCGGCCTCTCAAAGTACTGGGATTATAGGGATGAGCCACTGTGCTGGACCAACAGTAAGCATTTTAATGATGATTTATGGGTTCAAAACATGCTACACACAGCAGCAGAAAACAGACGCTCAGGAAAGGGCAGTTTCCTCTCTCCTTTCCTCCAGTCTATCTTCTAATGATGAAATATGCAATTCACAGCCCTCATGGTTTGCTTTGCTCTAGTAACTTTACAACACCCTTCTTCCTACAAGATCATCGTGAAGGGGCCTCCTGGACTGATGCGCCTGAGAGAGCCCCCTCTCCTTTCTCCAGGTCCTCGCCCAGCCTCGCCCTCTCCCTCCAGGGCAATGATCTAGTAATGACTGTCTTCTGTATTGGCCCGGGGCCTCCTCTCCGCTTTCCCCTCCTCGGAATTACTATTGGCCTCTAGGGGGAGCTCAAGACCTCATCATCTTGTAGGCCCAGGTCCAAGGCAGGAGTCAACTCACAGATACTCAGTAAATATTTGAGGAATGAAGGGACAGATGACTGAAGGGATGGATGTCAAGAATCAGGATAAACATTGGCTTCCGAAGCTTTTTCTCCATTAACACTTTATGCTTTTGGATTCTCTCCTCTTTGCTTCGTGTTTGGTTCTGGGGCACAAAGGCCATCTTCTATTTGGGCCGAAACAAACAGACTTGTCATCACCCCCACCATTTCTCTTTAGAAAGCCAGGTGCCCAGCCGTGCACGGTGGCTTATGCCTGTAAATCCCAACACTTTGGGAGGCCAAGGCGGGCAGATCGCCTGAGGTCAGGAGTTTGAGACCAGCCTGACCAATATGGCAAAACCCCATGTCTACTAAAAAGTACAAAAAAATTATCCAGGTGTGGGGGCGTGCACCTGTAGTCCCAGCTACTTGGGAGGCTGAGACAGGAGAATCGCTTGAACCCGAGAGATGGAGGTTGCAGTGAGCCAAGATTGTGCCACTGTACTCCAGCCTAGGCAACAGAGCGAGACTCCATCTCAAAAAAAAAAAAACAAAAACAAAACTAAGACCAGTTGCCCAGTAAAGTGAGGCCCAGAGGCAAAGAACAGCTTGGTGTGGGCACTTAGGCCAGCTATTCCAGGTCTTCTAGAGAAATATTTTCACCCCTTTATGTCTTTAAAAATTATATTTTAATTTTTTTAGACAGGCTTTGTTGCCCAGGCTTGTGCAGTGGTGCAATCATAGCTCACTGCAGCCTTGAACTCCTGGGCTCAAGGGATCCTTCCCATTAGCCTCTCAAGTAGCTGGAACTATAGGTGCAGGCCACCACATGGAGCTAATTTTTAAATTTATTGTAGATGTCCAGGCATAGTGGCTTGAGCCTATAATACCAGCACTCTGAGAGGCCAAGGCAGGTAGATCACTTGAGGTCAGGAGTTCGAGACCAGCCTGGCCAATACAGTGAAACCCTGTTTCTTCTAAAAATACAAAAAAATTAGCTGGGTGTAGTGGTATGTGTCTGTAATCCCAGCTATTCAGGAGACTGAGGCAGGAGAATCGCTTGAGCCCAGGAGGTGGAGACTGAAGTGCCGAGATCCTACCACTGCACTCTAGCCTGGGTGACACAGTGAGACCCCGTCTCAAAAAAAAACTTTTTCCCTGTGGCAAGAAAAAGAGATTTTTATTTTTATTTATTTATTTTTTTTGAGACATGGGGTCTCGCTGTGTCACCCAGGTTGGACTTGAACTCCTGGCCTCAAACTCCTGGCCTCAAGTGAACCTCCAGCCTCGGCATCCCTCAGTTCTGGGATTACAGGCTTGAGCCACCACGCCCAGCTGATTCATCGGTCATTGGCTTGGCTCATCCCAGAGTGATGAGGTCTTCTGACTCTAGAATTGGAGTCCTCTGGGAAAGAGGCAACAGTGGCTACCGAGCCTTGGTTCTTCTTTTTGAGGCAGAGTCTTGCTCTGTCACCCAGGCTGGAATGCAGTGGCATGATCTTGGCTCACTGCAAGCTCCACCTCCTGGGTTTAAGCGATTCTCCTGCCTCAGCCTCCTGAGTAGCTGGGATTACAGGTGCACACCACCATCCCTGGCTAATTTTTGCATTTTTAATAGAGATGAGTTTTCACTATGTTGGTCAGGCTGGTCTCAAATGCCTGACTTCGTGATCCACCGGCCTCAGCTTCCCAAAGTGCTGGGATTACAGGCGTGAGCCACCATGCCAGGCCAAGCCCTGGTTCTTTGTTCACATCCTGGCAACACATGAAATCTCTGACTCAACTTATTTGGTGGCTATGCTTCTGCTTGAGAACAAAAGTTTCAAAGAGCAATAAAATGTTACTTAGCTTGGACTTTTTCTCTGTTTCATGAAAATGATTTAAGTCTTGTGTGTGCTTGGTCGAGGATTCTGGAAACTGAATCTTAGCTTACTCATATAGATACATATATATATATATTTCTCTCTAACCTGGAGACAAAAGAATGGTTGCAGGGAGGAATGATTGGCTCATTGTCACGAAAGCATCAGAGAAACTTTCTCAAAGGGAATTAAGTTTTGAGAATAAAGGAAGGGTGTTCCAAGTATAACAGATTGTATGGGAGCAAGGTCCCACCACATGGAAATATCATGTGCAAAGCTAAACAGGTGGTACAAAGCACAGGACATGGTGTGTTGATATCAGGGATGGTTGAATCTTAGGATCTAAGGAAGGAGTGGTGAGAGATAAGACTAGAAGTCGAGAAGTTTCTTGTAATAGCAGACCCAGGATTCATTCTTCCAACAAGCAATTTTTTCAGCCTCTATTCTGTCTTCTGACCCAAGGGCTGTGGGTGTGTAAATAAGAAGACTTGTTTTTTGTTGTTTTTGCTTCAAGGAGTGTAAATTCCTCCCACAAAACCCGGAGGGGCTTGCATCCTTCCAATGGTATCAGAGAGTTAATAGAGAAAATGTCCTGCAAAATGGTCACACGATCACTGCTGTGTTTTTTGTTGTTGTTGATGTTGGTTTTTTGTTTGTTTGTTTTTGTTTTTGAGACAGAGTCTTGTTCCATCACCAAGGCTGGAGTGCAGCAGCGTGATCTTGGCTCACTGCAACCTTCTCCCCCGGGTTCAAGTGACTCTCCTGACTCAGCCTCCCGAGTAGCTGGGATTACAGGTGCCTGCCGCCACACCCAGATAATTTTTGTATTTTCAGTAGAGACAGAGTTTCACCATGTTGGCCAGGCTGGTCTCGAACTCCTGTCCTCAAGTGAGGCCCACCTCGGCCTCCCAAAGTGCTGGGATTACAGGCATGAGCCACTCCTCCCAGCCCAAAGCTGTGTTTTAGAAATGTCAGTGATGCTGGTGTGGAGGATGGACTGAAGGCAGGAGACCCTAGAAGTGGAGAGTCCATTGCAATGACACAATCAAGAGAATATTTGACTGGGCATGGTGGCTCATGACTGTAATCCCAGCACTTTGGGAAGCCTAGCCAGGAGGATCACTTGAGCCTAGAAGTTCGAGACCAACCTGGGCAACATAGTGAAACTTTGTCTCCATTAAAAAAATAATAGGCTGGGTGCCGTGACTCATGTCTGTAATCCCAGCACTTTGGGAGGCCAAGGCGGGCAGATCACTTGAGGTCACGAGTTCAAGACTAAAAATACATCTCTACTAAAAATACAAAAAATTAACCAGGCATGGTGGTCCACACCTGTAATCCCAGCTACTTGGGAGGCTGAGGCAGGAGAATCGCTTGAACCCAGGAGGCAGAGGTTGCAATGAGCCGAGATCATGCCACTGCACTCTAGCCTGGGTGACAGTGCGAGCCTCCATCTCAATAATAATAATAATAATAATACTTGAGGCAGATTGGGAGGAACAAAACCAGGGGATAGAATTGGAAGTTGTTCAGAGCTAGATTTCGGAAGTACATTGGGAAGAACTTGGTAATATTTTATAATCAGTTGGTCACTGGAGGTTAGGGATAAAGGGATTGTCAAAGTGAGAAAGGTCTTGAGTTGTAAGGAAGAGATATATGACACAATATACCAAGACAGGCGATACAGAAGGGAAAATAAGTTTTCAGCAGAAAGAAGAAGGAGGGTTTGGAAATGTTGAATTAGCTGTGCCTGGCGTTCTTACAGAAATATGTCTGGTAGACAGCTGGATGTTGTCAGATGTTCAAGATCCTCTCAGGCAGGGTTCAAGGTATAGATTTATAAGTCACAGGGGAATTTCTCCAAGCAGGGTGAGGAGGAGGAGCTTGAAATGACAACATAGTAAACAGCACTCAGAAAGGAAGGAACAAGACGGAGAGTGTGTGGTGGGGAAAAATGGGAGTAGACAAACTTGAATGAGAAACTGGTGAGGCCGGGCACAGTTGCTCTCACCTATAATCCCAGCACTTAGGAAGGCTGAGGTGGGAGGATCACTGGAGACACTAAGTTTGAGACCAGTCTGGGCAACATAGCAAGATCCTGTCTCTACAAAAAACACAAAAAAGTATCTGGTGTAGTGATGTGCACCTGTGGCCCCAGCTACCCAGGAGGCTATGTTGGGAGAATCACTTGAGTCCAGGAGTTCGAGGCTGTAGTGAACTATGATTGTATTACTGCACTCCAGCCTTGGTGACACAGCAAGATCCTGCCTCAAAAGAAAAATAGGAAGGAAGGAAGGAAGGAAGGAAGGAAGGAAGGAAGAAAGGAAAGGGAAGGGAAGGCAAAGAAAGAGGGAGGGAGGGAGACAGAGAGGGAGGGAGGGAGGAAGGAAGGGAGGAAGGGAGGTAGGGAGAAAGGAAAAGAAAAAGGGAAAGGAAAGAAGGGAGGGAGGGAGGAAGGAAGGAAGGAAGGAAGGAAATGGAAGGAAAGGGAAAGAAGGAGGGAGGGAGGGAAGGAAGGAAGAAAAAGAAAGAAAAGGGAAAAGAAA
>NW_012101532.1:1544428-1552872 GCF_000951045.1 Mandrillus leucophaeus | reverse complement strand
GGGAGGGAAGGAAGGAAGAAAAAGAAAGAAAAGGGAAAAGAAAGGAAAGAAGGGAGGGAGGAAGGAAGGAAGGAAGGAGGGAGGGAAGGAAGGAAGGGAAGGAGGGAAGGAAGGAAGGAGGGAGGGAGGGAAAAAAGGGAAGGAGGGAAGGAAGGAAGGAGGGAGGGAAGGAAGGAGGGAGGGAAGGAAGGAAGGAGGGAAGAAAGGGAAGGAAAGAAGGAGGGAGAGAAGGAAGGAAGGAGGGAAGAAAGGGAAGGAAAGAAGGAGGGAAGGAAGGAGGGAAGGAAGGAAGGAGGGAAGGAAAGAAGAAAGAAAGAAAAAGGGAAAGGAAAGGGAAGGAAAGAAGGGAAGGAGGGAGGAAGGAAGGAAGAAAAAAAAGGAGTGGTGAAAGGTAATAAAATCCTTGGAGAGATCTAATCTACAGACAGTGAGAAAGGATATTGGTGGCTAAGGCAGGCCATGTCACTGTTGGGATAAAGACCATGGTCACAGACTGAGGGATAGATAACAGTAACTCAGAAAATGATATTAAGAAGCTAGCTAATGGTGATAACTAACCTTTAGGCTAATGGCTTGAAAGACAGGAAGGGTTGAGAATAGGAATTTTTAAAAACGAAAAGTAGCTGGGTGCAGTGGCTCATGCCTGTAATCCTAACACCAGAGGGGGCCAAGGCGGATGGAACGTTTGAGCCCAGGAGTTTTAGACCAGCCTGGGCAACATGATGAAACTCTGTCTCTACAAAACATACAAAAATTAGCTGGGCATGGTGGCACACACCTGTGGTCCCGCTACTCAGGAGGCTGAGGTAGGAGGATCACTTGAGCTTGGGAGATGGAGGTTGCAGTGAGCTGAAATTGTGTCACTGCACTCCAGCCCAGGCAACAGAGTGAGATCCTGTCTCAAGAAAAAAAAAAAAAAAAAAGTGACTAGCCTTACTGTTGAAACGTTCCCAGTGCCATCAGGTGGGAATTTTGACAAAATCATTGTTTTTCTTGGGTAAATCTGCTCAAATGCTGGTAATAAGTGGAGTAAGCTTCTCAATATACATCTCCCATTCCTGTCTGCCTAAAGTCTTGTGTTATGTGATATTATGGGTAGTATCTGTGAGCACTGGAATACCTGGAGTGTTGAGTACTCTCTGAAAAAAATTAATTATGCAGAGATATGGCCTTTCTCAATTAAGAAAATCAGTGCAGGTGAAAACCCTGCTTCTCCTTTTTTTTTTTTTTATTTTTAGGCTATGGTACAGTGACATGATCACAGTTCACTGCAGCCTTGAACCCCTGGGCTTAAGCGATCCTCCTGCCTGAACCTCCTGAGTAGCTAGAACTACAAACACATGCCATGATGCCGAACTCATTTTATTTTATTTTTTGTAGCGACGAGGTCTTGCTTTGTTGCTCAGGCTGGTCTAGAAATCCTGGGCTCAAATAATTCTCTTGCCTCTGCCTCTCCAAGTGCTGAGACTACAGATGTAAGCCACTACATTTGGCCCAAACTCTGCTTCTTGACTTTTGTGGCCATCAAAGGCTCTGCCTCTTACTAGTCATGTGACAATGGGCTAGCTACTTATTCTCTCTGAGTCTCAGTACTCTTATTGATAAAACAGCAAGAATATCACATTACGAGGATGTTTCTGGAGACATGCATTGTGCACCATTAATTTTCCTGGAGCCTGGCAGAGTTAGGCACTCAATAAACGTTAGCTCCCTCTTCCCCACCCCCTACCTGCATGTGATCACCAAGCATTTGATTACTTTGGCCTGAGCCAACTCCCTTAACAAATGTTTCCACCTTAGATTAAAATTAATTCAAAGACAGGGACGGGCAACACATCCTGTAAGGGACTAAGAAAATGGCATTAATTTTGCAAATTAATAAATATGCAAATGGCAGCTTTGCATAGACTAAGCTATATAAGCAGGAGTTAAATTGTGCTGTAAATTATGCAGTGCCATATGGAGCAGATACCCTTGACTTCGCATGCAAGGCAGAGACAGCCAAAGCAGCCCTTGCTGTAATGGCTTCTGAGAGTGAGTGGCACGTTCGTCCAATGGCAAGCCTGGTGCTGAGTCACGCAGCTGATTCTGGAGTGGCAGTGGGAGCCTCATGGCGAACAGGCTGCAACCCAGCTAGTGCTGAGAATAGTCTGGGAAAGAACACTCTGTTGTAGTCACTAAGAGGATGGTCACCCACCAGCTCATGTGAGACAGCCACTTGTGCACTGATCACACCGCTTGGGGGAGGTGGCAGGATGGGAGGGCTCTCTTGGGTTCCCAGAGCCTGAGCTGGTATCGCCACCATTCCAGCTTCAAGGCAGGTGTGACTGGACTGGGGAAATGTGAGTTGCTGCTAGATTGATACATCAACCATTAAGAAACAAATAGTCTAAGAACGGTCCAGGTGTTCTGCATTTTGCTAAATAGATGCTGGAGGGCAGCAGTTTCTTGTTATGATTATTCAGCAGTATCACCCAGGGAACTTTTTAAAAATATATTCCTGGGCTCCTGCTTCTGGAATTCTCATGCAGCAGGTCTGAGCTTGGATCTGGGAACCTGTTTTCTGTTTTTGAGACAGGATCTCACTCTGTCACCCAGGTTGGAGTGCAGTGGTGCGATCATAGCTCACTGCAACCTCAACGTCCAGGGCTCATGCAGTCCTCCCACCTCAGCCTCCTGAGTAGCAGGAACTACAGGTGCATACCACCATGCCTGGCTAACTTTTGTATATTTTTCTAGAGACAAGGTCTTCTTATGTTTCCCAGGATGGTCTTGAACTTCTGGCCTCAAGCAATCCTCCTGCCTTGGCATCCCCAGTAGCTAGGATTACAGTGTACACCACGACTGTCTAATTTTCAAAAAAAAAAAAAATTATAGAGACAGGATCTTGCTATGTTGCCCAGGCTGGTCTTGAGCTTGTAACCTGAAGCCATTCTCCTGCCTTGGCCTCCCAAAGTGCTGGGATCCACTAGTATTTTCAATGTGGCCTCCCCCTCACACTTCTGCAATAAAAGAGGTTTCACTGGCGTATGGTTCTGCAGGCTGTACAGGAGGCATGGCGCTGGCATCTGCTCAGCTTCTGGGAGAGCCTCAGGAAACTTACAATCATGGTGGAAGGCAAAGGATAAGTAGATACTTCACGTGGCTTAAGTAGGAGCAAGAGAGAGAGGGCAGAGATGTTATACACTTTTTAAACAACCAGATCTCTTGAGAACTCTGTCATAAGAACGGCACGAAAGGGATGGTGTTAAAGCATTCATGAAGGATCCACTCCCATGATCCAATCACCTACCACCAGGCCCCCCTCCAACATTGGGGACTACAATTCCACATGAGATTTGGGTAGGGACACAGATCCAAACCATATTACCTGGACTTACACACTTGGCATGATGGAAAACACCCATTCATAAAACCACACAGAAAACAACGCCTGCACAACTGTGGCGCTTACCATACAAACGCAACACTGCAGTAGAAGCGTGGGCTTTGCAGTTTTCATGAGGTGCCAACAAATCCTGCTTGCTTCACGTTCAATGCTGGAAACTTCGACATAATTCCTCAAGTCTCGGTATCTTTAACTGTGAAATGGGAATGATTAAAAAAGACATGATCCCCCAGAGCAACTAAGAGGGTTAAAAGAGGAAACACGGCCGGGTGCGGTGGCTCATGCCTGTAATCCCAGCACTTTGGGAGGCCAAGGCGGGTGGATCAGGAGGTCAGGAGATCGAGACCATCCTGGCCAACACCGTGAAACCCAGTCTCTACTAAACATACAAAAAAAAAAATTAGCCGGGCGTGGTGGCAGGCGCCTGTAGTCCCAGATACTCGGGAGGCTGAGGCAGGAGAATGGCGTGAACCTGGGAGGCGGAGCTTGCAGCGAGCCGAGATTGGGCTATTGCACTCCAGCCTGCGCGACAGAGCAAGGCTCCGTCTCAAAAAAAAAAAAAAAAAAAAAAAACAGAAGAGGAAACACATTCTTTTTGTTTTTGTTTTTGTTTTTGTTTTTGAGACGTAGTCTCTCTCTGTCGCCCAGGCTGGAGTGCGATAGCCCAATCTCGGCTCACTGCAAGCTCCGCCTCCCAGATTCACGCCATTCTCCTGCCTCAGCCTCCTGGGTAGCTGCGACTACAGGCGCCCGCCACCACACCCGGCTAATTTTTGTATTTTTAGTAGAGGCGGGGTTTCACCATGCTGGTCAAGCTGGTCTCAAACTCCTGACCCCAAGTGATCCACCTCCCGCCCCCAGCCTCCTAAAGTGCTGGGATTACAGGCGTGAGTCACCGCACCCGGTCTAGGAAACACGTTTAAAGGCAGAAGGGGTTTAGCGAGCTAATGAGGTGTTTTAAGTGATTAAGTAATTAAGACTATGTCCTGAGCCCGATCTGCCTCTATAAAACATCCACTGAATCCGGCTGCTGTTTCCATCCTCCCAGCCAACCCTCTTCTACTTGGCAGGGCTTCATATCCTCTCTAAAGCCTGAGATCCTGCCCCTCCGCATCTCATTTCCGGGGATAAACATTTCCATGGAGCCATGAGAGCTGGCTGTGTTTGCCATCCCTGGAGATATCTCATTTTACAGCTGGGCAAACCCCAGCATGCACAGTTCGTGTCTTTGAAAAGTCGTGCCGTTATGGAAATGTCTGGGCAGCAGGTGGCAAAATGGTGTTGTTATCGGAACCACATAGATAATCAGGCCTTGCTACTAATCATTCTCCATCTCTTTCGCGTTTTGTAATTTACAAGGGCCTTCCACGGCCATTACCCCGCCCAACCCTTCCAGCAACCGGTGTGAGGTGATTGAGTATGGACATGCTGGCCATGCCCTTGGACAGCACGCTGTCTTTTTCAAAGCACTTCTACTCCCATTATCTCACTGGACCTCCCTCATACCCTCAGGAGATGGAAACTGCGGGAATGCTCAGAAGAAGAAACCAGGAAACAGAAAGAGCACTTACTGGGGAAGATCCCATAGAGCCAATGACTGCATCCTGGCCTGGACTCAGATGCAGGTTCCCCTAACACCCTGTGCTGATTCCTAGACATAAAATCCACCCCTGCTACTACTCCTTTCCTAAACAAATGGACTTTTTTTTGTTTTCTTTTCTTTCTTTCTTTTTTTTTTTTTGGAGACAGGGTCTCACTCTGTCACCCAGACCGGGTGCAATGGCATGATCACGGCTCACTGCAGCCTTGACCTTTCCTGGCTCAAGCACTCCTCCTGCGTCAGCCTCCCAAATAGCTGAGACTATAGGCATGCACCACCACATCAAGCTATTTTTTTTCTCCCCCGCCCCCACTTTTTTTTTTTTTTGTGGCAGAGTCTCACTCTGTTGCCCAGGCTGGAGTGTAGCCGTGCGATCTCAGCTCACTGCAACCTCCGCCTCCTGGGTTCAAGTGATTCTCGTGCCTCAGCCTTTCGAGTAGCTGGGATTACAGGCACGTGCCACCATGCACAGCTAAATTTTTTTGTATTTTTAGTAGAGATGGGGTTTGCCATGTTGACCAGGCTGGTCTTGAACTCCTGACCTCAGGTGAACCACCCACCTCAGCCTCCCAAAGTGCTGGGATTACAGGAATGAGCCCCTGCACCGGGCCACATTTTTTAAGCTATTATAAAATATACACTTAAGTTATTATTGACTATAGTCACCCTCTTGTGCTGTGAAATACTAGGTCTTGTTTGTTCTATATATATATATTTTTGTAACCATTAACTATTTCCTCTTGCCCCCAACCAAACTTATTTTTGGAAGCTTCATCCTACAATACATAAAAATGTACCATATCTTGCAATAAACACTCATACACACACACACACACACACACACGTATGTAGGTCAGTGGGTTGCAGTTGGGTTGTCACCTTAAGATCTGTAAACAAGGGCCAGTGCGGTGGCTCATACCTGTAATCCCAGCACTTTGAGAGGCCAAGGCGGGTGGATCACCTGAGGTTGGGAGTTCGAGACCAGCCTGACCAACATGGAGAAACCCTGTCTCTATAAAAATGCAAAATTAGCCAGGCATGGTGTCGCACGCCTGTAATCCCAGCTACTTGGGAGGCTGAGGCAGGAGAATCGATTGGTGGAGGTGGAGGTTGCGGTGAGCCAAGATAGAGTCACTGCACTCCAGCCTCCAGACTGGGCCACAAGAGTGAAATTCCATCTCAACAACAACAACAAAAAAAGATCTGTAAACATTTAATTAGACATGCATATTAATGTTTGGCTTTGTAGTATTCTTCTCACATTTTGGGAGCATTTGGGAAACTCTGTCTCAGGTGCGGCTATGAAGCTCTATGGGGTTCTTTGTTTTCTGCCAAAGCATTCTGGTGAAATATTTCTCAACATGAGCCTCCGTGTGCTCTTCCATATGCTTAACTCGATAGCTCAGGATGTCTGCACAAGTGACTTCGCTCCTCCTCGGGGACTTTCCCCCTTCCTACGTCTGTGTGCCTGAGGCTAGAGTCTCCCTCCTGAGCTGCTCCCATCTGCATCAGCAGATCGCGGGGCCTACGGCACGCCTGTCTCCTGAGCTCCTCTTTCCTCATCACCCTGGTGAAAGCATTCATCTTTCTCTGGTGTTAGATTCTTTGTTTTGGGAATCCCAGAACCTCCCACTTTCTTAATGCACTCCCTCATTTTAGCGAAACAACATCATATAGGGGAATTCTCTCTCTGTCTCTGTCTCTCTCTCTCTCTCTCTGTCTCTGTTTTTTAGAGATGGGATCTTGCTCTGTTGCCCAGGCTGGTCTCGAACTCCTGGACTCAAGTAATCTGCCCACCTTGGTCATACAGGGAAGTCTTGAGAAAGGTGCCTGAAAGTGTGGGAAGTCTTTTCCTTTTACTTTTAAGTGTCTTTTTTGTTCTCAATAATCTCAATAAGATGTATGTGTGTCCACGTGTATAAGGACATATTTGTGTCCTTAAACACATGGACATAAATATGTCTTCAGCCTCTCCCTTCCCAACGCACAAATTAAGAAGTTTGTTTTATAAATGTGGAATAATAGACACTGAAGAATTAAAAAAGGTGAGTGGGTATGTGGGGGTAGTAAGCATTCAAAAAGTACTTATTACTATTTGGGTACCTTTTTTTTTTTTTTTTTGCTCTGTCGCCAAGCTGGAGTGCAATGGCACAATCTCAGCTCGCCGCAACCTCCGCCTCCTGGGTTCAAGTGATTCTCCTGCTTCAGCCTTCCAAGTAGCTGGGATTACAGGCAGGCACCGCCACGCCCAGCTAATTTTTGTATTTTTAGTAGAGACGGGGTTTCACCTGTTGGTCAGGATGGTCTTGATCTCCTGACCTCATGATTCACCCATCTTGTCCTCCCAAAGTGCTGGGATTACAGGCATGAGCCACTGAGCCTGGCCTGGGTAACTATTACTAACGGTACCCAAATCACTCTTCTAGCAATGGCTGAACTATAAGTCCAGACTTCATCACTATGTAATATATGCATGTAAGAAACCTACACTTATGACCCTTAAATATATAAACATTTTTTAGAATTACTATGTGCCCCATGAATATGTACAATTATTATTTTTCAATTAAAAAAATAAACATATAGGCCAGGTGAGGTGGCTTACGTCTGCAATCCCAGCACTTTGGTAGGCCAAGGCAGTTGGGTCGCCTGAGGTCAGGAGTTCAAGACCAGCCTGACCAACACGGTGAAACCCCGTCTCTACTAAAAATATAAAAGTTAGCCAGGTGTGGCAGCTCCCGACTGTAATCCCAGCTACTCAGGAGGCTGAGGCAGGAGAATCACTTGAATCCCGTAGGTAGAGTTTGCAGTGAGTCAAGATGGCACCACTGCATTCCAGCCTGGGCGACAAAGTAAGACTCTATCTCCAAAAAAACAAAATAAAATAAAATAAAAAATAACCCCCACCTAAAGAGTTTAGTTTTATAAAATGACAGTTTTGATCTTGGATTCTATTTATATTTTTCTTGAAACAATCTAATTTGCCTCAAGGCAATGTAGATGACATTGACTGTTGTAAGGTGTATACAAGTAAAGGTACGGGAAATAAAGCAGAAAAATGAGTGTTATAGAGTGAATTGTATACCTCACACCAAGATTCAGATGTTGAAGCCTTAACCTGCAATGCGATTGTATTTGGAGACAAAGTCTTCAAGGAAGTAATTACATTTACACGAGGTCATAAGGGTGGAGCTCTAATCCAATAGGCTTAGAGTCCTTATAAGAAGAAAAAAGGCCAGGCATGGTGGCTCACACCTGTAGTCCCAGCACTTTGGGAGGCCAAGGCAGGACGATCACCTGAGGTCAGGAATTTGAGACCAGCCTGACTAACATGATGAAACCCTGTCTCTACTAAAAATACAAAAATTAGCTGGGCTTGGTGGCACATGCCTGTAATCCCAGCTACTCGGGAGGCTAAGACATGAGAATTGCTTGAACCTGGGAGAAAGAGGTTTC
>NW_012101532.1:1541472-1543588 GCF_000951045.1 Mandrillus leucophaeus | reverse complement strand
GAGGCAGAGGTTGCGGTGAGCCAAGATGGTGCCATTGCACTCCAGCCTGGGCAACAAGAGTGAAACTCTTTGTCAAAACAAAAAACAAACAAACAAAAAGCAAAATAAAGAAGAGACACCAGGGGTATGAACACAGAGCAAAGTCCATCTGAGGACAGTCTGCAAGCCGAAGACATAGGCCTTGGGAAAAAGCAACCCTACTTTCACCTTGATTTCAGACTTCCAGCCTTCAAAACTGGGAGAAATACATTTCTGTTGTTTAAACTACCCAGTCTGTGGTATTTTGTTACAGCTGTCCTAGCAGAGTAACACAATGAGTATTTTAAGATTTGTAATCTCTCTCTGTGGTAGTATGTATTCAATACACATCTTATATGATGCTGAGAGAAATTCACTGAAATAGTTAAATAAAAATAAAAATAAGGGCCTCGAGGTGGCTCACATCTGTAAACCGAGCACTTTGGAAGTCTGAGGCGGGAGGATTGCTTGAGCCCAGCTGGGAGTTTGAGACAAGCCTGGACAACATAGTGAGACCCCGTCTCTACAAAAACATAATCAAATTAGCCAGGTGTGATGGCTGGCGGGTGCCTGTAGCCCCAGTTACTCAGGAGGCTGACATGGGAGGATTGCTTGAACCCAGGAGGCAGTGAGGTGTGGTGGTGTGCCATTGCACTCCAGCCTGGGCAACAGAGAAAGGCTCTGTCTCAATCAATCAATCGATCGATCAATCAATCAAGGGTCCCACTAAGAGACATATTTCCAAGAATGATCAGGACCAGCTGAACAGCTCAAAAGCAGCCTCCTCTAAACTCTTTCCTCCCTAGTAGCTGCACAGCTCCCTGGGGTCTTCTAACCCGGAGATCTCACCTGCGTGTCTGGATATGCTGGGTGAGTGTTCTTCGTGCCGGTGGGTTGTGGCGTTTGTGTCTTCTGCTGTGATGGAGTGATTTGGAAGCTACAGAATGACCGCGTGTCATTGATTTGTCATTTGAAAGTTAAATCACAGACCTGGATGGTGGCCAGGAGTTGGGGCTGGCTCTCCCTTCTTCCTCCTTTCGTTTTACGCACCTGTGTATTTACTGATAAGTTGCAGTGCTCCCTGCTGCATTTCACAAATAATCCAGCAAATCCTTGAGATTTATTTTAACTATTGATTAGAAAAGTCAATGTTGTACACGAAGGATTAAAAAAAGAAATATTTGGAATCTACTTAAGTGTCTGTTATCGCAAAGATAGTCTAGACTGCTCCAAATTTATATGCCACAGACAGGAAGGGAAGGAAAATTTTTTATACATTGCATAGTCTATATAATGGAAAGAACATGAACTGGCCCCCAAATGACATTAATCCTACCCTGTTTCTATCTGTTGGTCAATGGTGTGACCTTGATCAATTTGTTTAACCTCCCCAAATCCCAGTTTAGTTATTTTTTGTTATACTAAAGACATGCATATGGCTTCACGATTCCTCAAGGATCTAGAACCAGAAATACCATTTGACCCAGAAATCCGCATTACTGGGTATAGACCCAAAGGATTATAAATCATTCTACTCTAAAGACACATGCACAAGTATGTTTAATGCAGCACTATTGATAATAACAAAGGCTTGGAACCAACCCAAATGCCCATCAATGATAGACTGGATTAAGAAAATGGGCACATACACAACACGGAATAATATACAGCCATAAAAAGAATGAGTTTATGTCCTTTGCAGGGACATGGATGAAGCTGGAAACCATCATCCTCAGCAAACTAACACAGGAACAGAAAACCAAACACTGCATGTTCTCACTTACAAGTGGGAGTTGAACAATGAGAACACATGGACACAGGGAGGGAAACATCACACACCGGGGCCTGTGGGGGGTAGGAGGAAAGGGGAGGGAGAGCCTTAGGACAAATACCTAATGTAAACCTAGATGACGGGTTGACAGGTGCAGCAAACCACCATGGCACATGTATACCTATATAACAAACCTGCACGTTCTGCACATGTATCCCAGAATGTAAAATAAAATAATAAAAAGAAAAAATCACATAACATAAAACTTATCTTAACCTTTTTTTTTTTTTTTTGAGATGGAGTCTCACTCTGTTACCCAGGCTGGAG
>NW_012101532.1:1538947-1540145 GCF_000951045.1 Mandrillus leucophaeus | reverse complement strand
TAGTAGAGATGGGGTTTCAACATCTTGGCCAGGCTGGTCTCAAACTCCTGACTGCAGGTGGTCTGCCTGCCTCGGCCTCCCAAAGTGCTGGGATTACAGGCGTGAGCCACCATGTCGGGCCCATAGTTCGTCCTTTATAATTCTTCTATTTTTGTGTTTTGTAATGTATACAACATATTAGTACTTGGGTACATGTAAATAATTTCTAAATAAAAATATACATATATTGAATTGTGTGTGTCTTTTAAAATTTAATTTTCAGTTGATGGCGTGCAACAACAGAAAGCTTCAAAGGCCAATAACCTACTTCCTGTGTCATTCAGTTCTCCAGAGAAAGAGAACTGATAGGATTTATTTATCTCTTTCTCTCTCCTAGGGATGAGTGTTATGAGAGAGAGAGAAAGAGAGGCAGTTTAAGAAACTGGCTTATATGGGCCGGGCACAGTGGCTCATGCCTGTAATCCCAGCACTTTGGGAGGCCAAGGTGGGTGGATTACCTGAGGTCAAGAGTTCAAGACCAGCCTGGCCAACATAGTGAAACCCTGTCTCTACTAAAAACACAAAAATTATCTGGGCATGGTGGCGGGCACCTGTAATTCCAGTTACTGGAGAGGCTGAGGCTAGAGAATTGCTTGAACCCAGGAGGTGGAGGTTGCAGTGAGCTGAGATGGCACCACTGCACTCTAGCCTGGGGAATAAGAGCAAGACTCCGTCTCAAAAAAAAATAAAATAAGAAATTGGCTTATATGATTGTAGGGACTGGTAAGTCCAAAATGTATAAGGGCAGGCTGGAAACTAACTGGGCAGAATTTCTCTGTTACAGTCTTGAGGCAGAGTCTTTTCTTCTCCAGAAAACCTTAGTTTTATTTTTTATTTATTTTTGTTGTTGTTGTTGTTGGAGTTCCCCTCTTGTTGCCCACACTGGAGTGCAGGTGGCACGATCTTAGCTCACCGCAACCTCCGCCTCCTGGCTTCAGGCGATTCTCCTGCCTCAGCCTCCCAAGTAGCTGGGATTACAGGCGCCCACCACCAAGCCCAGCTAATTTCTGTATTTTTAGTAGAGACAGGGATTTTGCCATGTTGGCCAGGCTGGTCTCGAACTCCTGACCTCAGGTCATCTGCCTGCCTCAGCCTCCCAAAGTTCTGGGATCAGAAGCGTGAGCCACCATGCACGGCCCTCAGTTTTATTCTTTTTTTT
>NW_012101532.1:1532849-1534367 GCF_000951045.1 Mandrillus leucophaeus | reverse complement strand
TCTCGGCTCACTGCAACCTCCGCTTCCGGGGTTCAAGCGATTCTCCTGTCTCAGCCTCCTGAGCATCTTAACCATTTTTAAGTGTATAGTAGCATTAACTATAAGCATGGTATTATGTAAAATTCCCTGGAATTTTTTTGTTCTGCAACACTGAAACGCTAAACCCATTGAACAACTTTTTCTCTCTCCTCCTCTCTACCCCTGGCAACCGTCATTCTACTTTTCATTTCCAAAAAGCTGGACTTTTTTTTGTGGCTGTTAATAAGACCCATCTACAAAACAAGAGACGCCATTCCAAACTTTCCTGCCTCCAGACTCTGTGGTGAGGCAATGCTGAGTCAAGGTTAATGAAATTGCTCTGGAAGCAAAATCACTCTTCAAGTGCCAGGAGTTATTTAAAACATGAGCCTGTCTCACCAAGATAGGTAAGGAGGATCTTGATGTAAATCTGGCATTAGGCTTAAAAAGTCTAACAGTCTGGTTATTTGGGGATGTGCAGAATTTCCGATTGTGTTTGTACGCTCACAATTTTGAGGAAAACTGGAAAAATAGATAGAAAGGTTCTGTTTCAGGGAAACCTCTTATTTCAAACATAGATAAGCAAACGTTAGGTTGAAAATTATTCTGGCTGGGGTCAGGTGCAGTGGCTTATGCCTGTAATCCAAGCACTCTGGGAGGCAGAGGCAGGCAGATCACCTGAGGTCAGGAGATCAAGACCAGGCTGGCCAACATGGCGAAACCATGTCTCTGCTAAAAATACCAAATTTATCCAGGGGTAGTGGCGGGGGCCTGTAGTCCCAGCTACTCAGGAAACTGAGGCAGGAGAATCACTCGAACCTGAGAGGCAGAGGTTGCACTGAGCCAAGATCTTGCCACTGCACTGCAGCAGTTTGAGAGGCCGAAGTGGGCAGATCACTTGAGGCCAGGAGTTTGAGACCAAACCCCATCTCTACTAAAAACACAAAAATTAGCCGGGCATGGTGGCACCTTCCTGTAGACCCAGCTACTTGGGAGGCTGAGGTGTGAGAATCGCTGGAACTGGGAGGTGGAGGCTGCAGTGAGCCACAATTGCCCATTGCACTCCAGCCTGGGGGATAGAGCAAGATTCTGTCTCAAAAAAAAGAAAAGAAAGAAAATTGACTTAGACTTTCATCTTTGTTTATCCTGGTTCAGTTCTTATTATATTGTAATCATTGAAGTTTGACCTTTGTCACCTCTCACCTTGGTCAGCTGATTTCCAAAAACTGTGAGGATGCCTTGGTGAATGTAGGAAGGAAATGCTTCAACTTTGAGTTCCAGTTACTTATTTATTTATTTATTTATTTAGATGGAGTCTCACTCTGTCGTGAGGCTGGAGTGCAGTGGCTCAATCTCAGCTCACTGCAAATTCCACCTCCTGGGTTCAAGCAATTCTTCTGCCTCAGCCTCCTCAGTAGCTGGGATTACAGGTGCCTGCCACCACGCCTGGCTAATTTTTGCATTTTTAGTAGAGATGGGGTTTCAACATCTTGGCCAGGC
>NW_012101532.1:1522935-1528014 GCF_000951045.1 Mandrillus leucophaeus | reverse complement strand
ATCTCAGCTACTCAGGAGGCTGCGGCAGGAGAATCGCTTGAACCCAGGAGGCGGAGGTTGCAGTGAGCTGAGATTGCACCACTGCACTCCAGTCTGGGCAACAGAACAAGACTATCTAAAAAAAAGAAAAAATGAAAAAAATAAAAAGTAAAGTGGACGATTGTAGTTGTTAATCACGTCCACAAGACACCTTCACAGAAACACCTACATCAGTGTTTGATTCCATAAGTGGGTACCATAGCCTAAGCAGGTTGACATATAAACTCACCATCACCCTACCCTATTGCCAGGTTCCCTAAATTGGCATCCCAACTCTAGTCTGTCCCCCTTCTGAGCGCCTTCCATGCTATTTCCGGGCTCAGCTTACTAAAGGAAATCTCTGGCCAGGTCTCTCCTTTGCTTAAACTTCCACCACCCCTAGATGAAGACCAAGACTGGCACCTGCTGCTCTTTCAGCTGTGGTCCAAGCTCCCCTTACCCCTCTTCCCTGGCTTTCTGTCAGCATGAACATCTCATCCATGCTCCCTCTTGCTCCCTGCTGCTGTCCATCCCATAGCACCCCCATGCCTGGGTTTTTCTGTTACTGTGCCCTGTATTAGACCATACTCGCTTTGCTATAAAGAAATACCTGAGACTGGGTAATTTATAAGAAGAGAGGTTTAATTGGCTCCTGGTTCTGCAGGCGGTATAGGAAGCATGTCGGGATCTGCTTTTGGGAAGGTCTGAGGGAGCTTTCAATAATGGCAGGAGGCAAAGCGGGACGCAGGCCCCTCACACAGCTGGAGAAGGAGCAAGAGCTGGGAGGGGGGCAGGGACGGTGCTACGCACTTTCAAACCACTAGATCTCGCAATAACTCACTCACTATCATGAGAACAGCGCCAAGTGGATGGTGTTAAACCATTCATGAGACATCCACCCCCACCACTCAATCACCTCTCACTGTGCCCCACCTCCAACTTTGGAAATTACAATTGAATATGAGATTTGGGTGTTGGCACACCTCCAGATCATATTATGGCCCCTAAAAACATACCACTCCCATCAGCTGGCACATCTTCTTCTGGCTTTGCCTATCAAAATCCTACACTCTTCAGTCAATATGTCCACTCTCCAACCTTATCTTACTCTGACATGTGCTTCTTCCACTGTATTTCTGGGGCTCAGTTAATGTATTCCGTCTCCTGGCATAAGCTAGAAATTGCAAATACAAATTAAATAGATGGCAGAGTGAGAAGGTATTCCCAATGCCTAAAACAGTCAAGGGAATAATTTCTAGAATATACAAAGAAATCCTGCAAACCAACAACAACAAAAAAAAGGAAAAAAAAAAAAAGAAAAATATTTTTATTGCCTAATATATTTCAAGGCAATTCACAGAAGAACGAGCTCTGGTAGGCAAAAAGAATATAGATAAATACTTCAATAAATGAAAAGTAGAACAGCACTGAGATGCTGTCTTATAATGGCTCAGACGGCAAAAATTAGAAAGACAGGTAATACCAAATATTGTACATGTGGTGGCTGACTTCATGTTTTTCTCTGTCTTTACCTATCACTCTATCGATTTTATTGAATTCCTTAGCTCAGCTTTGTCTCTGAACCCTACACATGCAAATCCAACCCATTTTAGATATCTCTGCTTCAAAGTTCCATTGGTTTGTTAAATACAATATGTCCCATACTGAACCTGTGCTATGCTTCTCTAAATGTGTTTCTCCTCCTCTGTGTCCTGTCCAAAAGAGCCACCCATCATTTCTACTCTACCTAAGTCATTCAAATCTCTGGCTCCTCCTTCTCCTTCACCCCCACCGTCTGTGACAAAGTCCTGTATATTTTACAGCTAAAGTGTAGCAGATATCTGTTCCCTATGTTCCATTCTTTTCTTTTGAGATGGAGTCTCACTCTGTTGCCAGACTGGAGTGCTGTGGTGTGATCTCGGCTCACTGCCACCTCCAACTCCCTGGTTCAAGAGATTCTCCTGCCTCAGCCTCCCGAGTAGCTGGGATTACAGGCACACGCCACTACGCCCAGCTAATTTTTATATTTTTAGTAGAGACGGGGTTTCACCATGTTGACCAGGATGGTCTTGATCTCCTGACCTCATGATCTGTCCGCCTCAGCCTCCCAAAGTGCTGGGATTGCAGGCATGAGTCACCGCGCCCAGCCTCCATACTTCACAAATGTGACCCTAGCTCAGGCCACTCTCATTTTTTGCCTGAACTACTAAAATTGTTTGCCATTTGTTTTCCCTCCCTACCATCTTGCGAGCTATTATAATACTGGCAGATTTCTAAGAATAAGGCCCACTCCGTGACCTCAAAACACTTGCCCTTCTCTCTGGTGGGAGGGAAGGACACGTGAGCAGATAATTACAATCCCATCCCAGGAGAGGCTTGCAATGAGGGAGGGGAGAAGCGTAGTAACTACAGGATCAGGGAGGAAGACTAGCCAATCTTACCACCCACCCATCTCTCAAAAACCATGCATGTGACCTTCCTAAAACGCAGGTCCCACCAAATGCCCCAGTCTTTTAAACTTTCCAAAGGCTGCTTTTAGGATGATCTCCTTGACGCAATGTAAGCCCATGCATGGGCCATCTTTGCCTACTTGTATAACTTTTTTTTTTAGACAGAGTTTCGCTCTTGTTGCCCAGGCTGGATGGAGTGCAATGGCACGATCTTGGCTCACCACAACCTCTGCTTCCGAGATTCAAGTGATTCTCCTGCCTCAGCCTCCCGAGTAGCTAGGACTACAGGCATGCACCACCACGCCCAGCTAATTTTGTATTTTTGGTAGAGACAGGGTTTCTCCGTGTTGGTCAGGCTGGTCTGGAACTTCTGACCTCAGGTGATTTGTCCACCTTGGCCTCCCAATACGCTCAGATTATAGGCATGAGCCTCCGTGCCCGCCCTTTGTATAACTCTTTTACAAATTCTCAGGCAATGATAGACTACTCATAATATTCCACACGCACACACAAACCATCCTTTCTATTCCCCTTTGATAGTTCAACCTTTACAAACTGCTTTAAATTGAATGTTACTTTGGGTTGGTGAAAAAAAATGTTCCATTTCGGATGAAGTTGTATTTAAAATATTTCCAGTTGCCTCCTGTTACTTCCTTGATCATGGAGGTAAATAATAATGCAACAGTCATTACGGTCATGAAATGCCAGCAGTGTGCAATGCACTATGCTAAATGTTGTGGGGAAGGCAAAGAGAATTTAGCCAAACTGAACCACCTGCTCTCTCCCGATCTCCCCAACTCCACACCAACAAGTTGTCTCTAGACACACTTGCAAGCTCTCTGTCCTTCCATCGCTCCACACTGAACTCCTGCCTCTCCCGTGCAGCACGATTCCTTCCTATTCTGTGCTATTCCTGCTTATGTACACAGCCAATCCCTGCCCACGTTCAGAGTCTGATCTCCTTCAATGTAGGGGTGCTCTCTGATTTAACTTTGTATAGTATCACAGTCTACTACTGAATAAATTCACTGACTTAATGGGAAATAATTCTTGTTTTCCTTTTTTCTTTTCTTTTCTTTTTTTTTTTCTTGAGACAGTCTCACTCTGTTGCCCAGGCTGGAGTACAGTGACACGATCTCGGCTCACTGCAACCTCTGCCTCCTGGGTTCAAGCGATTCTCCTGCCTCAGCCTCCCGAGTAGTTGGGATTCCAGGTGCCCACCACCATGAGTGGCTAATTTTTGTAATTTTAGTAGAGATGGCATTTCTCTATGTTGGCCAGGCTGGTCTTGAACTCCTGACCTCAAGTGATCCACCTGCCTCAGCCTCCCAAAGTGCTGGGATTATGGGCATGAGCCACTGCGGCCGGCCAATACTTTTTGTTTTCTAGGAGCTCACAATTTTCTACTGACTATTATATTAAGAGCGAATTTTCCAACCAAGATGTCAGAGCCTTCTGGAACGAGGCACTGTCTTACCTGGTCAGCCGGCCTGACTCATTCATTCATTTAAACAATGTTCATTGAGATGAATACTAAAGACATATATTCAGAACCTACCCCACGCTAGGCCCAGTTCTAAGATGCTCAGGATAAAATAATGAAAAAGAAAGATTGGATGTGACTCTTGCCTTACTAGCATGTACAGGAGAAGGAGGATACCAACCCTAAATAAATGAACAATAATTACAAATTGTGAAATGCTCTATGAGAGAAACAAATGGTGTTTTATGAGAGAGCTTAGAGCGGGGCGCTCAGCTATTTCCCTGGCTGGAATGTTCATTGACCTCTCTCTGACTATCTGAACCCCAGATCTCTTTAAACCCACGGCTGAATTCTGGGAAGTCTTCCCTGATTACTGCAAACCCTGCCTGACTCCTAAAACATTTATTATGTGCACCACCAAATAGGCATAACTCTTCCAACCAGGAAAGCTGCGTGGAGCCTGTGACACATGCTTATCTGGTACATGAGCTACAGAGGTGATCACTATGGCCACCAGGCCTCCCTTCAGTCAGCCATCATGCAAGCCCTTCCCTGTGAATAGAACCAGGTTCATGGGCAAAACAGTGCAGTTTCTGGGATCATTCTGCGTACTCATTTAGCGACAGAGAGAAAAGTCCCACCCAACGCAGCCACCCCAAAGGCACAATCGCAGCAAGTTGTTGCAAAGTTCTATATCCATCCCTCTAACTTACCCTTTCTTGACCCTAGCTTGACTCATCCTCCCTTGGAGGTAGCCATACATAATCTTTCTTCCCTTTCCCGCCATCTCTATCTCATGCTGGAGTTTACCCATGATTAACTCATTTGTAATAGCTCAGTCATTCCTTGTTGATGCTTGGGATAGATAGCTCAGTTCTCAAAAGCCCAACAGACACTCCTCCTGGAATTATACCTCTTGGATGGGTCTCTTTGGCAAGGCAATGGGCAGTTTTATATGAAGACCATTACATTAGGCAATCATGAATAAACAGTTGGGAGATGAGGTTGGAGGGGTCTGGAGGACACTAGTGTTTAAGATACCAAAGATCACATTTTCTATTTATTAATTCTAATTTTAAGCATTTCTGTAAGGTAATATGATAATTCCTTTTTTATTATTTTTTTTTT
>NW_012101532.1:1489604-1520935 GCF_000951045.1 Mandrillus leucophaeus | reverse complement strand
CCCCCCACCACGCCCGGCTAATTTTTTGTATTTTTAGTAGAGACGGGGTTTCACCGTAGTCTCGATCTCCTGACCTCGTGATCCACCCGCCTCAGCCTCCCCAAGTGCTGGGATTACAGGTATGAGCTACCGCGCCCAGCCTAAAGGGTCATTTTTCACATCTTAAACCTTGCTTTCCATTATGACATCCTTGAGTTCAAGGACTGTATCCCTACCTTCCCTTTCACCCAAACTTGTTGCCTCTAATATGAAGTCGCTCCTGCTGTGCTTGGCAAAAGTAGCCCAGGCTCTCCCAGCAATGCCCTTTCCCTTGCAGGTATCCTGACCTCTACATAAAGGCATGAGGCAAACAGGAGCTACTGCTTGTTATCAGAGGATCTGCGGTCTTCATGGTGCAGGAATGTCATCCCTGGGGGACTGTAGGATCTGTCACTGTCAAACCTGAGGCTTTTTTTTTTTTTTTTTTTTCTTGCAAACTCAGGGCTTTTCAGATCTTTAGTGCTGATCAGAGATAGGGCACTACAATAGAGGCTTAAATCGCAGCAAGTGGGGAGAAGAGGCAAAGAGAGATACCACGCATAAAATAAAGTACACTGACTCTTTTTGGGAAGATAACACATAACTCTTGGTACACGCTGCACAATAAAAGTCCTTGGAGAACAGAGAAGATCTTTGTCAGAAATTGTGTCTCATTTAGCAACATTGTTTCACTGTGTTCCTTTCAGAATGAAAGTGATTCATCTTGCTTTTGTTTCCGGTCACCTTTTATTTTTTCCCTTCCTGGGAAATTTCTTTTCCATTAGGAGACAGGCACTTTTTCCTTTCACCCATCTTCACAAACCAGGACTTTCATCTGCAACCTGTTTATGCTCAGCTCTCACAGTCCAATTGAACGATATATATATTTTTTCATTTTGCCAAGTAGTGATTCACATAACATGGATTATATTGATGTGAAATGGGTTACAAAATATTTTAATGATCCCGTTCCTTGGAAATGGTGTGTGTCTGTGTGTGCATCGCGTTACAAATATCATCATCGTTTATTCAGTCAGGAAGTATTTTTGCGGTTTTTTCTAACTTCATTGCGCTGCAGTATTTGCTAGGGGGCAGTCACTGCACCAGGCATAGCTCTAAATGAAAGGCAACACAAAAAGTAGTTAATTACGTTGCAGATGTTGAAGAGCAAAATGGCATGATAAGAGATACCCCAAGGGCAACTTTGAAGCTCTGTTCACCGCATCAGGAGAAGGAAGGAGAGGATTCATAATGAAAATTCATAATTCATTTTGACTTGTATCAGAAGGCTTTTTGACAAAAGACAGACACTGAAGTAACACGAATATCTTCTTGGAGGCCCGTGTCTGCCAGGTATTAACCACTTTATTTCATTGTCTCCATTCAGCTTCAAGCAGCCTTAGTAGTGACGTGCAGTGGCTCATACCAGTAATCCCAGCACTTTGGGAGGCTGAGTTGGGAGGATCACTTGAGGCCAGCAGTTTGAGACCAGCTTGGGCAACATAGCAAGATCCCATCTCTACAAAAGATTAAAAAAAAAAAATTAGCCAGGTGTGGTGGTGCACGCTTGTAGTCCCAGCTATTCAGGAGGCTAAGGCAGGAGGATCCCTGGAGCCCAGGAGTTTCACGCTGCAGTAAGCCATGATTGTACTACTATACTTCAGCCTGTGTGACAGAGTGAGACCCTGTCTCAAAAAAAATAAAATAAAATAAAAAAAGCAGCAGACTGATTAAGGAACCTAAGTTTACAGCAATTGAGCACCTAGATTTACAGCAACTGAGCAACAGAAAACTCTATAGCTCAAGGACGGGTACAGTGGCTCATGCTTGTAATTCCAGCACTTTGGGGGGCCGAGTCAGGCTGATCACCTGAGGTCAGGAGTTGGAGACCAGCCTGGCCAACATTGTGAAACCCCGTCTCTACTAAAAATACAAAAGTTGGCCGGGCGTGATGGCTCAAGCCTGTAATCCCAGCACTTTGGGAGGCCGAGGCAGGCGGATCACGAGGTCAGGAGATTGAGACCATCCTGGCTAACACGGCGAAACCCTGTCTCTACTAAAAAATACAAAAAACTAGCCAGGCGAGGTGGTGTGTGCCTGTAGTCCCAGCTACTCGGGAGGCTGAGACAGGAGAATGGTGTGAACCCAGGAGGCGGAACTTGCAGTGAGTGAGATCCAGGATCCGGCCACTGCACTCCAGTCTGGGCGACAGAGCAAATAAATACAAAAAAAATACAAAAGTTAGCTGGGCATTGTGGTTGGTGCCTGTAATCCCAGATACTTGAGAGACTGAGGCAGGAGAATCACTTGAACCCAGGAGGCAGAGGTTGCAGTGAGCAGAGATCACGCCATTGCACTTCAGCATGGCAGACAGAACAAGACTCCATCTCAAAAAAAAAAAAAAAAGAAAAGAAAAAACAAATCCTTTCAGCATTGAATGGTTTTGGTTCTAAGTCATTTGACCACATATACAAGGGTTTATTTCTGGACTTGATTCTATTCCATTGATCTGTGGGGTCTGTCTTCATGCCCTATCAGTTCATTTTCAGCACTAGAAGGTTAGTTCCATGAGGGCAGGTGCCCTGCCTGGCTTTCCACAGCCCCACCCCTGACACAGATCAGGGGTGTGGTATCACCCTGTGGTATCAGGCTGTGATAGTTTCTAGCTTTCCCTTGCACGGCCCAGATGGACTCCCCTGCCTGCCTCCAGCTTGTCCTGTGTTGGGCATACCACCTGTCCAGGGCAGTCTGTCATGCTCTTCTTCCTTAGACGTCAGAGGGGTCCTGCCTTCCCTCTCTCCAAACTCATCTCAGTGTCTGCTGGATTAGGTTGACCTTGCCTATCCCTGTCCTCATTCTGTTCATAAGTGGAACTTGTGTATCCGGCATTTGCCATTTGCTCACCCTTCTTGCAGGCATCCTCCCTACACCTATGCTCCTATTTTCCTTAGACCTGTGTCCAGCAGACTCTCATGGACCACCACCTGCTTTCTGGGATTTCCTTGTTTCACTTGAGTCCTGGCATCTCAGGGGCATGTGAGGACAAAGGAAAGTTAAGCCTGGGGCTCTGTTCCGGCCTTGTTTAAGTCACATCAAAAGGCCATCCTGTTTTTTTTCTTGTTTTTGCTTCCAGTCTCATAAATAAGGCCTCCGTAATGGCAGGGAGGAAATCCAGACAGCAGGAACACAGCATTACATCATCACATTACCTACAGGGATGCATTTTCAAGGCCAGCAAACTCAATTAGCTCGTTGGTAATAGCAGTTCCAGCACCAGGACACACACAGCAGAGTTCATCATGCCAAAGAAGGACACGGAAGACAGATGACAATGTGGTCCACCATGCAGACCCGCTGGCAAACTAGCCCAGAGAGACAGCTCCATACCAAATGTGGTTTGCTTTCAATAATTTGGGGCTGCTATTTTTGATATATTTAAATCTTGAGAAATAGAATGCTCTTTGTTAGCTTCATCCTCATTATTTGTTTCATCACCCATCCTTGAGCAACCTTTCTTTTCTTCTGCAAATTTCCAGCTATTGTGCTGGAGCCTTGTGGACTCCTATAGAGATGGCACCATGTCCCAGAAGCCAAAGAGGAGACCCAGAGCCAGTGAAGGTGACATAATGTCGGCGGCAGGAGGCAGACAAATTCCTAGGCAGACAGGGCCAGGTCCCTGGTGAAATCCGACCTTCAAGCCAAAGACAGCCCAAAGCCTGAAAACCTAGCTACTACAGCCCAGGACTGGAGTGAGAACGTCCTCAATGGCTTTTTAGCCAATTAAATGATGCTTTTTTGAGGCCCACCCGTGGACCAATCAGCACCACTCCCCCATTCTGAGCCCATAAAAACCCCAGACTCAGCCACACACTGGAACTACCTGACTTGGGGAAGGAGCTGCTTACTTCGAGTTGCCCTCACATGTTGAGAGTTGTTATGTTGCTCAATAAAACTCTTCTCCACCTTGCTCATGCTCCGGTTGTCCATATAACCTTATGTCACGGGACAAGAACCCAGGGCCTGCTGAACAGCAGGAGTGAAAAGGGCTGTAACATGTTCCTGGCTGGCTCACCAAGCTGTGGGTGGTGACACGCTCTCATTTGCTGGACTGCGAGGGAAGAGCAGTAACCCTTCTGGGGGCCCAGGTCTTGGGACTCCAAGCCAGAGCTGTGATATGCTGTAACACCCACTTAGGCCTCTATGGTTGCTGGTGTCTCTGAATTTTGGGTCACCAACATGTTCCCCTCATCCAGATGAGAGGAACCCAAGGCAGAAGCCACTTGAGGCACATCTGGTCCAGCCACAGCCTTGTACAAAGCTCACGCCTGTGCTGGCACCTGGAGCTGCCTGCCCTGCTATGGCAGGTGGCACACTTGGCTGGGCCCCATGCTTGCTCACTCACACACCCCTCACCACTCCGCACTTGGCTCACTCACAGTGGGTGTGGGATCTGGGTCGGTAGCAAGAGCCAAGCACAGCCAGCCCAGCACAGCCTGCTGGGCTGAGTGGGCAGAGCCAGCCCAGTGATCATGGGCAAAACTTGGACAGAGGTGCTGCCAACCACAGAGATTTCCAGCTGGCAAAGTGGCATCCAAATAATCTTGTGTCAATAGGGTTTATTGAGGACTTACAAATGGGGCAGTCCAGGAGTGGCAGGCTGGACAGGAGACTCCCTACTTTTTAAAAAAATGCACACAGGGGCCGGGTGCAGTGGCTCATGCCTGTAATCCCAACACTTTGGGAGGCCGAGGCACATGGATCACCTGAGATCGGGAGTTCAAAACCAGCGTGACCAACATGGTGAAACCCTGTCTCTACTAAAAATACAAAATTAACTGGGTGTGGTGGTGCATGCCTGTAATTCCATCTACTTGGGAGGCTGAGGCAGGAGAATCACTTGAACCCAGGGGCCGGAGGTTGCGGTGAGCCGAGATTGCACCATTGCACTCCAGCCTATGTGACAAGAGTGAAACTCCATCTCAAAAAAAAAAAAAAAAAAAAATGCACGCAGGTTATAATACTTTGTTACTTAGCAGCCTCCACCTAGAAACCTCCATGTATCCCAAAACAAAGGACCTGGAGCCCCCGTAGAGCCTGCATTTCAAGGGATGGTCCGGGGATTCTGAAGTCCTTCACAGATAAATGGTGGATCTTCAGGTTGGCCACTTCTGGATTCCTTAGCTTGGACCTTTTTTTTTTTTTTTTTTTGAGATGAAATCTCACTTTGTCCCCAGGCTGGAGTGCAAGTGGCACAATCTTGGCTCACTGCAACCTCTGCCTCCTGGGTTCAAGTGATTCTCCTGCTTTCAGCCTCCAAGGAGCTTGGACTACAGGCACCCGCCACCATGCTTGGATAATTTACGTATTTTTAGTAGAAACGGGGTTTCCCCATGTTGGCCAGGATGGTCTCGATCTCTTGACCTCGTGATCTGCCCACCTCGGCCTCCCAAGGTGCTGGGATTACAGGCGTGAACCACTGCGCCTGGCCGGAACTTTGAACACACCTTTCCTTAGACCATAGTGTTATTCTCGAGTGTGCTTAAGTTATTGCTCTCAAATGTATCTTCCATACACTAGCATTGAGGCCTAGAGAGGTTAGAACACTTACCTACATACATTCAGCAAGTGACCTTATCTCAGTCACAGTTTAATCATTGTTCAGCGTGTCAGATCATCAGCTGTGCTAATGCTTTGGGTAAGTTAGAGCAGGCATAAAATCCTCATCCAGAATCAGTGGGGAAGAAGGACAGTCAGGATTACTGAGAAGTCAAAATAACACACTATTTTAACCAGGGTGTCATAAGAGCAGAGAATGTTTTAGGCTAACAGTTCTTAGAATTTAACTTGTCCAACCTTGTAATTTTACAGATGAGAAAACCAAGAGCCATAGAAAGTTAAATTATGTCTGCCAGGCGGGCATGGCTCATTAGCACACGTGCAGAATGACTATAAATAAGCCACAGGCCACTTACAGAAAAGCCGCTCTTGCAGAGTCTCTTCAGAGCATGCTTTATCACCCAGAGATGAGGCAGATTCCAAAGCAGCACACAGTGGGCCTTCAGGTGCTGTCGATGTTATGTTGATAGGTTATTTGCTTTTGTCTGAAAACTAAACGAGCACTTCAGAATCTCAGTTAACTTTCTATTTTCGATAAGGAGTTCCTTGTTTATAGTGCTAAGAGAAGTGTTGGTTATGCTGCTAAACATCAAAACTGTTGAATTAGAGGCATTCAAATACTTTTGCAGGAAGATTATGCGAACCTGAAAATCTGAGACAGGTCTCAGTTAATTTAGAAAGTTTACTTTGCCAGGGTTGAGGGCGCACACCTGTGACACAGTCTCAGACAGTCCTGATGACATATGCCCAAGGTGGCCGGGACACAGCTTGGTTTTATACATTTTAGGGAGACATGAGACACCAGTCAATAGGTGTAAGATGGACATTGGTTCAGTCCAGAAAGGTGGGACAACTCGAGGCAAAGACCAGGCAACTCCAAGTGGGGAGGGGGCTTTCCGGTCATAGGTCAATAAGAGACAAATGGTTGAATTTTTTTTTTGTTTCTGATTAGCCTTTCCATAGGAGGCGATCAGACATGCACTGATCTCAATGTGAATAGAACGGGAGGCAGATTTGCCCTAAGCAGTTCCAAGTTTGGCTTTTCCTTTTAGCTTAGTGATTTAGGGACCCCAAGATTTATTTACCTTCCACAGTTACTCATACTTCTCTCAAAGCAACCTGTTTCCCAGGCCTCTTTAGCCCTAAGACGCATTTCTCACCTCCTCCCTTTTTTTGGAAAAAGAAGAGGAATCCTGTGTAGAGAGGCCCTTATATCTTGGCTACCAACAATCCCTGCTTCTACGAAGAACGCACTTAGAAAGCATGTGGATTCCGGCATGTGTTCTAAATGGCTCATTAATCATGCATTTCCTTAGGAAGGATCGTAAGGAGCTCCGATTTGCTGGGGAGCATTCGCCTTCTCCCCTCAGGCAGACTAACAAGTGCGGAGTCTTGCAGTTCTTTCATCTATTTACAGCTCAGAGAAGCCACCCAGATGGAGATGACAGTGATGTGCGATTCCTAAGGAGAAATCACTCAAATGCATGAAGATTCTCCCTGTGCATTTATAATGTAGGCACATCGTTAAATGCGCTTTGTTGAAACTATGCTAAAGTGTTGGACATTTCAGTGGGTAAACAAAACAATAAAAACAGTCAAGATGGTTTTCTAGTTATGAGACTCTTAATACTCCACTTGAATTTAGCAGGGATTACGTATATGTGTTTGTGTTGCTTCCTTCCTCCTCCCTCACTCCCTTCCTCATTTTTTCTATCTTTATCTTTGTAATGAGGCCATGCATGTTACTGGGAAATACAGTCAATTTGGAGACAGGCTTGGGTTCCCATCCAAGGTCCATCATCACTCACAATTGAGTGATCCCATACACATTATGTGACTGTTCTGACTCTTAGTCATTGAAGGATAACAATAGAGAAAACATTGTATAAGATTATATATAAATGGATAAGATTATATATAAATTGCATAAGACTATATATAAACAGATAGATAGATGGACAGATGGATGGATGGATGGATGGATAAATGGATAGATAGATAGATAGATAGATAGATAGATAGATAGATAGATAGATAGATAGATAGATAGATGAATGGGTGGGTGGGTGGATGGATGGATGACCGGATGGATGGATGGATGGATCAATGGATAAATGGATGGATGGATGGTGGATGGATGGATGCACGGATGAATGGATAGATAGCTAGACGGATAGTTGGATGGATGAATGGATAAATGGATGAATGAATGGATAGATGATAGATATGTAGATGGATAAATGGATAGACGGATGAACGGGTAGATGGATGGATGGATAGATAGATAAGTAGATAGATAGATGATGGATTCATGAATAGAGTCCACAGGACAGTGCATAATAGATCATAGACTCTTTACATTCTTTTTTTGTTTATTCTTTTTTAGTGATGAAGTCTCATCTGTCACCCAAGCTGAAGTGCCCTGGTGTGATTATAGCTCATTGCAGCCTGAAACTCTTGGGCTAAAGCAAGTATTTGTCATTATGCTTAGCAGATTTAAAAACATTTTATTTTTAGAGATAGGGTCTTGCTATGCTGGCCAGGCTGGTCTCAAACTTCTGGCCTCCAGCGATCCTCTCATCTTGGTTTCTCAAAGTGTTGGATTACAGACATGAGCTACTATTCTTTATTCAATAAAAATCAGTTTCATTGAGCACATTCTTTGGCCATCCCACTTGTAAATGCTAGGGATATAACACTGAATAAAACTGACAAACCTCTGCAGTTGTAGAACTGATATTCTAGTGAAGGAGCCAAACATGAATCATAATATATAGAATGCAACACCTGTCATAGAAATAAACAAGTCAGGGGCCGGGCGCGGTGGCTCAAGCCTGTAATCCCAGCACTTTGGGAGGCCGAGACGGGCGGATCACGAGGTCACGAGATCAAGACCATCCTAGCTAACATGGTGAAACCCCGTCTCTACTAAAAAAATACAAAAAACTAGCCGGGCGAGGTGGCGGGCGCCTGTAGTCCCAGCTACTCGGGAGGCTGAGGCAGGAGAATGGCGTGAACCCAGGAGGCGGAGCTTGCAGTGAGCTGAGATCTGGCCACTGCACTCCAGCTCGGGTGACAGAGCAAGACTCCATCTCAAAAAAAAAAAAAAAAAAAGAAATAAACAAGTCAGGGAAGTAGGGCAAGAAGTGTGGCTGGGGAAGAGGTGTTTCAAATTTTAAATGAGCCATCAGGGAAGGACTTTGCAGAGGATGGAATTTGAATAGTGGCCTTGAGTGGTACTGGAGGGTGCAGCAGATAGCCAGGGAGGAAAGATCCCTGGCAGGGGCCTACTGCAATACACAGTGATAATTTATGTGTAAAGAGAAGCTGTTCTGCCTTCTTGTGAATGGGATGAAGTTACAAAGCAAGCACAGTTCTTTACACCCATCTCTTTCCTATTTTTCTTCCTCAGATGTTGGAGCACAGGGGAATGAGTTGACCAGTGACCCAGCTGCTGCTCTTGGAAATCTACCAATCACCGTGTTTCCACCGAGGCCACTCTTTCCTCACTGCTCCCAGACAGTGATTGAGTATGGCAGGATTCTCAGGCAAGCCCACTCCTGGGAAATGCACCACTCCTGTCATGGGCTTCCCATCAGTTTTGCAGAAACTTTTGCAGAACCTCGTGCGAAGTCTTGCCCTGCCTGTGTTCCCGTCTTTCCCTTCTCCCCTGGTGCTAGACTTGCACTGTGGTCTGATGACTCTCCTGGACTCCTCTGGCTTCCTTCCCATTTTCCCTTGCAGGAGTTTCTTCTAATAAATCTCATACACTCCTATTAGAGTTTTCTCTAATAAATCCAGACTTGGCATCTGCTTGGAATACCAAGACTGACACAGGCACCATTGAGGAACTTTAGATGCCTGGCTAACAGCCAGTACTAACTGTTGGACCTGTGAGTGAGGCCAGCTTGGACCTTCTTGTGCAATTGATACCCCCATAAATTACAGCCGTGTGCGATATTGAAATCCTTGTGAACTATTGGTAGGAATGTAACATGCTACAGCCATTTTGAAAAGCAATGTGCTGGTTCCTGGAAACATTAGAAATAATATTGGCCGGGCATGGTGGCTCACGCCTGTAATCCCAGCACTTTGGGAGGCAGAGGTGGGCAGATCACCTGAGGTCAGGAGTTCAAGACCAGCCTGGCCAACGTGGTGAAACTCCACCTCTACTAAAAAATACAAAAATTAGCCGGGCATGGTGGTGGGTGCCTGTAACCCCAGCTACTTGGGAGGCTGAGGCAGGAGAATTGCTTGAACCTGGGAGACGGAAGTTGCAGTGAGCTGACATCGCACCACTGCACTCCAGCCTGGGCAACAGAGAGAGACTCCACCTCAAAAAATAAATAAATAAATAAATAAATAACAGAATTACCATATGATGCAGCAATTCTACTTCTGGTTATATACCCAAAAGAACTGGAAGCAGGGACTCACAGAGATCCTTCTGCAGCCATGTTCATAGCAGAATTATTTATAATGACCCCACTGTCCATTGCACATGAATGGATAAATAGAATGTAGTATATATATACAATGGAATATCATTCAGCTTTAAAAATAATGGAAATTCCAACACATGATACAACATGGATGAAACTTAAGGACATCATGCTAAGTGAAATAAGCCAGTTCCAAAAAGGCAAGTACTGTATAATTCCATTTACATGAGGTACTTAGAGTAGTCACAGTCATACAGACAGAAAGTTGATTGGCAGTTTCCAGGGACAGGGGAGACAGGAAAATGAGGAGTTATTGTTCAATGTATGTAAAGTTTAATTTATTTAATTTTATTAATTTATTATTTTTTAGATGGAGTTTCACTCTTGTTGCCCAGGCTGGAGTGTAGTGGCGCAATCTTGGCTCACTGCAACCTCCACCTTCCAGTTTCAAGCGATTCTCCTGCCTCAGCCTCCTGAGTGGCTGGGATTACAGGCACCCACCAGCATGTCTGGCTAATTTTTGTATTTTTAGTAGAGACATGGTTTCATCATGTTGGCCAGGCTGGTCTCGAACTCCTGACCTTGTGATCTGCCTGCCTCAGCCTCTCAAAGTGCTGGGATTACAGGCATGAGCCACCATGCCAGGCCTAAAGTTTAAGTTTTTAAAATGAAAAGAATTATGGAAATGGATAGTGATAAAGATTGTACATTATAAATGTATTTAATATTACCAAAATGTACACTAAAGAACTGGTGAGTTAGTCTGTTTTGCCATACTGTAAAGGAATACCTGAGGCTGGATAACTTATAAAGAAAAGAGGCTTACACCTGCAATCCCAGTGCTTCGGGAGGCTGAAGCTGGTGGATTGCTTGAGTTCATGAGTTTGAGACCAGCCTGGGCAACATGGTGAAATCCTATCTTTACAAAACATACAACAATTAGCCAGGTATGGTGCACACTTGTAGTCTCAGCTACTTGGGAAGCTGAGGTGGGAGGATGGCTTGAGCCTGGGAGTTTGAGGCTGCAGTGAGCTATGATTCCATCACTGCAGCACTCCACCCTGGGTGATAGAGCCAGGCCTTGTCTCAAAAAAAAAAAAAGAGGTTTATTTGGCTCATGGTTCTGCAGGTTGTACATGCATGACACTAGCATCTGCTAGGCTTCTTGTGAGGCCTCAGGAAACTTACTCATGATAGAAGGTGAAAAGAGAACAGACAGGAACATCACATGGAGAGAGAGAGAACAAGAGAGGGAGAGAGAGAGAACAAGAGAGGGAGAGAGAGGGAGCAAGAAAGAGAGAGCGTCAAGGAGGTGCCAGCTCCACGAAACAACAACTCTTGGGTGAACTAACAGAATGAGAGCTCTTTCATCACCATGGGGAGGGCACCAAGCCATCCAGGAGGGATCCGCCCCCACGACCCAAATACCTCCTGCCAGATCTCACCCCTCCCCCAACATTGGGGATCACATTTCACCATGAGATTTGGAGGACGCACACATCCAAACCCTATCAGGTGGTAAATTTTAAGCTGTGTGTATTTTAGCACAATTAAAAAAAAGAAAAAAATATTATAGCCAGATGAAAGAGCCCAGGAAAATCACCAAAATAAACCTGTACCCAATGCACAGAAGTGTAATTTTGTTTTCGTTTTTGTTTTTGAGACAGAGTCTCGCTGTGTGGTCAGGATGGAGTGTAGTGGTGTGATCTGGGCTCACGGCAACCTCCACCTCCCAGATTCAAGCGATTCTCCTGCCTCTGCCTCCTGAGTAGCTGGGACTACAGGCGCACACTGCCACCACGCCCAGCTAATTTTTGTATTTTTAGTAGAGACAGGGTTTCACCATGTTGGCCAGGATGGTCTCAATCTCTTGACCTCGTGATCTGCCCGCCTCAGTCTCCCAAAGTGCTGGGATTACCTGCATGAGCCACTGAGCCCGGCCGTTATAATTGTTTTAAGGCCCTAATGTTTGGGGTGGCCTGTTAGGTAGCAAAGGCTAGGGATGCAATACCAGAGGAAGACTTAGAGGAACCAGGAACAGAGGAATAAACTAGCAACTGAGGCAGGAGAATCCTTGAATCTGGGAGGCAGAAGTTGCAGTGAGTTGAGAGTGCACCACTGCACTACAGTCTGGGAGACAGAGGGAGACTCAGTGAAAAAAAAAAGATCTCACGGTTCTGCAGGCTGGCTCAGGTATGAAGAGAAGACATGACCAACCCAGCACATGCTGAGGAGCCCTGCCTGGGTCCTGCTCTGAGCAACCATTCCCAGACCAAACTGTCTTTCCACAACCTACTCCTGTTGACCTAATTGTTTAGTAGAGTGTCATCCTATGCCTGTGTTCACACTTTGATTAGGCCTCAGTAAGTCCCACATTGGATTATGTTCCTGCCTCTAACTGGGCCGTTTAATGTCCACCCATTCCTGCCTTAGCAATGTATATTCAGACTTGGGCTTTTTAATTAAATATTCAGCTGGGCACAGTGGCTCACACCTATAATCCCAACATTTTGGGAGGCCGAGGCAGGAGGATTGCTTGAGGCCGGGAGTTTGAGACCAGCTGGGACAACGTAGTAAGATCCCCAGGTCTACAAAAAATAAAAATACTAGCTGAGTGTGGTGGTGCATGCCTGTATTCCCAGGAATTGGAGGCTACAGTGAGCCAGCAGTGAGCCGTGCAGCCTGGAACTCCTGGGCTCAAGTCATCCTCCAGCCTCAGCCTCCCAAGTAGCACTTGTGCCACTGTCCACCAGCCTGGGCAACAGAGTGAGACCCTGTCTCAAAAAATAAAATATAATATAAAATAAAATAGAGCGAAAATATTAAATATTCACCTGCATGCACCATCTTTTGCTGTTTCCTGTTGATCTCCTAAATCTGACGTGGCTCACCACCTCCTTGTTCTGGTCCTGGGTTTTACTTTCTTACTCCACCCCATCAAGTGCCTCAGCAAACTTTGCATCAAGAAATTGGCATCACAGCTGAACCTTGGGGCTGGAACCCAGCCTTAGTTGTCTTTCATCGTTTCCTCTCAACATTGCACTCCCTTCTGCCACTGGAAGGTTGTCTTCTTCTTTTATTTTTTTTGGGATGAAGTTTTTGCTCTGTTGCCCAGGCTGGAGTACAATGGCACGATCTCAGCTCATTGCAACCTCTACTTCCTGGGTTCAAGCAATTCTCCTACCTCAGCCTCCTGAGTAGCTGGGATTACAGGTGCCTGACATCACACCTGGCTAATTTTTTTGCATTTTTAGTACAGACAGGTTTTCATCATGTTGGCCAGGCTGGTCTCGAACTCTTGACCTCAGGTGATCCACCTACCTCGGCCTCCCACAGTGCTAGGATTACAAATGTGAGCCACCTCGCCCGGCCCTGAAGGCTGTCTTCTAATGACCTCCTCAATCCCTCATTGTTTGTCCCTGTGTTCTCATGGCTAACCTGCTTTCCAGCACATCGAGATGTCACTTACTGAGAATTTCAACTTCTGCCAGCCAGAAGTTGAAGGCAGCCAGTGGCAGGCAGCTTGATGCAGGCACCTCTCTCCACCTGACCCCACAGAAGGGCAGCATTTCCGAAGTCAGCGACTGCTTCCTCCAAAGCATTACTCAGGACTTTCCTGGCAAGGGGAATGATTATGCCTGCCACAAAACTTATTAACTTGTGAATCCTTGGCAGAGGGATTGCGCCTGAAAACTGTTTTCAAGTATCAAGAATGCACTTGATTCATGGAGACAGGCATTTTTTATTTGAAAAAAAAATAAAAAAAGTAAATGCCTTTTCTGCACTCCGGTAAATGAAAAAATCCATACTATTAAATAGCACTAGGAAAAACTAGCTCTTAGAGGACTCATGAATACTTTCAAATCATGGTGAAACAAAGACACACAGAATACAATGTCACAAATATAAGATACTCTTCATTTTGAAACAGGATCCTGCTCTGTCATTCAGGCTGAAGTGCAGTGGTATGATCATAGCTCAATGCAGCCTCCAACTCGTGAGCTCAAACAAACCTCCTGCCTTAGCCTCCCAAGTAGCTGGGATTACAGGTGTGCACCAGCACGCCTGGCTAATTTTTGAATTTTTTCTAGTGATGGGATTTCACCATGTTGGCTAAGCTGACCTCAAGTGATCTGCCCACCTTGGCCTTCCAAAGTGCTGGGATTACAGGTGTGTGCCACTGTGCCTAGCCCGTATTACTTTTTGATCCTCAAAATCCCTTTATATGTCTTTGGGATATTTAAGGAGATGGGTATTAAACAGATTTAATTGGCCAGGCACTGTAATCCCAGCACTTTTGGAGACCAAGGTGGGCAGATCGCCAGGTCAGGAGATCAAGATCAGCCTGGTTAACATGGTGAAATCCTGTGTCTACTAAAAATACAAAAAATTAGCCAGGCGTGGTGATGGGCACCTGTAATCCCAGCTACTTGGGAGGCTGAGACAGGACAATTGCTTAAATCTGGGAAGCAGAGGTTGCAGTGAGCTGAGATCGTGCCATTGCACTCCAGCCTGGGCAACAAGAGCAAAACTCTATCTCAAAAATAAATAAATAAGTAGTAGAAGTTTCCAGGTGTGCATTACAGGGTAACAGGAAGCTTTACTCCATGTAGTAGCTCAGGAATTCAAGCTGATGGCTTCAAAAGTCACTCTGAGTATCACCTTTTCTGACAGTGTGAAGATGGAAAGAATGGAAGTTTAAACCCCCAAATTTGCTTTTCAGTAAATGAGGCAGAAATTGCACATATTATTTCATTTCCAGTTCCACCAACAGGAGCGTAGTCATACGGCCACCCTCGTCAAACAGGGCTGGAAAATGTAGTCCCAAGTTGGACTCAGGTCTGCTACAACAATAGCAATAGATGTGTAGATCTGATTACAGTTACAGCTTGCATCTCTACCACACCATGACTGGCATAGACAAATTATGATTCATACCACATTGTGGATGAGCGACATTCCTTCTTGAGATCAAAGGATGAGATACTACTACCTGCACTGAGCATGGAGATTTCATTAGGGAAAAAAGTGAGAATTGGCTGTAGGTGAGGTAATAAATAGTGTCTACTGTATAGTTTTCATATAAATAAACTGACAGTTGGAAAGAAAAATTAAGGCATTATATCTCTGCTTTGGTTTTATTACTCTGTGTCTGACATGTTTAATTCTACGTGGGTCTTCAGGACCAGACTCTGTCCTCTGAGGATGAGGATTTTGTTGGTGACAACCCTTTGCCCCCAACCTCTCCCTGTGGCTCCATGCTTAAAACACAGGAGGTGTTCCTTGTTTGCTAATGGCCAGAATGTACAAGGTTCAGGTTTGCTGACTGTCACACGCGTGCGTGTGAAGAGACCACCAAACAAAAAAGAACTGGAATTAGAAGGACAGGGAGATTGAAGGGTAGCGAGAGAGGCTGGAGAAGAGAGTGAAAAGACCACTTTCCCGATTTGAAACTGGTGAGATGTTCCTTGCGCTGGTCTGAGGACCTGAGGTCGTAGGTGGATCTCCTCATGGAGTGAGGGCAAGGACAGGGAACCAGTCTCCCGAAGAAGTCCTCCTGTCCCGGGTTTTGGCACCAAATGTCACACGTGTCCGTTTGAAGAGACCACCAAACAGACTTTGTGTGAGCAATAAAACTTTTTAATCACCTGGGTGCAGGCGGGCTGAGTCCGAAAAAGGAGTCAGCAAAGGGAGATAGGGGTGGGGCAGTTTTATAGGATTTGAGTAGGTAGTGGAAAATTATAGCCAAAGAGGGTTGTTCTCTGGTGGGCAGGGGCAGGGTCACAAGGTGCTCCGTCGGGGAGCTTCTAAGACTCATTGTCCAGGAGAAGGAATTTCAGTCAAGGTGGGGCAGGAACAAATCACAGTGATGGAATGTTATCAGTTAAGGCAGGAACCAGCCATTTTCAATTCTTTTGTGGTTCTTCAGTTGCCTTAGGCCATCTGGATGTATATGTGCAGGCTTGGGCTGGGAGGCCTGACAGGCCTGACAATGACCATAGCCCTGGGCTCTGTATCTACCCACACCAAGGAAAACAAGGAGCTGGGAATCAGGGTGCTTCATGGTTTTAACCATTGAGCCACTTATACCAATGGTTGAGGACAGAAATGGAGTGATAGTAAAGTGAGCACACGTGGTTATAGTAATTGCAACATTGGGGTGGTATCATCCTTGTCCTCTGTGTGTTGGGTTGGTTCTGTGTCTATGTATTGTCATTTTCTCTGCTTCCCACTCTCCTGTGGTGTATACACTTGGTACATTGCTTTGTATGACTCAGTCATGTTGCCAAAATAACCAGCTGTGTGCATATCCCTTCTCTTTTCGATAAGAATTTAGGATCTTCAACATCAAGGGACATTTATTAATCTTATTTTTCTCCAGCATCTTTTATAATGCCTAGGAGGAAGGGTTTATTATTATTTTTTTTAATGTTGAGAAAACTGAAGGAAAAAATAGTTTGCTTATGCTGACATAATACATCTTTCAAAACTCCTGACATGATTGGCCAATTATATAAATATTACTCACCATGACTTCGGGGCAATAAGCAACACCATTGAATTTATAGATTAAACACATATTTATTGAGCATGTATTATGTGCAATAAAGTCGTCTACTACACAGCAGGGAGTAGTTGAAATGCAAAGTGGCTCCATGCAGCGAAGGCATTATCTAACACTCCTAATTATAGGAAAACAAGCCCTTTTTCTATTTAAAGTTGAATTTAGGGATTAGTGAGATGTTATGGGGATTTCTACCAATAATGAACTTTCTATAATTAGCCGTTTCGAAGTAGATGGAGAATGATCACCTAAACAGAATATTACTCAAGGGAGGTAAAGGTCCGTTTCTGAAAAAGCCTCCTCCAAAACAAAGTTTCCATAATTATAAAGGGCAAAGGGTCATTCTTTGGCTACATTCTATAGGAACTAAACTTACACTACCTTGTTCAACCGTTGGTAAGGACTTTGACCATTCACTAATGAGTTGAAATACCAGGATAATTATTTTTTTTTTATTTTTTTTTTTGGAGACAGAGTCTCACTCTATCGCCCAGGCTGGAGTGCAATGACATGAACTTGGCTCACTGCAACCTCCCCCTCCTGGGTTCAAGTAATTCTTGTGACTCAGCCTCCTGAGTAGCTGGGATTAGAGGCATGTGCCACCACGTCTGGCTAATTTTTGTATTTTTTGGTAGAGATGGGTTTCACCTTGTTGGCCAGGCTTGTCTTGAACTCCTGACCTCAAGTGATCCACCCACCTTGGCCTCCCAAAGTGCTGGGATTACTCAGATAAGCCATTGCACCTGGCCAATACCAGGAGAATTTGATAGTGATAATATGGTGTTTAGGGCCTAAGAATGATCTAATTTTGTCCAATGCCCTAATCACTCATCATGGTGATATAGGAGTTAAGAAGAAATTACTTAGGCAGATAGTGAGGGTGCAGGTGTCCTTGGTAAGTTTTCCCTGTTTAATGAAAAGCAGCCTCAGAATCATTTTCTAACAAAGAGGAGCCTGTAAAATCAAGCTGCAGACAGAGACAAGCAAGTTGGAAACTTGCACAGGTGAGGGATGGTAGGAAAAAGGTACCTGAAACTAGACATATTCAAAATAGCCATCTTCCCTTCCCTTTGCCAGTCATGTGTACAGTAAGAAGCAGACAAGATGGCGCCTGCCAAGGGGACAGTCCATTTGCATAGTAAGATTAGGGTGGGATGGCCAACCTTTCTAGCTACCATGTGTACCTAACACCTGATCAGACCAATCCATGAGCCCTGCGTAAATCAGACACTCCCTCCTCGAGCCTGCCCGTAATTCCAGGGCACCCCGCCCGCTGGTCTTTTTCCTTTTCAGAAGTCCTTCTCTCTCACTAGAGAGAGAGCTTTTCTCCTTTCTCTTTCCTCTGCCGATTAACCCTCTGCTCCTAAACTCCTTGCATGTGTCCGTGTCCTGAAGTTCTTGGTGCAAAATGACGAACCCCAGGTATTTGCTCCAGACAACGATGCCAACTCAATGGTGAGTTTCAGAAGGAAATGTCCTCACTTTAGGGGCAAAGCCAAGAGAAAAGAAATAAGAAGAAGAAGAAGAAAACCAACATGACTAAGGATAGCTGGGCCTGGATCCTAGACCCCAATTCAGAGCTCAGGTAAGCTCTACTAGACCACATGTTAAAACATTTATCTTAAATTCTTAGGTATTAGCTTCTTCACATTAGAGTCCAGTTTCCTATACCTGCCAGTTCCACTGGAGAATCAGAGGACATATTCATTAAGATTGTCAGTGCTGGCCGGGTGTGGTGGCTCACACCTGTAATCCCAGCACTTTAGAAGACCGAGGTAGGTGGACTACCTGAGGTCAGGAATTCTAGACCAGCTTGGCCAACATAGTGAAACCCTGTCTCTGCTAAAAATACAAAAATTAGCCGGGTGTGGTGGCGGACGCCTGTAATCCCAGCTACCTGCAGTGCTGAGGCAGAATTGCTTGAACCCAGGAAGCAGAGGTTGCAGTGAGCCGAGATTGCACCATTGCACTCCAGCCTGGCTACAGAGTGAGACCATATCTGAAAAAAAATTTTAAATTAGCCAGGTGTGGTGGCATACACTTGTAGTCCTCCTAGCTACGCAGGAGGCTGAGGCAGGAGGATTGTCTGAGCTCAGGAGTTTGAGGTTTCAGTGAGCTATGATTGTATCACTGTACTCAGTCTGAGTGACAGAGAAAGGTCACATCTCTAAAATATTTCAAATATTCACTGGGCATGATGACATGTGCTTGTAGCCCCAGCTGGCACTTTGGTCTTGAACTTCGCAGCCTCCAGAACCAGGAGATATCAATCTCTATTCTTCATACATTACCCAATCTGTGGTATTTTGCTACAGCAGCACAAATGAACCAAGACACTACTGACAAATGGAAGAAAAATGGGGCACAGAGGCCCCCCTGGGCTGGCTGTCACCTGCACCCTTTGTCACGGAAGCAAGAGAGGTGGACACTGCTTTCTAGCCTTCAGGTTTCCAGAGCAGAGACAGAAGAGTATTGATAAAGGGAAGTGTCACAGAAAGTCAGATAACTTCTGGCAGGTCTCCACTAGGACATTATTTTGTAAACGGCTTTAATTAGGAGACTTTCAGGCTGGGTGCAGTGACTCATGCCTGTAATCCCAGCACTTGGGAGGATCACCTGAGGTCAGGAGTCCGAGACCAGTCTGACCAACATGGTGAAACCACATCTCTACTAAAAATACAAAAATTAGCCAGGCATGGTGGTACTTGTCTGTAATTCCAGCTACTTGGAAGGCTGAAGCAGGAGAATCACTTGAACCTGGGAGATGGAGGTTGCAGTGAGCTGAGATGCACCATTGCACTTCAGCCTGGGCAACAGAGTAAGACTCCGTCTCAAAAAAATAAAAATAATAAGGAGACTTTCAGAGGCTGCAACCTAGAAACTCAGCCTAGGGTTGGCAACAGGCAGACACTTAATCAAGTTGGAAAATGCATTCTAATGCAAAAGGAGAAGAATAGGCAGACAGCTAGCAGGGACGCTGTGCCCTGCTAGGCACCTTTAGCAGGTTGCAGCCAAAAAACAAGAAATGGGTCACATGAAGGAACTTTCAATGGTCTTCAGCAAATGCCACCAGTCAATGGCTTACAATGCAATTCCCTGAGATTCTTTTCCCTACTCTGGATGTGGAAGGGTATAGAGGGGTATGAAATAGTATCCCTCCAGGCTGAGCTCATGGGCCAAGCCTGATGAGATGGAATGTAGTAGATATAAATGCAAACTTCTTCACTTTAGTTCTAAAAACAATTGCATGAATATCAAACAGGGAACTTGGCTTTGACTCATTGTTTTTGACTGGCTCAACAAAGGTTTTTTATTCTGATGTTTAGTTGTGTAGAGATCTGCCTTATTGTGCATGGGCTGGACAAGTTCAAATTTAAATGTTGTATTTAAGAGGAATAACACAGGCAGCCTGTATATTGTTTAGAGGACATTAATAAATGGTATAGGAAATTGAATTAGCAAGTGTCTAGTTTACTTAATCTTTAATATTCCAGGATTTCAAGCTTGTGAAAATAGAGCTTAAAAGGATGTGGACCCTGGCAAAGCGGCTCATAGCTGTAATCCCAGTGTTTTGCAGGGCTGAGGTGGGAAGATCACTTGGGCCCCTGAGTTCAAGACCAGCCTGGACAACATAGCAAGACCTCATCACTATAAACTATTTTTTTTAATTAGCTAGGATTGATGGTATGTACCTGTAATCCCAGCTACTCAGGAGACTGAAGCAGGAGGATCACTTGACCCCAGGAGTTGGGGGCTGCAGTTAGTTATGATTATGCCACTGCACCCCAGCCTGGGCAACGGAGCAAGACCCTGTCTCTAAAAAATAAATAAATAAAATAAATAAAATAAAAAATCAAGGGGCTTGGGGTTGTTGAATTCTTACCATATTCTAACCACTATGGTATATGATGCAGTGACTCTGTTCTCCAGTTTGATCATTCTGGTCATTGTTCCCATTTCACAGATGAGGAAACCAGGGCTTTGAGAGGCTAGGCAGTTTTCCTACTCACCCAGCCAATGAACAGCTTACCTTCTTTCTGCTTAATTCAATTCCACAACATCAAGCATATCACATTCTGTGATTCTAAGATTCATTGCTTTAATGGTCCTATGAATGATTCTTTTTTTTTTTTTTTTTTTTGAGATGGAGTTTTGCTCTGTAACCCAGGCTATGGTGCAGTGGTGCTATCTCGTCTCAATACAACCTCTGCCTCCCAGGTTCAAATGATTCTCCTGCCTCAGCCTCCCAAGTATCCGGGATTACAGGCACGTGCCACCACCCCCAGCTAATTTTTGTATTTTTTGGTAGAGGTGAGGTTTTGCCGTGTTGGCCTGGGTAGTCTCGCACTCCTGACCTCAGGTGATCTGCCCGACCTCAGGTGATCTGCCCGCCTCAGCCTTCCAAAGTGCTGAGATTACAGGCATGAGTCACTGTGCCCAGCACCTATGAATAATTCTAACATTGCAGTGTTCAGAGACTGCACAGAATGGCTGTGCAGGAATAGAAAGGTTGCAAAGGGGGACAGGGAGCATGAGGTGGAAGAAGGAACAGAGAAATTACAGAAGTGGTCATTCATTCGGTCCCCTGCCCCACAAACAAAACATTCCTGTTTATTTCTCTGCATTTCTGCCAGGCATGCATGTGACCTGAGAAGAGCTCCCTTGTGAGACAGGATTTTTCTCATTTCCTGGCTCCTAATCTAATAGAAATGTCTAAACTAGTTGGCTGGCTCTGCCTGAAGAGTGGGGAGGGGGGAGAAAAGGTAGAATCAATCATTCCATTTGAAATTGCATCTGCTGAAAAGATGTCACGAAGAGGCGGGGAGGACCAGAATTCTGTTTACCCAAGCACTTCTCCTAGCAACCGCTGGCCCATTTCTTGTTTCTTGGCTGCAACCTGTTAAAAGTGCCCAGCAGGGCCTTCCAGAGCCTGGCCAGAGCACAGCGTCCCTGCCAGCTGTCCGCTGATTCTTCTGCTTTTACATTAGAAGATGTTTTACAACTTGATTAAGTGCCTGCCTGTTGCCAACCCTAGGCAGAGTTTCTAGGTTGCAGCCTCTGAAAGTCTCCTTATTAAAGGCATTTACAAAATAATATCCTAGTGGAGAGCTGCCAAGAGTTATTTGAAACTCCAGTTATTCCCATGGGACAGTCAATGTAAGTTTTCCCCAGTTAAAATTCATTTGGCTGGAAGACAGAGTCCTTGATACACACTTGTAAAAGTAATTTAATATTTGTGGTGTGTTTTGTTTTTGTTTTTTTTTTACTTTTTATTAAATCTTTTTTTATTTGTACAGATTTATGGGGTACAAGTGTGATTTTGTTACATGCATAGGTTGCGTAGTAAGGTCAGAGCTTTTTGGGTATCCGTCACTCAAATAACAGACATTTTATCCATTAGGTAATTTCCCATTATCTGCCCTCCCTATAACCCTGTCACCCTTCCCAGTCTCCATTTTCTATCATTCTACACGTCTACATCCATGTTTAAATATTTGTAATTAAAGGAACTGCAATTGTGATTCAGCTCTGACGTGGGTGGCAGAGACCTTACTTGTGTCCTAGTTACAAACGAAAGCTGCAGAATCTATCACTTCTTGGGCGTTTACAGTGCTAGATCTCAGGAGGCAGATGAGTTCTGCAATGAGCTCACGCTTCCTTGGATGTTTAAGATCACTGCATAGGCTGAGCACAGTGGCTCATACCTGTAATCCCAACATTTTGAGAGGTCAAGGTGGTTGGATCACTTGAGGTCAGGAGTTTGAGATCAGTCTGGCCGATATGGCGAAACCCTGTGTCTATTAAAAATATGAAAATTAGCCAGGCATGGTGGTGCACGCCTGTAGTCCCAGCTACCCAGGAGACTGAGGCAGAAGAATCACTTGAACCTGAGAGACGGTGGTTGCAGTCTTGCCACTGCACTCCGGCCTGGGCAACAAGAAGGAGACTCCATCTAAAAAAAAAAAAAAGATGCTATATCCTGTTGCTCAGAGTTTTGGCAGAGATTACAAAGGCCAAGACAGGCATGAAACATGTCAAGGACACAAATATCCTTCATTAAGGTCCTATACCATGCTCAGGACATGCTAAGAGATGCCAAACCTCTTCAGCCAGCATTGGTCCTATGACAGGCTGCTTATATAGGAATGGATTAAGAAGAGTATGGAGAATTTCTCTGGAGAGACTTGTTAGTATGCCATATCTCCACTCCCTGTGGGGGCCTCAGGGCAAGAGAGGGGGCTAGAAGAAAGCCATCTGGGACTGGCGCGGTGGCTCACGCCTGTAATCCCAGCACTTTGGGAGGCTGAGGCAGGCAGATCATGAGGTCAGGAGATCGAGACCATCCTGGCTAACACAGTGAAACCCCGTCTCTACTAAAAGTACAAAAAATTAGCCGGGCATGGTGGCAGGCACCTGTAGTCCCAGCTACTTGGGAGGCTGAGGCAGGAGAATGGCGTGAACCCGGGAGTCGGAGCTTGCAGTGAGCCGAGATCGCGCCACTGCACTCCAGCCCGGGCGACAGAGTGAGACTCTGTCTCAAAAAAAAAAAAAAAAAAAGCCATCTGGGGGTATTCTGTGTGACTCTGGGGTTAGAACATCATAGGGAACGAGGCATCTGACTCACTTGTGACTGAGCTGCAGAAAGGGGCTTACACTCCCACACCTGTCCATCACGCAGAGAAGGAACTGTACCTGAATGGCCTGTATGTCCAGAGTGGGCAGGGCAAAGTCTAGTGAGGTCTCTATGTGCCAGATGTGGACCTGCTAAAGGGGTTCTTCCATCAGGGACAAGATGATCCCAACAGAGGGTGAACTTCAGGATAGGAGCTGAGCAGAGCGCTAAAAGCCGCGAGGGGAAGAGGCATTGCCCACTTCAAGGGAAGCTCAGGTGAGGGATTCCTAATGACCAGGAAGGGATGCCCAAAGAACCCTCAAGAGTCCCCCATAAGGAAGAGAATTAACACACACCCCGAAGGTCCAATGGTAAATCCAATGGCATCAGTCAAGTGTACCTTTCCTGTCCTCCCTCATCCTTTCCAACTTTGCAGGGACCCAAATTACAGTCAGAAAGTGACGGAGGGAAGGAGAAACAAAGGGAAGGAGGCCACTATCGTCCACTGCCCACTCCCCACTGCAGGTTTCCCAGACACAAAAAGGCTGAGCTAGGAGACTGAAGGGGGTACATTTTATTGCCCAAGAATGACCTTAAAAGTTAAAGGAACCTAACTGAATTTTATGTAGCATTAGTGGAGATGAAAAAGCCAGGGGAGTGGTCAAAAGTTAAAGTACAGTGACAGATAGAATCATGTTACTGTTTGTCTACACCCAAATCTAGTTTAATTATTAAACCTGTTGTATAGAGTCTTCCTAAAAGACAGAAGACTGCAGAACCAAAACAAAAAAATAAAAATACGTGCATTAACAATCAAAAACTACAGTAATCATATGATTGGGACATATAATATACATTTTTTGGGGGGTTGTTTTTTGTTTTTTTGTTTGTGTGTTTTGAGATGGAGTTTCGCTTTTGTTGCCCAGGCTGGAGTGCAATGGTGCGATCTCGGCTCATTGCAACCTCTGCCTCTCAAGTTCAAGCGATTCTCCTGCCTCAGCCTCCCAAGTAGATGTGATGACAGGCACCTTCCATCTCACCCGGCTAATTTTTTGCATTTTTAGTAGAGACTGGGTTTCACCATGTTGGCCAGGCTGGTCTCAAACTTCTGACCTCAGGTCATCATCCACCTTGGCCACCGAAAGTGCCAGGATTACAGGCTTGAGCCACTGCACCCAGCCTGAGTTTTTATATATGAGAAAAACTGTTAGCACAAGATCATGCCTCCTTCCTGCTACCTAAAAACATTCTCATGAGTCATTGAAGGGATAAAATATTCTAACACTTAGGCATGTTAGTCTCAATCTCACAATGTCCCTGTTGTACTCTTATAATGCTACATACCACTGGAAATGTTCTGTTCAGAGTGTTACATTCAATACCCTGTCATTGATTTCTTTAAGAAATAGAATACAGTTTTATAGCTTATGAAAGCATTGGTGTGCAGAAAAACATACCGTAGCCATATATTTTCTTTCTCATACCCTCACATTTCTGGAAAAACATAGTCTGCCCATTTAGTAAGAAATGCAAAATTCTGCATGTGGTTGAAAGAAGCCACTTTTTCCTAAGAGATTTTATAATTCCTGAGTGTCATGTACAAACGACAGAGAGTTATTCCCACAGCTCCCCTGCCAAGCCCCCTCTTGCAGTAAATGAGATGTATTATTCCTTTTCTTATCTTGCATACAGAGTTGACCACTGACAACTTATAATAGCTCCAGCTGACATGGGTTTCTCATATCTGGCCAGACACTCATTCTTCTTTTCCTTTTTATATGTACTGGTCTTAAGACATGTATTTAAATTTGTTGACATTTCTACTCATCAAGTCTAGTTCTCCTCCCCTAGAACATGAGTTGGTCTTAAGGATTCACTTCTTAAAAATAGAAAATGGTAGAAGTGATGTTGTGTCACATTCAGAACTAGATCATAAAAGACAATACAGCATCAGCTTGAAATCATCTGGAACCCTTGCTCTTGGAAATCAACCACCATGCTGGATCCCAGGCCTTATAGAACAAACTCATGTCAGTGATCCAGCCAACGGCATGGCTCACACCCCAACTCACAACTAGCATCACCCACCAGACATGTGAGTAAGGAAACCTCAGCTATGGTTTGACTACAACTCCATGAGAGACCTTGAGTGAAAACCACCCAGCTGAGCCCAGCAACAGGAGAGATTATGAAACATAATCACTGCTGTTTTATGCCACAAAGTGTATGGTGGTTTGTGACACAGTTGTAGGAAATCATCACACTATCAAGATGCACTATTAAAGATACTTTAAGCATGTTTGCACTCTTTGAACACTGTTTCTGTTCTCATCATACACCCTATGATATAGAACCCAAAATTTGGGGAAAAAACTGTTTCATAGAGATTTTTCAATAGTAAAATATTGGATAAAAAAAATGTTTCTTTATATTTGGACTATAAGCCCAGTCCAAAGTCATATAATGAAATATGATGATGCCATTAAAATATATGTATATGCTCTCGGATTTCTGGTCTGGACAAATGACATATTCATAGCTTTCTGTTCCTCCCCATTAAATACAACTGTAAACTCCGAAAATAATGTAAGAGGCAACCAAAGAAAAACTCTGAAAGGTTGTAAGAGGAAGGCAAACTGATTTAGGATCCCAGCACTGAAGGTAAAGCACAGTAGCAGGTTGTCTTATGTCCCCAAACCAAACAGAAGGCAACTTAGGGCTACATTTCTCAACCCCCAACCAAACAACAGATGGCAGCCCACGTAGATTGAGTCTTCCCTGGGATTGAACTGAAGTCCTATGGGCTACCCCAAGTGAGGATGGCATAATTGCAGTGCGGCTGATCAAGTAACCTGCTAGTAAATGGCCAAGGAAAGAACCTACTTTTCCCTTGGGCTAGAGACTCCCCTTCCCCGTTGAGAGGTATTGGGACAGAGAGGTGGCACGGGAAGAAGGAACCCTTCATAATAAACAGCCCAGTTCAGGAAGCCTGTTTGCCTCATGGACATGAGACTGTCCTTCACCACCTAGAGACATTGGGGGACTGTGGGGAACCAGAAGGAGGAATCTAACCAGAAGTTGTGCCTCTGGTCCAGGAAGCATTCTTAGACCCTCACGAGAACGGGACATGCCACTAATGCAGTACTCAGTCAGAGAAGCTGCTTCATGCCCAAGGTCTGAGACTCCTCTATCAAGAGACACTGAGTAGTCCATCCTGAGGAAGCCCTTTTCATCCCCTCAGGCAACACTAGCAAGAACCAGAGGGATCCCAAGCAGCACCAGATAAAGCAAAGATAATAAAATAATACCGCAAAAGCTCTAAAACTCAAACTGTCATTGGAACCACAGTCCACAAAAGTAGGCCAGGATCCATGTCTAAACCTAAATAAGGTGATATCCTGCTGAAACAAAAGATTAAAACCAGACCCCAGAGTCTTCCAGTATAGTAGACAAACTGGCTAGGATATTATAGAAAATCACTCATGACATTAAGAACTATTAAAAAATGCAACTTGAATGAGAAAATACAATCAACTGATAACAATAGTGATGTGAATCCAATGTCAGAATTATCTGATAAGGATTTTAAAGCTGTTGTCATAAAAATGCTTCAGTTACCAGTGACAAATTTTTTTGAAACAAATAAAGAAATATAAAATCTCAGCAAAGAAATAGAAGTTATGAGAAGGAATCTGTATTAGTTCATTTTCATACTGCTATGGAGAAATACCTGAGAGTAATTTATAAAGGAAAGAGGTTTAATAGATTCCCAGTTCCACATGGCGGGTGGGTCTCACAGTCATGGTGGAAGGCAAGGAGGAGAAAGTCACATCTTACATGGCAGCAGGCAAGAGAGAGTGTGCAGGGTAACTGCCCTTTATAAAACCATCAGATCTTGTGAGACTTAGTTACTATCACAAGAACAGCATGGAAAAAACTGGCCTCCATGATTCAATTTCTTCCCACTGGGTCCCTCCCATGACACTTGGGGATTACGGGAGCTACAATTCACGATGAAATTTAAGTGGAGACACAGCCAAACCATATCAGAATCAAATGGAAATTACAGAATTTAAAAATACAACAGAAAATAATTTTCTCAGTGGGCTCAATAGTGGAGTTGGTAAACCATAAAACGTTGGATAAAGCGTAGAATCAGTGGATTTAAGGCTAAGTGAATGACATTTGTTCGATTTGAATAATATACAGAAAATAGACTGAATAAAATGAAAATAGCCAGGGTCTCAGAGACCTATGGAACACTAACACAAGATTTGTTATTCATACCATGAGAGTCTTAGAAAGAGAGGGAAAACACAGCAAGACTAAAGAAGCATTTCCAAAAATAAGGAGTAAAAATGTTCAAATTATGGGAAAAAAAAAAACCAACTTATAGATTCACGGAACTGAAAAAACCCCAAACAGCATAAATACACATACACACACACACACAAATCATGCCAAGACACATCATAGTTAATCTTCTGCAAACTAAAGACAAAGAAAATATCTTGAAAAAAGCCTGGTAGAAACAACACATTACCTGTAAGGGAATACCAATTATAATAACTGAATTTCACATCAGAACCCCTGGAGGTCAGAAAAAGGTGGCAGAATATTTTTTGAGTGCTGAAAGAAAAGAAACAACAGCCAAAAATTCTATATCTAGCAAAACTATCCTTCTGAAGGAAGGAGAAATGACATTCTCATAGTAAAGAAAACTCTTTAAAAAGTCCCTGGCTTAAAGAACTGGCTAAAAGAAGTTCTTCATACAAAAGAAAATGATAAAAGAAGAAATCTTGGAGCATCAGGATGGAAAAAAAAAAAGCAACGGAAAGAGCAAATCTGGGTACATACAACAGAGTATTGTTTTCCTCATGTGCTTTATAAATCATATTTGATGACTGCAACAAAAATTACGAAACTATCTGATACTCAGGACTGACATGTAAAAAGGTAGAGAAGGCAAAGAGACCCAACTGGAAGTAAGATTTTCATGCTTCACTCAAAGTACTGGAAATTCTGGTACTCTTAGACCATGATAAGTCACATTATGTATATTTTAATTTCCACAGCAACCTCTAAGAACACTATACAAAGAAATACAGTCAAAAACATTATAAATTAACTGAGATGGAATATTTAAAAAATATTCAAGTGATCCTCAGGAAGGCGAGACAAGAAAAACAAACGGAACAATCAGGAAAAAAAAAAGCACTAATATTTAAGCACTAATAAATCAATAATTACTTTCACTGAACGTGGCCTTATCATCAACAAAATGTAGACATTGGTAGGGTAGATAAAAACATTGTGACACAACCATATGGTGTTTACAAGAAACTCACATCAAATCCAGACATAGGCAGGTAAAAAGTGAAAGGATAGAAAATATACACCAGGAATACTATAATAAAAGAAAATCAAGGGTGGCTATAATAATATCAGTTAAAGTAGACTCATAGCAAAGGAAATTACTACAAAGAGAGACATATCATTATTATATATGATGAGCAGATCAGTTCTCCAGGAAGACCTGGATGTGTATGGACCAAAGAATAAAGCATCAAGATCCATGAAGCAAAAATTAATAGAGCTGACAGGAGAACTAGACAAATCTACAATTAGAGTTCAAGAATTTAACACTTCTCTCCCAACCACTAATGGAACCACTAGGTAGAAACCGGCAAAGATAGAAGATTGGAATAATGCAATCAACCAACAGGTTCTAATTGACATATGAAGAACACAGCCAAAAGCAATAAAATAATACACTATTTTTTTCCTCAGTGCCCATGGGACATATTCTAAGATAGACCATATCCTGGACCACAAAATAACACTTCAACAAATTTTTTAAAATTGAAATTATACCGGGCATGGTGGCTCACACCTGTAATCCCAGCACTTTGGGAGGCTGAGGTCAGCAGATCACGAGGTCAGGAGTTTGAGATCAGCCTGGCCAATATGGTGAAATCCTATCTCTACTAAAAATTACAAAAATTAGCCAGGTGTGGTGGCACATGCCTGTACTTCCAGCTACTTGGGGGACTGGGGGAGAAAAATTGCTTGAACCTGGGAGGCTGAGGTTGCAGCGAACCAAGATCATGCCACCGCACTCAAGCCTGCCAACAGAGCAAGACTCCATCTAAAACAAAAAACAAAAAACAAAAAACGAAAAACAAAACCACCACCAACAAGAACAACAACAAAAAAACAACATTGAAATTATATACAGTGTGATCTCTGGTCATGGATTCAAACTAGAAATCAATAAGACAAAAACAATGAAAATTAAACAGGAAAAATCAAACAATACACTCCTAAATAATCCATTGGCCAAGTAGGAAGCTTCAAAACAAATAAAAATGCACACAAGCAACCAAAAATAAAACATAACAAAATATTGGGATGTAGCTAAAGAGATTTTGAGAGGAAAATTTATAACACCAAATGCTTACATAAGGGAAAAGGAAAGATCTCAATAAGTAATCTAAGTTCCTATGCCTCAGGAAATCAAAAATATCAAAATCTAAAGCAAGCATAAGGAAGGAAATAATAAAAATTACGTCAGGAATTAATTAAATTAAGAAAAGAAAACAATAGAGAAAAATCAATGAGACAAGAAGATGGTTCTTCAAAAGAGTTCATTTGATAAACCTTTAGGAAAAACTGACAAAAATAGAAGACACAAATCATCAATATAAAAAATATAACACCATACATATAGAGTATATTAATATCATATTCTGGGATATCATTGCAGAGTCTGTAGCCATTAAAACATTAAGAGAACACCAAAAATTACAACTTAGGAGAAATGGGCCAATTCCTGAAAGCCACATACTGCCAAAACTCAACCAAAATGAAGTGGATCACCTGATCAGCTCCATAATGATTCAAAAATTGAATTTGTAATTTAAAAGCCTCCTCAAATTAAACTACAATGAGATATTTCTACACACCTAGCAAAATGACCAAAACAAAAAATAGTAAGAATGCTAAATGCTGGTGAGGATATGGAGAAACTGAATCACTCAGTCACTGTTGGTAGCAATGTAAAATGGCACAGTCACTCTGTCAAACAGTTTGGCAGTTTCTTATGAAGTTAAACCCACAAATGTTACGCAATCCAGAAATTGTGTGCTTGGTCGTTTATCTCAGAGAAATGGAAACTTATGTTCACACAAAATCCTGAAAATAGTAGCTTTATTAGTAACAGTCTAAAATTGGAAATAGCCTAGTGTATTTCACCTGGTGAATGATTAAACAAACTGTGGTATATGGATACCGTGGGTACTATGCAGCAATAAAAAGGGAATCAATTATTGATTTTTTAAATGAAAAAGCTTGGATGAATCTCCAGGGAATTTACACTAAGTGAAAAAAACCAACCCCGAAGTGTTACATATTACTATATGATTTTATAGAATATTTTCCAAATGACAAAATTTTAGAAAAAAACGAGATTACCAAAGGTTAGGGGTGGGAGAGGAAAGGAAGGTGGGTGTAGTTATGGAAGAGTGACATGGCCTGGTGTGGTGGCTCATGCCTGTAATCCTAGCACTTTGGGAGGCCCAGGTGGGTGAATCATGAGGTCAGAAGATCGAGACCAGCTGACCAACATGGTGAAGCCCCATCTTTACTAAAAAATACAAAAAATTAGCTGGGTTTAGTGGCAGGCGCCTGTAATCCCAGCTACTTGGGAGGCTGAGGTAGGAGAATCACTTGATTCCAGGAGGCGGAGGTTGCGGTGAGCCGAGATCGCACCGCTGCACTCTAGCCCAGGCAACAGAGTGAGATTCCTTTTCAAACACAAAAGAAAAAGAAAAAGAAAAGATAGAGTGACATGAAGTGCCTTCCTGGTAATGGTGTTGCTCAATATCTCGGTGGTGGTGGATAAAGAAAGCTTCAGATATGATATCTTTGTATAAAATTAAATGTGCATGCACACAGACACAAATGAGTTATACATAAAATTGGGGAAATCTGAAAAAGATCAATTGATTATATCAATGAAATCCTGGTTGTAATATTGTACTATAGTTTTTCAAGATGTTACCATTGGGAAAGCTGG
>NW_012101532.1:1485618-1488248 GCF_000951045.1 Mandrillus leucophaeus | reverse complement strand
ATTTTTTATAATGAGCATATGAGACTTTTATAATAGGAAAAAAATTAATTTGATTACGATATATACTTTTATTAATTCTCATCCTTTCTGGGTCCCCGGAACTTATCGCATTATCAGAATCACCCACTTTTCTCTTGCTTAAGGCTGCTTACATGGCTGCCTTGTGGATTTCTTCCCCATTCCTCTACTAATGTACTTTGGGCTTGTCTTGAAATTATCCAACTGTGAAGACACAGAATTTCAATTTTGCCCGCCTATGCACAAACATCGCCATAGCTGGAGGATTCTCTTGGGAAATGTTGAAAGCAAGTGGAGATGCTAGAGGAGTTTGGAGAATATTTTTTCACATGGAGAGTTCTGGGTGCAGTTAAGTTGTACTCAAAACCAGATAGGCTAGAAAATACTGAGGAGGCAAATGTGGTTCCATCCTTTATACAAAGAATAGTGTTTCATATCCAGATAAAAGAAAACCATCAGTGAATTGCAAAATCATTAGAGGCAGAAGGCACCTGAGAGACAGGTCACCATGTAGAACAATTCTAGGTGGCTCCATTCACATTTAGCCTATGTACATGGTGGCCCCTGGGATTGTGCAGTGTGCAACTTACACAACTGTATGCAGGGATTCTGCTGTATCCAGTTATTACCACCCTTGCCCTTCCTCACACACAGATTTAGGATCCTTTTACAGAGGAGGCAAGTGAGGCCCAGAGGAGGAAAGCAAGTTGTTCAAAGTCACACAGCTAACCACAGAGCCAGACTAAAATCCAGATTCTTGAATTTTAGAACAATATTCTTTTCTCTCTACAATGAGGACTGGAAAGGATATTGTCACTCAAAACAGCCACCTCCACCATAGCAACAAGTTTCATTCTTAAAAGCATCTGTTTCAGGCCAGGCGTGGTGGCTCATGCCTGTAATCCCGGCACTTTGGGATTCCGAGGCAGGCAGATCACCTGAGGTCAGGAGTCCAAGACCAACCTGGCCAATGTGTTGAAACCCCATGTCTACCAAAACTACAAAAATTAGCCAGGCGTGATGGTGGATGCCTGTAATCCCAGCTACTCAGGAGACTGAGGCAGGAGAATCACTTGAACCCGGGAAGGCGGAGGTTGTAGTAAGCTGAGATCAAACCACTGCACTCCAGCCTGGGTGACAAGAGCAAAACTCCGTCCCCCTCCCCCCCAAAAAAAGGTATTTGTTTCGGATCCACATTGCTGTAGGTAAAACCAGGGCTGTTTTTATAGCATCTCAAATTCTAAATTGAGTGAAAATTGTAAGTATACTTTTCTCACATATGAAATGACAATAATAGTATCTACCTCTTAGGGTTCTTCTGGAGACAGATGAATTAATATTTGTAGAACACTTAGAACGGTGCCTGTCATATAGAAAGTACTATATAGGTATTGGATATTATTATTATTATTACTATTAGGATGTATTTCTCCCCCATTAATGCATGGGTTCTTCAGAGAACACATGTTTTATCTGTGGATCCGTTGGACCTCGCATGGCTTTGTGGAGTGATGTTTCAATGTTGTTTGATGATGGTTGGATGGATGGGTGGATGGATGGATGAATAGATGAATGAATGGATGGATGGTTGGATGAATGTATAGATGGACAGATGAATGCGGAGATAGACGGATAAAGGAGTATGGATGAATGAAAGAGGATGGATGAATGGATGGATGGTAGATGGATGGGTGGATGGATGGATGAATAGATGAATGGATGGATGGTTGAATGGATGGGTAGATGGACAGATGAATGGAGACATAGATGGATAAAGGAGTATGGATGAATGAAAGAGGATGGATGAATGAATGGATGGATGAAGGAGGATGGATGAATGGATGCGTGGTGGATGAATGACTGAATTCAAGCTCTTGTTAGTAACACAACGGAATGAGTATTTCATTGGACTTTTTTTCACGAAGAACAAAGATATGACACCATTCACAAGTGCTATGTGAATGCATTAATTTCATTGAATTCTAGACAGTTCAAGGCCTTTGATGACTCATGTTACCTAACTTTTGGCTCGATGCAGGAAATCACATGACCAGCAGCCTGAACATGCAGCTCTAGTTTAAAAGCTGTGGCAAAGTGAGAGCTCATTCCCTGGGAGGCAGACAGTCCTGTGACTGTACCACTGTAATGATTAGCAAATTCTTCTTAGGTCCATTCTATTCCTCCAACTTACCTGGACCTCCTGGTGACACCAAGAATGAGTCTAATTTCCGCACCACCGGGTTTTTTGTTCACTTGTTCAGCAAATATTTAGTGACCATACAATGATTAAAGAGTAAACGTGGTTCCTGCTGTCTTGGAGATGACTTTGCTTTGGAAGAGACAGAAGAGGAAATAATTAGCTGAAGATATAAGGACACACTATGGACAGGGGAAGCTGTTTTGACCAGGGCACCCCTGAATCTGCCCTGAGATGCAGGAGAGAGGAGGGGTGCTGGTTTTCAGTGCTACAGAGTCTACTAATAGTATAGATAGAAGCTGGGCGTGGTGGCTCACAGCCTATAATCCCAGCACTTTGGGAGGCTGAGGTGGGCGGATCACGAGATTGGGAGTTCGAGACCAGCCTGGCCAACATGGTGAAATCCCATCTCTAC
>NW_012101532.1:1484315-1485298 GCF_000951045.1 Mandrillus leucophaeus | reverse complement strand
AGACAGTGTCAGCCAGGCATCTGCTTGCAGATGCTTAGGTATTCTGAAAAAAAGCACCCCAAAATTGAACAGCCGAATGGATCATCCAAGTTGGAACAGACTTCGGAGATCACCCAGGTCATACTGCTCCCTTAGCCTGTGCTCCCTGTGCACACGCACACGCACCCAAACTGATGACGCTTAACAAGAGAAAGGGGTAAACTTCAGATGCCCTGACCCCAGCTCGCTCTCTCTGACCACTGGTGCATTGTCTTTGCTCATGATGCTAACTCTTATATGCTGTGGTCCTCAGGATTTTCTTAATGAGTTCAGAAATGTCATTTTACTAACTCATTCAATCACTCATTCATTCATTCATTTGGCAAAACTGAAGCTGGGATGTTCCAAAAAGCATTATCTACCCCTCCCTTCCCTTCCAAATCCCCTACCACAGTTTGTTGTTGTTGTTGTTGTTGTTGTTTGTTTGTTTGTTTTTGAGGCAGAGTCTTGCTCTGTTGCCCAGGTGCTGCAGTGCAGTGCCGTGATCTCGGATCTCGGCTTACTGCAACCTCTACCTCCTGAGTTCAAGCAATTCTCATACCTCAGCCTCCCGAGTAGCTGGGATTACAGGTGTGTACCACCACACCTGGCTAATTTTCTGCCTTGGTCTCTCAAAATGCTGGGGTTACAGGCATGAGCAACCATGCCCAGCCCCCTATGTCCTCCACTATAGTCTTAACCCCACAATGTACCTAAACAAGTAATCCCAAGAAGGTGGCTATATTAGAATCAATTCTTTATTCCTAAGATACCAATATAATCAGAATCCATGTCATCATGTCTTTCTTCTCAGTTTACTTTGCCACTAGAAGAAGGCAAGACATCCATGTCAGTACCAGCAGTGGACTCTCATCTCTTTATGTGATGCAAACCCCTACATTCCCCTGACCTTCCAAATCCTTCCACTGTTTTATCTGAAAGAGCATGGCATTAGCCAAAAACCC
>NW_012101532.1:1480953-1482500 GCF_000951045.1 Mandrillus leucophaeus | reverse complement strand
CCGGGGGTTTCACCATGTTGGCCAGCCTGGTCTTGAACTCCTGACCTCAGGTGATCCACGTGCTTGGGTCTCCCAAACTGCTGGGATTACAGGCATGAATCAACGCACCTGGCCTTGGAAGACTCATTCAAATGCCGATTGCTGGACCCCATCTCCAGGTTGTGGTTGGGTAGACCTGGGGTGGGGCCCAGGAATTTGTATTTCTAACCAATTCTCAGGTGATGCTGATGCTGCTGGTCTGGGGACCACACTTTGAGAACCAGAGCACTAACCTAACCTCACATTTCATTGGGAAATTAGAAACAAACTGAAAAGAACCGCTTCGTCTTCCTACTACCAAGTATACTCATTATCTTTATGTCCACCCACCTTCTCTCTTATTACAATAGTGGCAGATCTCTGCTCCAACCCACGGCCAATCTTCCTGTGCATTTGTCTTATCCCTTCTTGCCTACAAGATGAGAACTGTGCTTTTGCAATTGCCCTTTTGGTTTTTTTCCTCCTAAACAGGCAAACATGCTGCAATATCTCCTCTTTGGGGAAACTCCTCACTTGATCTCACATATTTATTTAGCTGCCAACTAATTTCTCTGCTTTTCCTTCAGAGCAAAATCCTCAATAACTCTCTGTGTACCTCCAATTAGTCTCCTTATTAGTCTCTCTTAGACCCACCATGAGGACTTTCTTCTCCTCAACTGGACCGAAACTACTATTGTCAAGGTCAACAGTGGCTTCCATATTGCTATGTATATGGAATTCTCAGTTCTCACCTTACTTAACAATGTTTGATGCAGCTGATCCCTCTCTCCTTCTTAACTTCCTTCACTTGGATTCCAGAGTACCACTTTCTCCGTTCTCCTCCTCCTACCTAACTTGGATGCTACTCCTTCTTAGACTTTTCTATTACATTCCTGTAGTCTTCCTGGTTTTTGTTTTTGTTTTTGTTTTGAGATAGGGTCTTGCTCTGTTGTCCAGGCTAGAGTGCAGTGGCACAATCTCAGCTTACTGCAGCCTCGACCTCCCAGGCTCAAGCCTCCCAAGTAGTTGGGACTACAGATGTGCACCAGCACACCAGGCTAATTTTTGTATTTTTTGGCAAAGTGAGAGCTCATTCCCTGGGAGGCAGACCGTCCAACCTCCCGCCTCAGCCTCCCAAGTAGCTGGGACTACAGACGTGCACCACTGCACCAGGCTAATTTCTGTATTTTTTTGTAGAGATGGGGTTTTGCCATGTTGTCCAGGCTGGTCTCAAATCCCTAAGCCCAAGTGATCCACCCACCTCAGCCTCTCAAAGTGTTGGGATTACAGGCATGAGCCACCTTGCCTGGCCTCTTCTGATTTTTCAACGCCATTGTGCCCAGGGCTCAGTCCCTAGCTGCCTTCCCCCTTTTATATTCACTGCCTCTCCAGGAGATCTCATACACTCTAAGGCTTTCAATGTCATATGTGCATTGATGGATTCTAAATTAATGATTTAAGCCCAATCTCTCCCCTAAACTCCAAGTACTTAATGTTACCACTTACATTAACAGGTATCTTAGGCCAAA
>NW_012101532.1:1473775-1474802 GCF_000951045.1 Mandrillus leucophaeus | reverse complement strand
CTGGGTAGCTGGGATTATAGGTGGCTGCCACCATGCCTGGCTAATTTTTGTATTTTTGGTAGAGACGGGGTTTCACCATGTTGGCCAGGCTCGTCTCAAACTCCTGACCTTAAGTGATCTGCCTGCTTCGGCCTCTCAAAGTGCTGGGGTTACAGGCGTGAGCCACTGCGCCCGGCCCTACCCAATCATGATCACTGCTTCTAGGCTACTCCTTTTAGCCTCTCCATGAAGTCTCCATCTTTTGGGGAGTTTATTCTATAAGACCATACAATCTACAGATGTGCAGGCTTCTCTTCTTCCTCATTCTTGGAAGATTTTAGTGTCTGAATCAATACCTTCCTCTCCACCAATATTCCCATTGCATTTTTTTTGGTTGTTTCAACAACTATACAAGTGATCCTTCTAATAATTTGACCTTACAGTTCCTTGATTTTCTCATCTCTGATGGTTGCTTTTGACCCACCTATGCAACTCACAGCCTCAGGCACATCCAAGATGCCATTGTCACTCACTGTAATTTTCCAAAATCTTGGTCCAACCACCACATCTCACCTTTCTGCCCCATTCCTTCTAAAACCAGCCCTCCCAGAGTCCTTCTACTGCACCCAGACATCGAATCCACTGATCCTCACACGCGGGCCACCCTCCTTGTGTTCTCTGGCTCATCTTCAGAGACATTCTCTTGCAGGTACCCTCAACTTTTAGGCCCACGTTTCCCAGCTTTTTGTTCTCCTTTTCCTTTGTCACAATTGTCCAGCAAAACACCAAGCCTGATGAAAATCCAGCTCTGCATACTCCACTCTTGCCCCTGAGGAGCTGCATATAGAACGAGTGAACACAACCAGTTGCTAACTGGTCTCATTTTTCGAATTAATGACCACAAAAGTGAGTCCTCCACCCTGCTTAGCAACCCCATAACAAGTCCCTAGTCAACTCATGCCTCCATGATCTGGAGAAATGAGTTTATCTTGTATTTTCTCAAACCTCTGATTCCCTGCTTTCTCCCTCTTCTTCACACTAATCCGGT
>NW_012101532.1:1444437-1471605 GCF_000951045.1 Mandrillus leucophaeus | reverse complement strand
TTCAAGTGATTCTCCTGCTTCAGCCTCCTGAGTAGCTGGGACTGCAGGTGCACACCACCATGTCCAGCTAATTTTTGTATTTTTAGTAGAGATGGGGTTTCACCATGTTGGCCAGGATGGTCTCAGTCTCTTGACTTCGTGATCTGACCACCTCGGCCTCCCAAAGTGTTGAGATTACAGGCGTGAGCCACTGCACCCTGTCTAGCACCTCTTTTAATTGGTCTTCCTGCTTTTACTCCTGTCTTCACATAGTCTATCCCCTCATTGCATAATCTGGTCCCATTTATTCTCTAACTGCATCTGTCACTGCTGTCCTACTCTCTCACTCCGATCTAGCTGCACCCATGTCTTAACTGTTCCTGGGACAAGTCAAGCATGCATTCACCTTGAGGTGTTTGCATTTGCTGTCCTCTCTATCTGAAATGCTGTCAAGTTTCAGGTGATCACTTTCATAGTTCTCACCTTACGGCTTCCTTGCCAAGCTTGTCCAACTCACCTTATTTTGTTGTTGTTGTTGTCGTTGTTCTGTTTCATTTTATTTTAGGCTTTTGGCAGCCTGAAGCCATGGTTTTTAGTTTCTGTCTCTAGTGACAAGCGGAAAAGAGGGATGAGGAAGGGGCTTTAGTGGCCCCACCAGAAACAGAAACTAAGAACCCATTACTGTGTTCTCTCCCTTGGACACCCTTGCTTCCTTCTGCTGGTGTAGTTGAGCTAAGAAAATTAATGGCAGAGAGAATGCTGGGGCTCTCCTTTAGATATAGGGAGGTGTCAAAGATTGATGTTTATGTCTCCCCAAAATTCGTAGGTAGAAACCGAATCCCCAAGGGGATAGTATTTGGAGGCAGGGCCTTTGGGAACTGATTAGGTCATGAAGGTGGAGTTGTTGTGAGTGGGATAAGTGCCCTTATAAAAAATGCTTGAGGGAGCAGGTGCAGTGGTTCATGCCTGTAATCCCAGCACTTTGAGAGGCCGAAGTAGGCAGATCACTTGAAGTCAAGAGTTCGAGGCCAGCCTGGCCAACATGGTGAAACCCCTTCTCTGCTAAAAATACAAAAATTAGGCGGGCGTGGTGGTGCTCACCTGTAGTCCCAGCTACTCAGGAGGCTAAGGCAGGAGAATCACTTGAACCTGGGAGGCAGAGGTTACGTGAGCTGAGATAGCACCATTGTGCTCCAGCCTGGGCGACAACAGTGAGACTCTATCTCAAAAAAACAATAAAAAAGAAAAAATGCTTGAGGGGATGAATACCCCGTTCTCCATGATGTAATTATTATTATACATTGCATGCCTGTATCAAAAGATCTCATGTACCCCATAAATATATATATACTTACTATGTACACACAAAAATTAAAAATAAAAAGAAATTTTAAAAACAATGCAAATTATCCCCCTTATTCCTTCTGTCATGTGAGTACATAGCAAAAATACAGCTGTCTGTTAATATAAATCAGGAATGGGCTCTTACCACACACCAGATCTCACCAGGCACCTTGATCACCTTCATCTTGGACTTCAAGCTTCCGACACTGTAAGAAATCAATTTCCCTCGTTTGAAAGCCGCTCTGTCTAGGGTACTTTGCTATAACAGCCAAATGGAATAAAACAGGGGTGACTGTGGAAGGCAACCCTGGTGGGGAGTCTGCCACCATGAGATTGAGGGCTATATCACTATCCATCGAGGCATCTGGGGCCTCGAATACCGTATAAGACAACTTTATCATGAAGGGCTTTGAGATATAGTCCCTATATGGCCCATAAACTTACCAGAACTTTTTAAAAATTTATCTTACTTTAAGTTCTGGAATACATGTGCGGAACATGCAGGTTTGTTACACAGGTATACATGTGCCATGGTGGTTTGCTGCACCTATCAACCTGCCATCTAGGTTTTAAGCCCTGCATGCATTAGGTGTTTGTCCTAATGCTCTCCCTCGCCTTCCTCCCTACCCCCCGACAGGCCCCGGTGTGTGATGTCCACCTCTCTGTGTCCATGTGTTCTCATTGTTCAACTCCCACTTACGAGTGAAAACACGTGGTGTTTGGTTTTCTGAGTTCATGTCCTTTGCAGGGACATGGATGAAGCTGGAAGCCATCGTTCTTCTCAGCAAACTTATCAGAACTTTTTATCTCCTGCATTCTAGTTGCTGATGTTTCTTGAGTTCTGAATTCCAAGCTGAAGAATCACATCTTATTTTTATTCTTTATTATAGTTATTTGTGGACAAAACTCATTTCACATTTTGGACTGTAAGCATCTCAAAGCTTAGGTCTTATAGCTTTATCATCTCTTCTATTTCTACCACAGAACATGCTACAGAGTAGGTCCATGCTAATAGTTAACATTTAGGGAGCACTTCTTTTGTGCTCATGTGTAAGTGGTTTGCAAACATGGTTGTGCTAATTTCCCTCCCTGTATGCATTTCCCTTTGCAGTATGAATCTGTAGCGTTTTCTTCAAGTAATGGAGTGAGTTTCCCCAACCATGGCATCTAGGCTGGCATTGTGGCTTAGTCTGACCAAGAGCATGTGACAGACATTGTGCCTAAACCTCAAGAAGCCTTTCATATTGCTTTTCTTTTTTAGTGGTTTCTCTTTTTTTTTTTTTTTTTGAGATGGAGTTTCGCTCTTGGTGCCCATGCTGGAGTGCAGTGGCTCTATCTCGGCTCTCTGCAACCTCTGCCTCCCATGTTCAAGCAATTCTCCTGCCTCAGCCTCCCCAGTAGCTGAGATTACAGGTGCCTGCCACCACGCCCAGCTAATTTTTTATATTTTTAGTAGAGATGGGGTTTCCCTATGTTAGTCAGGCTGGTCTCGAACTTCTGACCTCAGGTGATCCAGCCGCCTTGGCCTTCCAAAGGGCTGGGATTACAGGTGTGAGCCACCACGCCCAGCCCTGAAACCTTGCATATTTCTACACGGTTTCCTGGAGCCCTGTCCGGTCTCCATTTGAGCAAGCCCGAACTAGCCTGCTGGAGGATGAAACCCCACCTGGAGAAGAGTCACGTCCTCCCAGTTGAGGCCATCCCACATCAACCAGCCCAGCTGACCCAGCAGCTGACTTCAGATACGTGAGCCAGCCTAGCTAAGCCTTGTCCAAATTATAAACCAACAAAAGGCAAATAAATAATTGTTGTTTTAAGACAGAAGTTGGCAAACTATGGCCTGTGGACCACATCTGGCCTGTCTCCTGTTTTTGTCAATATTATTTTGTTGGAACACAGCCTCACTCCTTCCTTTATGTATTATCTATAGCTGCTTTTATATAACAGAGTTGAATAGTTGCAATGAACACTGTATGGCCTGCAAAGCTTAAAATATTGACTCTCTGTCTCTTCACAAAAAAAAACTTACAAACCTGGCTTTAGCCACTAAGTGTGAGAGTGGCTTGATATACCCAGGAACTAAGCCATGAACTTTACATCATTATCTGTTTTATTATTATTATTATTTTGAGACGGATCTCGCTCTGCCATCCAGGCTGGAGCGTAATGGTGCGATCTTGGCTCATTGCAATCTCCACCTCCCAGGTTCAAGCAATTGTCCTTCCTCTGCCTCCTGAGTAGCTGGAATTACAGGCACATGCCCCCATGTCTGGCTAATTTTTGTATATTTAGTAGAGATGGGGTTTGCCATGTTGGCCAGGCTGGTCTCGAACTCCTGACCTCAGGTGATCCACTGGCCTCTGCCTCCCAAAGTGCTGGGATTATAGGCGTGAGCCACCTCACCTACCCCATTATCTGTTTTACTCATCAGTTTAACCCACTGAGGGTTGATCATGCCCATTTTTCACATAGAAAACTGAGGCAAAGTGAAGGAGAAAAATTTGTACACAGTAGGCTCAGGAGAAAATCCAAATAGCCTGGCCTTACAGGCTTATGACACTGGCATTAATGCTGCGTTAAATAATGTTAAATAGATGGGTGTCTGTCTGAGTGACCTGTCGTTCAGGTCAGGTCAGTTCTTATAACGAAGGAACATGGACAGTAATAGTCCTTGAGTCAGTGGTGTATACTTCTGGACACAAATGAATTCCTCAAGGAAAAGGTTAGACATTTCTGCCCTCTGGACCTTAAGGGTTCCTGACAAGTTTTTTACATATGTATCCCTAATGGACGGCTTGAAAAAATCACTGAAATATATTATGTGTGGGAGGGAGGAAGGAAGAAAATAAGTAAGCGGGGTGAGGGTGTCGGGGCATTCGAACCAGAGTGACTCCATGTTGAACAGGGGCTGAGTAGAATGAGGCTGAGACTTCCTAGGCTGCTTTCCCAGGAGGCTAGGCATTCTTAGTCACAGGATGTTTACAGTGAAGGGAACAGGTTAACAATGTTTGCCAACAGACCTGACCTAGGATTTAACAGACTCAGGAAATGGCCTGCTGTCTTGATATCTTAAGAACAAAAGCATGATTTGTTTAAGAATAAGTTTTGCAGCCTGGCCTGCAATCCCAGCACTTTGAGAGGCAGAGGTGGGCGGATTGCTTGAGTCCAGTAGTTTGAGACCAGCCTAGGAAACCTTGTCTCTATGAAAAATACAAAAATTAGTCAGGCATGGTGGTGCGCCCTTGTAGTCCTAACTACTTGGGAGGCTGAGGTGGGAGAATTACTGGAGCCCAAGAGGTTGAGGCTGCGGTGAGCTGTGATCATACCACCGCATTCCAGCCTGGGTGACAGAGCAAGACCCTGTCTCAAAAAAATAAAAAATAAAAATAAGAACAGAATGAGTTTTGCTTTAAATATAGTAATATAGATTCTTGCAGAAAACAGTAGTTACAGAAAGCTGAAAAATCTTTGGCCCAGCACCTTTTAGTAGAGCACACCACTGCCGTGAGTTTTTGCCTTTTTTATCTTATATATGAACAAACATTGTAACTAAGGTGGGTGCATTCTTCCTTTTGCTTTTGGGATGTCTTGCTCTGTCTGTGGAGCAGCCATTCTTTTATTCCTTTACTTTCTTTTTTTTGTTTGTTTGTTTTATTTTTTTGTTTGTATTTTTGAGACAGTCTCGCTCTGTCGCCAGACTGGAGTGCAGTGGCTCTCTCTCGGCTCACTGCAACCTCCACCTCCCAGGCTCAAGCGATTCTCCTGCCTCAGCCTCCCGAGTAGCTGGGACTACAGGCGCACACCATCACACTCAGCTAATTTTCGTATTTTTAGTAGAGATGGGGTTTCACCATGTTGGCCAGAATGGTCTCTATCTCTTGACCTCATGATCCTCCCACCTCAGCCTCCCAAAGTGCTGAGATTACAGGAGTGAGCCACCACACCCTGGCTATTCCTTTACTTTCTTAATAAACTTGGTTTCCCTTTACTCTGTGGATTCACCCTAAATTCTTTCTTGTGTGAGATCCAAGAATCCTCTCTTGGAGTCTGGATTGGGACCCCTTTCCGATAACAGGGGGAGAAGATGGAAGAGGTGGCAGTGAAGGAAAGGAGGAAAGAGAAGCTTTAGAAAAGGAAGACAAAGCAATTCAAATTCTATTGAGGGTAGGGAGTCTTCCATTTATCTCTGGCAACCACTGATCTCCATTCTGAATGTAGAATTAATCTGTCTTTGCAAAGGCTTGGAGCATCATCAGGGCTCATTGTTGAACAAGGTAAGAAAACTATAGCCTGTCTTCTTTCTAAGCCCTGGTCTTTACTGGCACAGCCTCCTCTAGAGTGGGTAAAGGGTCTGCTTGGTAAGACCCTCATAGATTCCCCATTTCTCAAGAATAGGAGCATGTAGACAGTGCAATACTACACCCTAGACAGAAGCAAAATCTCCTTGGTTTTCTCAACATCCTCCCACTACCCCCAACTATGCTGACGCTATTCAATAATCCACATTGACTTTGGGAGGAGAAGGAAAAAATGTAATTGTTAAAGTGTAAATCCCCTTAAATGCTAAGATCAAAAGGAAAGTTTCCATCCAATGACACGTAATTAAACATGCAGACGTGCCCCACTCTGATTCATGAATGCTTATGCACTTCTAAATTGTTGCCAGGGAAATCAGGGCCTGAGAAAATTAAAACCATCACGCCTCAAAAGGATACATGATTTTCACAGCTTTCTAACGTGATTTCCTGTCATGCAGAACTTTGTGTTTTCCCATATTCCCCTCCCTGCCTCTGTACTGCTGTTCAGGACTAAACGGAAGCAGCTTTGCAAACATCATCCGGTCAAGAATTCCGGCAGGCCCAGCCTGATGTGAGCATAGAAACAGACAGCAAGGCCTAACATTGTCCCACTACTTCATGTTCAACCAGAGGATAAATGCTCGCCTTAGACAAAGTACACTGAGGGTAGTCTCAGGTGCGGGGGTTGAGAAGGCAGCACTGTAAGTAAAGTTACAATGTAACTCAAAGTTATGAGGTGTCTTCGTTTACATCAGGGTGACCTGCACAATTTATTTAACTTCTCTATGCCTTAATGTCTTCTGTTGGGTTCCCCCAGAAGTAGACCCGGAGACAAGTATTTTTGGACAGAAAAATACAGGAAACACCAGTAGAAGACGGGGCAGAGAAGGGAAGTATACTAATAAAGCCAATTACCACTGTGGATCCTACCAGGGAATGCTGGGAAATGGTAGATAAGTTCTGATATAGTTTGACTCTGTGTCCCCACCCAAATCTCATGTCTACTTATAATTTCCAGTGTTGAAGGAGGGATCTTGTGGGAGGTGATTGAATCATTGAACAGACTTTTCTTTTTGCTGTTCTCATGATAGAGTTCTCATGAGATCTGGTTGTTTAAAAGTGTGTAGCACTTCCCCCTTCACTTTCTCTTCTGCCGGCCATGTGAATATGTGCCTGCTTTCCCTTCACCTTCTGCCATGATTGTAAGTTTTTTGAGGCCTCCCCTGAAGCAGAAGCCTGTATATCATATAGCCTTAATGTCATTGGCTGGGAACAGTGAGCCAATTAAAATTCTTTTCTTTATAAATTACCCAGTCTCAGTTATGTTTTTATAGCGGTGTGAGAATGGACTAATGCAAGTTCACTTCAAAGCTTTCTCTCCCAAGAGGCCAGGGAGTTGGAAATTTATCTAACTCGCATTAGACATTGCCTGATGTTATTCACAGGAAACAGTAATACTTCTCTTTGCCTTGAAAGCAAGTAGAGAGGATCTTCCTGGCATCAGCAAAAGGCCCCAGAAGAAGAGACACAAGTACTAGCAATTGCAAATTATCCAGAGACTTTCTAAGTTGTAAGATCTGAAGGAAATGCCTGCCATCTGTAGTCTCAGCCACACTCAGTTTCTTAATCTGCAAAATGGAATTAGTACTTACTTTATGAGGCTGTTGCAGAAATTCATTGAGTTGCTACATGCAAAACACTGAGAACTCAGCTGGCCGTATAATAAGCATTCTATTGCATGGCATTATTCCCATCATTTTTACTTCCATTACTGCTACTGCTTGTATTACTTGTGCTTTTTTGATATGAAAGTCCACCGTCAGGGAGCACTATAGTGGAAAAGGTATTGGGCCAGGCATAGCCTTTCGTTCTCTGGCCTTGAGTCCTTCATTTGTGATATTCAGTTAACAATACTGTGCCAGTGGGGGTGTTAAAGATTAAATAAATGTGAGAATGTGCCTGATGCTAAATCTTCCTCAAAGCATTATGGACTCTCAGAGCCAGAAGAAGATCATCTCTCCTGTGCTCCTGATATGCTGGGATCTGCCACATCACTGGCAACAGGTGGGTCTCCAGAATCTGCTCCAGTGCTTTTGGAAGTTCTGACACCCTCCTGATCTTCTTCTCTGTAACATGCACACTTTGGCCTGTGTCAGTTTGCTGGATCCACATCAGGCTGGCCCTCTTCTTGGGATAAAATTTTCTTTCTTGCTTGCTTGCCCTTTTTTTTTTTAGAAACAAGATCTCACTGTAGTGCCCAGGTTGGAGTGCAGTGCAGTGAATATGGCTCACTGCAGCCTTGACCTCCTGAGCTCAAGCAATCCTCCCACCTCAGCCTCCCAGTAACTGGGACTACAGGTGCATGCCACCATGCCCAGCTAATTTTTGTATTTTTTGTAGAGACAGGATTTCACCATGTTGCCTAGTCAGGTCTCAAACTCCTGGCCTGAAGTGATCGTTACACCTTGGCCTCCCAGAGTGCTCAGATTACAAACATGAGCCACCACACCTGCCCAGGAACAGAATATTGACTATCATTTTAAAGAATTCAAGAAGTTTGCTTGAATTCATGATCAAGCAGTTCACCAGCTGGGAATAATATAATGTGAATTTTTAAAGTAATGGTTAAGTAAATCAGGACATAGTCATAGAACAGAATACTATGTAGAAAGTCAGAAAGAATGAAGTATTCCTTTATTTCTTCTTAAGGAAATAACTCTAAGCATAACATTGAGAAAGAATAAGGTATTCCTTTATTTCCTATTAAAGAAAAAACTCTAGGCATAACGTTGAGTGATAAAAGCAAGTTGTATGCTATAATAACATTTAAATAATGCACACAAAATATAGTGTATTTTAAGTATATAGGCATGTTTATATACATTTCATATTGCAACGGTTAATTTTAAATATCACATGGCTAGGCCATGGCTGAATACTATCTTAGATGTTTCTGTAAAGGTATTATTTAGGTGAGATTAACATTTAGATCAGTGTACTTTAAGTAAAGAGATTACTCACCATAGTGGGGTGGGCCTCACTTAATCAGTTGAAGGCCTGAAAAGAAATAAGGCTGACCTCTCCCAGGGAAGAAGGAATTATGCCTCCAGGCTTTCTTTGGACCCAAGGTGCAACATCACTTCTTCCCTGGGTCTCCACACTGATGGTTGGAGCTACCCTGTCTGCATATTTTGGGCTTACTAGCTTCCACAATTGTGTGACCCAATTCCTTACAATAAATCTCTTTCTCTTCTCTCTCTTTCTCTCTGTCCCTCTCTCTCTGTCTCTGTGTGTATGTGTATATATATACACACACATGCACACTAACATATATAGATATATACATGTATGTATATATACATAAATCTATGTATACATACATATTCCATACCAATTCCTTACAATAAATCTCTCTCTGTTCTGTCTCTTTCTCTCTCTCTCTCTATATACACATACACATATAAATATATATAGATATACATTTATATATAGATACATAAATGTATGTATATATACATAAATCTATGTATGTATACATAGATATGCATACATAGATGTGTATGTGTACACATCTATGCATATGCATAGATATATCTACATAGATATGCATATGCATATATCTATGTATACATACATAGATTTATGCACACATATATGCAGGCGTTTGTACACATATATGTGTACATATACGTATATATACTTGTATATACATATGTATGTGTATATATGCATGTGTATGTCATGTATATATACATATATGTGTATATATATGCACACACCTATATACACACACACACACATACACACACACACAAATGATCACCCATGCACCTGCACATACACACTTCTGGAACTGGGTAGGGAAGAAAGGACAGTGGGAACCAGGGACATTTTAGACTTATCTGTATTGCTTTCATTTTTGACAAAACGTTAACATTTTTTAACAAAGCAAACTTATGGAAGCATTCATTTTGCAATTAAAAGGCATTCAAACATTTTGCTGCAGGTGACCAATATCCCCTGTGAAATGTCACCAGTGTCATGTTACCCCGTCAATGTTACAAAATTACACTATTTCTGTTTTCTGCTTTCCTAGTTTCCTGTTGCACCGTTTTTTATCTCTGCATGGTTCCACTGTCATCTAGCTTTTTGAAAAAATCATTTTGTTTGCTCTTCTTCCAGGTCCTGGCTTCCTGTCCTGGCCATCCAATCTAATCCACCACAAACAGGCCTCGTTCCTCTTTGTCACTGCAGGCCAGCTCTGAACCGTCTATTTTCTTTCACTGACGTAGAAAGATGAGATGCGTTAGCGTCCTTGCAAACATGAAAGCCTAGCCAGTGAAGTGCTGAGTGCTGGAGAGTTTGCCTGGGCATGAACAGATAGAGAAACTGGAGATTCTGTATCAGATGAAGTGACTCAATGGGACAGAATGGCCATCCTTGGACAGTTTAAGAGCTTTCGTAAGGAAGAGGAATCAGGAGTCACTTCATGTGGTGCGTGGTGCAGAATCAACGGCATAAATGCTCCCGGGAAGCAGATTTAAGCCCATGACGAAGAAGAGCTTTCTGGCATGTGGAAGAACTCCACAGTGTAAAGGGCTGACACTACAGAGTGAACTTCCTATTACAGGAGGTATTCAAACCAGATAGATGTATCATTCTCAGGTTCCTACACTTTGTGTAAAGTAAAATTAGATAGCCTATAAGGGCGTTCTAATAGTATGATTCTCAAAAAAACACTAGTTCTGTAGTTTGGGTCATACCAAGATTTCAGTTAGACCATGGAAAAGAAGAAATTCGACCTTGTGTTTCCAAATCAATTATTGGGCAAAGAATCAAGATATCCAGTTTCTGCAGTAGAACTTCAGAGCTTGAGGCTTGATATGGTTTGGCTCTGTGTCTCCACCCAAATCTCATCTCCACACAAATCTCATCTCAAATTGTAATCCCCACGTGTTGAAGGAGAGACCTGGTGGGAGGTGATTGTCTCATGGGGACAGTTTCCCCCATGCTGTTCTTGTTATAGTGAGTAAGTTATTAAGAAATCTGATGGTTTTATAAGGGGCTTTTCCCGCTTTGCTCTTGTTCTCTTTCCTGCCACCTTGAGAAGAAGGTACTTGCCTCTCTTTTGCCTTCCGCCATGTTTGTAAGTTTCCTGAGGCCTCCACAGCCAATCAGAACTGTGACTCAATTAAACCCCTTTCTTTGGTAAATTACCCAGTCTTGGGTATTTCTTTGTAACAGTGTTAGAACGGACTAATACAAGGCTCCACGAAGGTTCTACACCACACCAAATCGGATTAGTCATTGGGGCATTATGCAGAAAAATTTCTCTTGCTGGAAATAGTGTGGATCCAGAGTCATCCATAATAAAAGGGATGATCTGATAGAATTAGCAAATGTTCCACACACTTCACTGGTTTTCTAAGAAGTCCCCTTGAGTTCTTGGAGCATGTGACTCATTGGAGCATCTGTGGAATCCATTCCTTTGCTTTGACATACATTCATGTTGAATTTAGAGAGCTCTGGCTTTGCTAGTACTGGTCTAGACTGAATACAAAAGAAGAATTGATGGCTGTAGTTGGTTGAAGTCAAGACAAGAAGGCTGGAGTAGCAAGGGCACTCCCTCAGCTGGCAGTGCGGGGACCTTGTCAATCTCATTATCTCATCCCTCACATGTAGCCTGCTATGGAGTAAGTGTGATTCATGCTTCCACTTGAAATGAGAAATGAAGCCTGAGAAATGTGTGATAGCCAGGGTTTGGCAGCCACTTTTCCTAGCCCATCGTTTCTTGCAGCTAATTATGGTGGTTCTCCAAATGCAAAACTCATTCTGGCTCTTTCCCCACCCAGAGTAAAGTGGGAACATCCTCATATTCCACATGAATAAGAATCAGTTCCTCTTGCCCTTCAAGTAAAGTCCCAAAACTAGAGCCAGCTGTCTCATGTGATACTACGGACCCTGCCGTTGTGTCAGCCCACCTGGGCCCTGCAATTATGTATCTGTTACAAGGAACAAGTTAAATGGTAGGAAGTTGCCCAGACTGAAAGAGCCCCAGGGGAGAAAGGAGCAGGCAGCATCGAAGCATTCCTTGCTCACTCAGTGACTTTCAAATGTACTTCAAGCAGGCAGTCATACCACTCTAGCTAAGGAGGGGGAAGATGCAGGGAGGATGCTCTGGCTCTTGCAATTAAGCATACTGGAACCCTGCAGCTCAGGCTGGTGTTGTGGGAGGAAGGCAGGACTAAGTGACTCATTTATGGCTTGGCACTTACGTGTTCAGCCAAGCAGCTGGTGCATGGAGATCAACAGGTTCAGCAAGCTCAGGTGTGGTTCTGGCAGGTGTCTGTGACCAGGAGACAGACAATACTCTGAATCATGATTGTTGCAGGTGGGCTGAAAGCAGACTCCAGGTCTCTGGGAAAGAGTCAAAGTGTGTATAGTAGACCTCATCATTAAGCAGGCTGCAATCCAGGCTGAGCATATATTCCTGGAAGGCACTTGTAGGGCTGGGCAGGAAAGCTGAGCTGGAAGCCCAGGTATACTGAACTGATGAAAACTACTGAGCACTGGGATGACAGAGGGTTCATGCCAGTATATCTGACACGTAGTGCCAGTAACTCCACGAGTGCTCCTTGTCCCTCGCTCAGGCAGAGGACATCCACATACCTTGCTTAGGATCATTTCAGGGCCAAATCAAGATTGAGACTATAAAGAAGGAACCAGGGACTCCATGCAAGAGGGGCTCAGGGCTATAAGATTGTTCAGAAGTCTAGGAAAATTGGATCATCCTCTAATAGGACATATCTCTGCTCCAAACGGGCAGCAACGGCAACATTGCCAATGCAACGTGGTATTGTGGAGAGTTGAATGTGGCTGCTTTCCATCCTGGACCCATGGAATGGACCATTAAATGAACACTTTGCCAAATAACGATTTTGTTGTAGCGTTTTATTGATAACAAGAAAAGACTAGTTCACGGACTCTTCGTGTCGATCCAGCAGACAGCCCAACTCCCCACTTCCCACAGGTAATTACCTGCTCCTAATTGGGTCTGAAAGCAGTGAGTTTGTATTTAAAGGTAGGAGTACAGAACACTTTGTGTTTTTTTCAGAGACTGCATGGAGTTTAGCGCTCTGTGTAACTGTGGCTTGAAGAGCCAGATGGGTTCTCCATGCAACCCAGGTCCTGCTTGTAAAGCTCTGTGCTCTTGGGCAGAATGTATCACTTCTCAGAGCCTATGTTTCTTTATTTATAGGTAGAAAAGGAGGGCTGCGATATTTAAATAAGGAACACAAAAGCAACTGTTCCAGTGTCTAACACATGTGAGGTGCTCAGGGATTGCTAATTGGACCTGAATCTTTCTTGTTCGATAAACAGAAATGCTTTTTCAACTCTACCTCTTGTTGCTCTGGTGTGTGTTGTAAACACTCTCATCATTGGCCAGGCATGGCGGCTCATGCCTGTAATCCCAGCACTTTGGGTGACCAAGGCTGGAGGATCACTTGAGACCAGGAGTTCAAGACCAGCCTAGGCAACATGGCAAGAACTTGTCTCTAGAAAAAAATTTTAAAATTAGCCAGATGTAGAGGCATGTACCTGTAGTCCCAGCTACTTGGGAAGCTGAGGCAGGAGGATCGCTTGAGCCCAGGATTTTGAAGTTACAGTGAGCTATGATCATGCCACTGCATATCAGCCTGAGTGACACAGTAAGACTCTGTCTCTGTAAAATATATATATTGTGTGTGTGTGTGTGTGTGTGTATTATTTTGCATATTATCTCATTGAATTTTCTTTCTGTTTTTTGAGACAGAGTCTCACTCTGTTGCTCAAGCTGGAGTACAATGGTGCGATCTCAGCTCACTGCAACCTCTGCCTTCCAGGTTCAAGAGATTCTCATGCCTCAGCCTCTACCACGCCCGGCTAATTTTTGTATTTTTAGTTGAGACAGGGTTTCACTATTTTGGCCAGGCTGATCTCGAACTCCTGTCCTCAGGTGATCTGCCCACCTTGGCCTCCAAAAGTGCTGGGAGTACAGGTGTGAGCCACTGCACTTGGCCTATCTCATTGAATTTTCAATACAGCTCTGTCACACAATCAAGACAGGCAAAGTTATTCTCAGCTTACAGATGGGAACATCAAGGTTGGCAGAGGAGTTGTGCCCAAAACTAAGATGATAATGTCAGAGTTTGTCACAGCAGGGTCCAAAAGAAATATTGAGCTTCAGGGAAGGGGAAGTTGGAGGAAAGCCTGAATGGATGCCGAGAAGAGGCAAGGAAGCCACAGCTTTGAAGAAGCTGGACAATAGGTACCGTTCTCAGCCATCTCTTGATGAGATGAAGGGGAACAGGAGCAAATTCCAGCTCCCAGGACAAGAGATACATCCTTTCACTACCATGGATGAAATGTCGGTAGGGTGGCTGGGGAATAGCACAGGGTTTCCCTTCCCAAGAGATTATTGCTCTGGGGGAACCCTGAAAACTCAAAGGTCCAACTAGCACTGAGGGCAGGTTCAATGAAGTCACTGCCTAACTTAGCTTGAGAACCCTGAATTGGCTGATAAGCCCCAGAGAAGGCAGCAGATTCCACCTGCATTTTGCTGCATGCTTTGAAACAGCAGCATTGAGATCAAGATGGGGCAAAGGCTCCTGCTGAGCTTGCCCTGTTCAAGCCCTTTCCATTCTCCAGAAACAATCTTGGAGGTTTGCTCATGGAAGGCACAGAGGCCACTGTGGGGGCCTGCCCTTGACCTGGGGAATTCTGCTAGGCTACTGCCACCTTCCTCTCTAGCTTCCCTGGTCTCCTGTCCCACTTTAGTGCTAGATCTTAACTCCCACTCTCTAGTGAGTTCTTACATAATACTGGGGATAGATTTAGAACAAGCATGGCTTTTGTCCCAGTCTCAAAATGCAGTTATGTTTTTTACCTACCTTACTTTCTTGCTGAAATGTGAGTACCTCCAGGGTCAGGTCTTGTCTTGCTCACCTTTGAATCCCCCAGACCTGCTGCTACACCTGAACCATGGTGGGTGCTTCTTGAATGAGTGAATGAATGAATGAATGAGTGAATAAATGCATGAGTTAATGAATTAGTGAGTTAATGAATGAATGATGGTGACTGAATAAATGAACTAGTGGATGAGTGAGTGAGTTAATGAATGATGCTGGGTGAATGAATTAATGATGCTGAGTGAATGAATGAAGAGTGAATGAATAAATGAGAGACTAAATGAATGAATGTGAGTAAATGAGTGAGGCAATAAAAAAATGACTGAATGAATTAGTGGGTGGATAAATGAGTGGATAACTGATGAGTGAATGAATGAGCAAATAAATGAATGAGTGGATGGGTGAGTGTGTGGATGACTAATGAGTGAATGAATATGTGAGTGAATGAATGAGTGAGTGAATGAATGAGTGAGTGGATGACTAAATGAGTGAATGAATGAGTGAGTGAATGAGTGAAGTGAGCAAATGAATTAGGGAGTGAATAAAGTGAGTGAATGAGAGTGAATGAATGAATGAGAGTGAAAGAATGAAGTTGAATGAATGAGTGAATGAGTGAGTGAATGGAGTGAGTGAATAAGTGAATGATGAATGAATCTGGCATCCCCCAAATCACTAGAATTTAAGCTTCACAAGGACAAGGAATGTCTTCTTATTCATTGCTGAATTCCATGCCTGGTACCTGATCGACCTTCAATAAATATTGCTGAATGGAGAAAACATGGGTCTTAGCAACATTGACCTTCATATTCTCCTCTGATTTCTATAGCACTGAAGCTGAGGGAGACTTTAGAGAAGAATCAGGCCTCAGGAAAGTGTGCCTCAGTGAAGGGAAAGGTATTGCCCAAGAACACATGGCTGGGCTGGAACCGGAGTGGGGATTCTGGCTTTCAGTCCAGGGCTCTCTACTCACCACCTGCCCTGCCTTCATGAAGCTTACACTCTATAGAAAGTGCATTGGACATCCAGTCTCACATTTGCTCAGGGCTGTGCTTGTGGCAGAGCAGTGAAAGTGCATGCTCACAGGGTGTCTGAGAATGAACTCCGTCTGTTCTGTTTCTTGGCCAAAGGGACCCAGGCCCTGTGGTATGCATAGAGCAAGACCATATCAAGAGTTGGAGCTTGAGCTAGGAAAGCCCTCAGGGCAGACTGCTCACACTGCCGGGCGTGCCTGGGAACCTTGGATTCACTTGTTTTTCCCTCTGGGTTTGTCTCCTCTTGAACTCCCAGGGCTCACAGCCTTCATCATCCACAGAGGCAGGTGCTGCAGAAATAAATAGGTGTACCACTTGGCTACCTCCCTGAAGGCAAGAGGTTAGCCCAGCAGCACTGACTTCAGAACACCTGGATTCAAAGGTTGGCGCTGCCGCTTCCTTGCAAGGAAAACTTGGGCAAGTTACTGATCTTCTCTAGGACTCGGTTTCCCCATCTGTAATAACACCCATGGTGATCTGTTTAGGGGAATAAACAAAATGAGACATGTGAACATCCTAAGCACAGTGTGTGATGTGTGGCAAACACTGAAGCAGGTGATTATTTAGTAGGGTGCTTAGAGCAAGAGATGATTTAGTAGGGTGCTTAGAGCAAGATTCCCTGGGTACAAATCCCAGCTCTGCTCCTTAGCAGCTATGAGCCTGGGTGCAGGTTACTCAACCTCTCTGTGGTTCAGGATCAATATCAATAAGACAAGGCTCATAATGGAGCAATTTTCATTGGGTTTACATCCGACTCAAATGAACTAATTCACAGAAAGCATTTAGGACAGTCTCTGCCATGTGCTAAGTGCTGAATAAACATCAGCAATTCTACTCTTTTTACTTTCTAGTTTTAAAAATGAATTTAGGAGAGTCAGATTCTTTCTACTGAAAGCCTCTGCATTGAAGAGATTAATGCAGGCACCAAGACATTGGTGCCAACATCGAGCTTATTGGCTGGTAATCTCATTTGTTTCTCCTTGCTGTTTTCGAGCATGACCCATGCCTAGCAGAGCAATATGCTTGTATGATACTCATGAGCTGGGCTTGCTGGGCAGTGACTTCTCCACTGCATGCTATAAATGGCTGCCAGCAGTGAAATTACATTTGTATTGATCTAAAGAACATTTTATTGATCAAACACAGGGAATGAAACCTTTGAAACATAAACCCTTTATTTTAACAATTTGTTGCCAGGAGTAGGCAAAGGCGGCTTTTCTATTTCTTTTGGTGACCTGGCCTTCCAAGGACAATTTCTGGTCTAGATAAAGAGTCTGGAGACCCAGCCCCATAAGCTTATTGATGATCATCTCTCTGTCTCCAGCTCCCTTACCCCCATCTTTCTTCTCCATGGTTCTGTTCCTCGAGGCATATCTGCAGGCAGGCCTTTCTGCCTCTAAACACATTTTCTCCTTCTTCCTTGCCTGAATCACCCTTTCGCAGCCTTTAAAACTCCTTTCCATCCTTATCTCACCCACTGGGTTAGAGGTCCTACCCACTCCGTGTTCCTGGATCATTCTGAGGAATCAAGGATGATGGTGAAGGCACCAGCCTTCCAGGACTCCCCTGGGAAGCTCTCAAAGCTGTCTCAGCAGGTCTGGAGCACAAAGTCATCTGAATCCATTATTCCTCTGGCTCTTGCATCTGGTTTCATAATCGAAATTAACATTGTTGAGGGCTATCCAAGAAACTTAGGACCTCTAGGTGAAAAAATACTCACAAGGGGGTAGTAGCTCAGCAGCAATTTCCAAAATATTCAATTAACATGTGCACTCAGTCTTTGAATAAACCTTTGCCTGGTCTCTTGGGAGGAGCCAAAGATTCATCCTCTGTCTTAGTGGGCTGACAATCTAGCCTGACAGAGGAGAAACCCTCATAAAAGGGTGAACCATAGGAGAAAGGATTTTACTAGGAGTTATAAGAGTAGCACAACAACTCAATGAGGGAAACAGTAGTCTCTTTAACAAATGGTGCTGAGACAACTGGATATACACTTGCAAAAGAGGGAAGTTGAACCCCTGCCTCACATCATATACAAAAATTAGCTTAAAACAGAGTAAAGACATTAATGTAACAGTTAAAACTATGAAATTCTTAGAAGAAAGGATAGGAGTAAATCTTCATGATGTAGGATTAGGACATAGTTGCTTAGATATGACACCTAAAGCAGAAGCAACCAAATGAAAAAAATAATTAGGTAAATTGGACTTGATCAAGATGAAAACATTTTGTGGTTCAGAGGATGGCCATAGAATATGAAAATCTCATATCCAACGAGTCTAATATCTATAATAAAGAACTCTTACAACTCAACAGTAAAAAGACAAATAATGCAATTTTAAAAATGGACAGATAATTTGAACAAACATTTCTCCAAAGTAGATATATAAATGGCCCATAAACACATGAAAAGATACTCAACATCACTAGTCATTAAGAAAATGCAAATCAAAACCACAATAAGATATCACTTCATACTCACTAAGATAGCTATCATCAAAAAGACAGAAATAACAAGAGTTGGCAAGGCTACAGAGAAATTAGAATCCTTGTACCTTGTTGAAAAAAATGCAAAGACGGTGCAGCCACTTTGGAAAACAGTTTGGCAGTTTCTCAAATGTGAAGCCTAAAGTTAACATACAACTTAACAATTCCACTTTTTGGTATTTATTCAAGAGTATTGAAATATTTTCACACAAACTTGTACACAAATGCATATATCAACATGAAGGATACAGACAAAAGGTGTAAATAACTCAAATGTCTGCCAACTGATGCATAGACAAATAAAATATTGTATACAGTAAAATATTATTTAGTCATAAAAAGAAAAGAAGTACTGATGTTTTCAAGGTTTACAAATGAACCTTGAAAAATTCTGCTCAGTGAAAGAAGCCAGACATAAAGGCCACATTTAATACAATCCCATTTATATAAAATGTTCAGAATAAGAGAATCCATAGAGTCAGAAGTAGATTAGTGGTTGCCTGGGGATGGGAGGAGGAGAGAATGGGAACTGAACACTAATGGGCATGCAGTTTCCTTTGGGGCAATGAAAATATTCTGGAATTAGCAAAGATAGTTGTGTAACCGTTCAAACAAATATACTGAAAGACACTGAATTGTACATTTTTGAAAAGTAAATTTTATGCAATGAAAATTATATTTCAATTAAAAAAGATTAGTAGCATAGATCTAGGGTGCTTTAGGTGATGGGAGGAAGGAGAAAGTGGTCAGACCAGGGCATCATAGGAGCTGGGCTGGAGTGAGGGCTCCATCCCCTTTCCCTGCAACTTTGCTCTGAGGCCTTCTATCTCTCCACAATGACCCCTGTGACTGAGGTGACTGAGAGAACAGCAAAACCATCATTTCTGGCAAATAGAAGTCCTATGGCTTGGGGTGCTCATTCCTCCATGAAATTTTAAAGGGAATTTACTTTTGTTTTTGAGTTTCCATTTTCTCTTGGAGAATAGAGGCAGAAACTGTTGACAAGTCTGGAAATTGGAAATGTAAATGAAAAAGGGAGTCCCCGGGGAGAGCCTGGTTATCCGAACTCCCCAGCTCAATCACCTTGTGCCAGGGAGGCTCCTGGCTCAGGGACTCAGCAGCAAAACTGGCTGAAACGATTTCCCATCCATCTCTCAGACAAGGTAAGCTACTCTGGGAGTGACACCACAAGGAAACGGAACAGACCATTCCTTCATGTACACCACAAGGCATAGTAGCAAGAGAGTGCCAGTCTCTACTACCTCCGCATAGAACACAGCACCAGTTTAGGCAGTGGTTTTGACCTTGATTGGCACGTAGTTATGGAATAGTGTGGATAGCCACGCAGGAATTGATGGAATGGGCTGGCTCTGTTTATGGGGAAGTGTGGCAAATCTTGCACTTACACTCTGGGCAGTGGTAGACAAGTTGGGTGTGTGCTTGGAGAGCATGTGCAGGCACCTTCATCTCACAGGGCTGCAGAGAGGCTGAGTGACTTGGCCAAGGTGACAAAACTTATTGCTAATAGATCAAATGCTAGAAGCCGGATCAGCTGTCTCCAGATTTATTGTTTACTCCCTTACTTCACCCTTCTCAAATGAAAGATGCAATGACCATGGACTCAAACCCTGGCGAACACCAGGTTTGGCTATGTCTCTCTTTAAGCACAATTTCTCTTTCTCTTCCCCCTCCTTTTCTTCCTTTTCTTCTCCTTCTCCTTCTTCTTCTCCTTCTCCTTCCTCTTCCTCTTCTCCTTCTTCCTCTTCTTCTTTTCTCCTTCTTCCGCCTTTCCTCCTTCTTCTCTCCTCCCCTTCCTCCTCCTTCTATTCTTCTCCTTTCTTCTCCTTCTCCTTTTTCTTCTTCTCCTCTTCCTCCTCCTCCTGCTTCTTGTTCTTCTCCTTCTCCTCCTCTTTCTCCTTCTCCTCTTTTGTCCTTCTCCTCCTCCTTTTTCTCCTTTTCTCCTCTTTTTCCTCCTCCTCTCCTCCTCCTCCTTCGTCTTCATCTTCATCTTCACCTTCACCTTCTTCTTCTTCCCTTTCTCCTTCCCCTTCTCCTCCTCTTCTCCTCCTTTTCCTACTTTCCTCCTCCTTTTCCTTCTTTCCTCCTCCTTTTCCTCCTCTCCTCCTCCTCCTCCTCCTTCTTCCTCTTCCTCTTCCTCTTCCTCCTCCTCCTCCTCCTCCTCTTCTTCTTCTTCTTCTTCTTCTCCTTCTCCTTCCTCTTCTTCTTGTTCTTCCTCCCATTCTCCTTCCCCTTTCCCTTCTCCTCCTCCTCCTCCTCCACCTCCACCTCCTGCTCCTCTTTCTCCTTTTCTTTCTGCTCCTCCCCCTCCTCCTTCTTCTCCTCCTTCTTCTCTTTCTGTCTTTCTGTTACCATCCAGTGTGTTCACCTTGCCTGCCACCTAGACAGAGCCTATTTCTTAAGACAGGGGAATTGCAATAGAGAAAGAGTAATTCATGCAGAGCCAGCTGTACAGGAGACCCGAATTTTATTACTACTCAAATCAGTCTCCCCAAGCATTTGGGTGAGTAGAGTTTTTAAGGACAACTTGGTGGGTGGTGGGGAGCCAGGAAACCAGGAGCACTGATTGGTCAGGGATGAAATCATAGGGAATTGAAACTGTCTTCTTGGGCTGAGTTAGCTCCTGGGTGGGAACCACAAGAAAAGATGAGCCAGTTAATTGATCTGGGTGATGCCAGCTGATCCATCAAGTGCAAGGTCTGCAAAATATATCTCAAGCGCTGGTCTTAGGAGCAGTTTAGGGAGGGTCAGAATCTTGTAGCCTCCAACTGCATGACTCCTAAACCATAATTTCTAATTTTCTGGCTAATGTTAGTCCTACAAAGGCAATCTAGTCCCCAGGCAAGAAGGAGGTCTGCTTTAGTAAAGGGTTGTTATCGTCTTAGTTTTAAATTATAAGCTAAGTTTCTCCTAAAGTTAGTTCAGTCTATGCCCAGAAACGAACAAGGACACCTTGGAGGTTAGAAGCAAGATGGAGTCGGTTAAGTTAGATCTCTTTCACTGTCTCAGTCATAGTTTTGCAAAGATGGTTTCAGTTCTCCTTCTCCTCCTCTCTTTCTTTCACTCTCTCTGCCTCCCTCTCTCCCTTTCTTTTCTGACTGCATCAAGTATAATTCACCGATGTACATAGTAAAGGGAACTCTAGAGCAGCGATGACCAAACCTGAGCAAGCATCAGAGTCACTTGAAGGGCTTGGTAAGAGAGATGGCTGGGCCCCAGCTTCAGAGAACCTGACTCACTAAGTCTAGGGTGGAGCTGAGAATTTGCATTGCTAATCGTTTCCCAGGTGACAAGACTGCTGCCTCAGGGATCACACTTTAAAAACCCTGCTCTGGAGTATAAAAGATCCACTGCCCAGTCTGCAAACAGGACTCCTCCTCCTGCCCCATTTTACACAGGTGAACGCCTCTCTCATTTTTATAAGTTTCCAGAAAATGAAATTCTACAGGCCAGTAATTATTATATCATAATAATTTATTAAACACTTACCAAATGTCAAGTGAACTAAATTCCATAAGGAGGCTTTTCTGATTCCAAGCCCCTGTACTGCAATGAGTTTAAACTCATTGTTGGTTAAGAAGCAACCTTCCTTTGCCTTTCAGTGTTGAGAGCAGGACTCAGGTGTGACTGAGGCTGGAGCTATGGAGTGATGGAAATGATGTAATTGTCACTCACAGTCAGTTCTGGGAACGTTTGTTTAAGGATTTTAGTTTACTTGCTTCCAAAATATCCCTGGAAACCCAGAATCATGGATTTGCATATCTGGATAAGAATCTAGATATCATGTCACCTCTCTTCATACAGCAACATCTACCTTTCTCTTGGCTTTCTGCTATAATCCTTCATTAGCTCCTGTCTACAATGCCACAGCTTCCATAAAGCCCTTCCCAATACCCAAAAGGAGATGGGCTCATTCCTTCTTCTGTGTCTTCATTGCATTACTCCTTTTGATATGTCTGAAGAGAGGAAAGCAAGTAAATGCCAGCCCTTGGAGGATTCTTACAGACTTAGTATAATTACTTTATTTGATAGGATAGAAAACTTAGGCCCAAGGGAAAATTAGAATGTTAAGGACACCTGCACTCATATGTTTATCACAGCACTGTTCACAATAGCAAAGACATGAAATCAACCCAGGTGCCCATCAGTGTGGGTTGGATAAAGAAAATGTGGTAGATATACACCATGGAATACTACACAGCTATAACAAAGAATGAAATTGGCCAGGCATGGTGGCTCATGCCTGTAATCCCCGCACTTTGGGAGGCCAAGACCAGTGGATCATGAGGTCAGGAGTTCCAGATCAACCTGGCCAAGATGGTGAAACCCTGTCTCTGCTAAAAGTGCAAAAATTAACTGGGCTTAGTGGCAGGTGCCTATAATCTCAGCTACTCGGGAGGCTGAGGTAAGGAATTGCTTGAACCCAGGAGGTGGAGGTTGCAGTGAGCCGAGATTGCACTCCAGCCTGGGCGACAGAGAGAGACTCCGTCTCAAAAAAAATCAAAATAAAAATAAGAATGAAATCATGTTTTGTTTTGTTTTTGCAGCAACATGGGTGCACCTGGAAGCCATTATCCTAAGTGAATTTATGCAGAAACAGAAAACCAAATACCACATGTTCTCACTTATAAGCAGAAGCTAAACATGGGGTACACATAAATATAAAGATGGGAACGATAGAGACTGTGTATTACTGGGTGGGGAGAGAGGGAACAAGGGTGAAAAAGCTACCTACTGGTTACTATGGTCACTACTTGGGTGATGGGATCATGACAAATCCAGTCCTCAGCATCACTCAATATACCCGTGTAACAAACCTGAACATGTTTTAGCCTTTCTTGGATATGTAACATCTTTCTAACCATCTCCCATATATTGGGTATTGAGTGATCATGGATTGTTGCCAAATAGTTGGTAGAAATGATGGTTCAGAGAAAAGAGCATTAAATACAGAGTCAGGAGACTGGAGTGGGGTCCCCATCTTTTGAGACATTGCTTAATGTGTCCAGGGACAAGTTGACAGACTTTTCTGAGCCTCAGTTTCCTTTTGTGTAAGAAATGAAGTTTGAAGGCAATAGCTTCCAAGGTCGTCTCTTCTATACTTAATAGAAAATGAAAAGATCTGGTGATATTTGGTACATTACCAATGATATCACCAACTGAGGGCCAGGAGTCCCTGACTTAAGAACTGACCCCCTACTACTCAGACTCTGTGTTCTACCCCTAGGGTTCCAAGAAGAAGGAAGTACCGCAAAGCCCAGGGGCTGGGTCAGGAAGTCTGGTGGCTCCAGGCAGTGACAGCTTCATGCTCCAGTGAACTCACAAAATGCAGTGTAATTTCCTCTTCCATTTAACTATCAGCAGCACGGAAGGAGAGCCACTCTCTCCTGCCCTCCTCTCCCTGCCTTCGTTAGTCATGACTCATTAATTGCCACCAGCAAATGAGTATGATTCTAATTTTCCAAATCTAATTCAGAGATGTTTTCAGCTAAAGATCAGGATACAGGATTTTGGCTTAGCTAATGAAATATCTAATGAATTTGCATTAGTGACAATTACAGACAGGACACCCATAAGAGAAGGGCCAATCACAGCCCTCAGCTGATGCCACTTGCTAATGGCTCATTTAAGGAGAAAAGTACAGTTCTTGAGGTCCTCTCCCTGATTGACAATGCCATTCAGGAGACAGGGGCCAGAAGAAGGGAACTGAAGAAGCATTTGCCTTTCCTTTATCTTCTTTTGTGCTGTGATTCTGTCTTCAAACCAACAGCCGGAAGTGAGAGTGGGCCTTTCAAATGTAAAAATGGCGTCCTCAAAATAGGATCCATTTATAAACTTGGATGTACGTCAGATTATCTTAATCTCAACAAACAGACAAGCAAGCAAAAAACCCTGGACCCTAGAATAATGACGCACCAGAGAGGGTAGATTATTTCTTAATCAGATAGGAGTCTAAGGCAAATAGTCACTATGGAAAGCCAGTGAGCATTTAAACTATGGTCTTGGGACCTGCCCATGCCTATAATCTCAGCACTTTGGGAGGCCAAGGAGGGAGGAGCACTTGAAGCTTGGAATTCAAGACCAGTCTGCGCAACATAGCAAGACCCCTGTCTCTAAAAATTGAAAAAAAAAAAAAAAATTAACTGGGCATAGTGGCACACACCTGTAATCCCAGCTACACAGAAGTCTGTGGTGGGAGACTTCCACCACAGGAGTTCAGGAGCCCAAGAGTTCAAGGCTGCAGTGAGCTATGTTCACTCTCTAGCCTGGGTGACAGAGCAAGGCTTACCTTAAGAAAATAAATAAATTGATTAATTAAACAAAACGTAGTCTTGGAATTCTTGTTCAGCCCCCATGTAAAAGAGGGTGTGAGTCTGTGAGATTCCTCTTTTGCCCCCACACTCCTCTTTCTTTGTTTCATAGGGTGCAAATCTCAGTTGAAGTTTGCAAAACCTAGAGACAGAAAAGTCTTTAAAACCAGGGAGCTAGATCAGTTGGCATTGACAATTTTTATGATCTCTGTTCCACTGCAAGCCAGTTGTCTAATCAGAGTCTAAGAAAAGGTCTAAGCAAGTTAAGGCTGTGAAAAAAAACTAAAATCTTGGGACTTCAAGCTCCTTATGCTAGAGAGAAAGTTAAGCTTGGAAATTAAATCATGCAAAAAAAAAACTACCTTCTTTTTGTTCCCAAGTAGATACCTGCAATTTTACATGCTGACTTTATCTCTTGTAAAATACAGATTTAATAAGTGGGAGACAAATGCACAACTGACCTTCACCCCACTCCCTTCTTTTCACATGTAAAATGTAGATTCACTGAGTGTTAATCAAAACAAGAATGTGACCACTTGCTTCATTGCCTATCTTCCCTTCCTCCTTGTCTTTTGTCTCTTTCCTTCCGGCTTACTCTTTCTCCTTTAAATATTGAAGATCCCAAAACCCTTTTTTGGAGATATCACAGGCTACAGATCCTACTGTAACTTGTGTTTCTTTTTTTCCCAAGGACATCCTAAACCTTAGCAAAATAAACCTCTAAATCGATTGAGATCTGACTCAGTCACTCTTTGGTTTACAAAGTGTAGGCTGTAGGAACAGAAAGTAGCCCCTAAATGAGGGAGTGCACCAACCTCCCTGTTACCTGGTTGTGCCCATCTCCCTATATAAGCCCAAAGTTGTAGGGGAACAAATGGATTATCCCCCTTGTGCAGGTCATAGCCCCCAGGTTAAATGCAGTCACCACTTTGGGGAATGAAAGTTGGAGGGGTTTGATCTATTTTTTTTCTTCTTCCCTTACTCTCCATCCTCCTTCTTCTTTCCCTTCACTTGGATATTAGATCACCTCTATTGACCTCCTTAGATCTTTTACTGGCCCTATTACTGGACATTCTTTTCTATGTGAAGGTGAAAAATGCTTTCTTTAATCTCCTATCAGCTCCCTAATCATTTTCTTGTGGACTGCCTGGTTTGGCCAGTTCTTCTCAGGAGTTTGACGGCCTTGTGCATGAGCTAGTGTTTCTTATGTAACCTTGATTGCTTTTCTTATGGTCAGAGAGTAGCTCCCTTAAATGTAAGAGATCAAGATGGGTCAGGCACAGTAGTTTGTGCTTACAATCCCAGCCCTTTGGGAGGCTGAGGTGGGAGGATCACTGGAGGCCATGAGTTTGAGACCAGCCTGAGCAAAAAAGTGAGACCCCTATCTCTATAAAAATTAAAAAAATAATAAATTAGCTGGGCATGGTGGCAAATGTCTGTAGTCCTAGGTACTCAGGAGGCTAACGTGGGAGGATTGCTTGGGCCCTGGAGTTTGAGGCTGCAGTGGACTATGATCATGCCACTGTACTCCAGCCTGGGTGACAAGGCAAGACTCTAACCCTAAGAAGAAAAAGGGAGAGAGGGAGAGAGAGGAAGAAAGATCAAGATAGTGGCATGAGAGAGGGATCTAGTACAAGGGTAAAAATAAAAATTATTACCTGCTTGGGGAAACCATCATACATTCTCCAGCCCTGGTGACCATGGTGATGAGGAGAGACAAGCCATATCTTACCCATTTGCATCGCCCCAACACTTAGCATAGCACTTAGTACACTGTTGGGGCTGGAAATGTGTGTGGAGTGAATCAACAGATGAGTGAATTCTGGGCTGTCTTCCTAGAGTAAGAAAGCTAGAGGCCAGGCGCGTTGGCTCCCTCTTGCAATCTCAGCACTTTGGGAGGCTGAGGTGGGCAGATCACCTGAAGTCAGGAGTTCGAGACGAGACTGACCAATATGGAGAAACCCCATCTCTACTAAAATTACAAAATTAGCCAGGTGTGGCGGCAAATGCCTATAACACCAGCTACTTGGGAAGCTGAGGCAGGAGAATTGCTAGAACCTGGGAGATGGAGGTTGCGGTGAGCCGAGATCACTCCACTGCACTCCAGCCTGGGCAACAAGAACGACACTCCATCTCAAAAAACAAACAAACAAACAAACAAACAAACAAAGCAAACTGGAGATAGACAACCGTCACAATTGAGATATTAATCTCTAGAGGAAAAGAAAATTAGAGACCCTGATATAGAGATCAAATTTGGGGCTGGCGTTGTAACCTTAAGCCATTCTGTGCAAGAAGGAAGTTGACTGTCAAAGAAATTTCATCTTGATTATCCTAAACACAGGCCAAAGCTTAGCTTTTCTGAATGTCCCTTGCCCTTTCAAAGGTACATCCCATTTTACAAAGAGACAAACAGGATTTCAAAAACATATGCCATTGTGAAAAGCTAACACTGGAAGGAGACAGAGTGATCAGCCCATTGGTAGGTAGGAGGTTCCATGTCAGGCATCCTAACTGACTCCAACAAGGTGTTTGACCCAGTGATGGAGTGGCCTGAGCCAGTGCTGAGTGTGCAGACTCGCCAAGCAAAAGAGGAGAGAGAAAAAACCAAGGGGGACAGGTAAGAGAAGCGGCAATCTCTTCTGCTTGGGTAGAGGCCAGAAGAGGAGCAAGTAATTGTACATCTTTGCACCGGACGGGGTGTGAGTTCAGATGTTGAAGGCATAGACGAGTGTGGTAGTCACACAAAGAA
>NW_012101532.1:1438985-1442462 GCF_000951045.1 Mandrillus leucophaeus | reverse complement strand
AATCGCTTGAACCCAGGAGGCAGAGGTTGCAGTGAGCCAAGATCGTGCCCTTGCACTCCAGCCTGGGCAACAAGAGTGAAACTCCATCTCAAAAAAAAAAAAAAAAAAAGATGCCTTTAGGTAGTAAAGTTAGGCATATAAAACAGCTTAAGCCATATGTTAGGTGTGCATTGTTGGTGGAGATTATAGAAATGTTTGTAAGGAGTTTAACAGCGTCAGGCACATAACAAGGGTTATCAGAGGTTTTTATAAAGCATGTAATGTGTGTTTAGCTACTTCCGAAAAATTGTAATCCAAGGATAATTAAGATAGCGACCTTTCTTTTGCAGTTTATAGCCTAGTAAAGACACACCAACCGATCTTTACAATCCACAGCACTAAGTTCAAGAAGAAAGATGTGTGCATGGGGTAACATTTGGCCACTCAGAAGCTAAAAATGTTGGAGTAAGGTGGGAAGGAGTTAGCCAGGAGGAAAAAGAGAAAGATAGTTTCAACTGAAAGAGAAACTGGATGATGCATGCTGCTATGTGATGTTTGGCATAAGTTCAAAGTGCTGGGTGGTGCTGTGAGAGGCTGGAAGCCAGGTAGGGCTCCCGTCATGGGGTATTTGTGAGTCCAGATAATGAGCAGAACTGTGTCTTATTGGTGATGGGAGTCATCAGAGAGTTTTTGACAAGGGGATACCTTGCCAAGTGCTGCTACTTTGGAACATCCCTTGGGGCTTGGAGCTGGAGGGTGATTTGAAAAAGACAGAACGGAGTCAGAGAGATCCTGTCAATGACAAGGTTTTTTGCTGTTGCCCAGGTGATAGAAAGGAGGTGATGGCTGGACCAGGGCAGTGGAAAATATATGGAAAACAGGCAAACAGGTTAAATAGATATTTTGGAGGGAAAAAAATCAGCAAAACCTGACACAGAGTATACACTCAATGATTATCTTTAATTAAATTGATGGGATTAGAGGAATAGAGTGGAGATGATATCCTTCTCCTAGGGTGGTAGTATGAGAGTTAATGGTCAGATGCTAAGCAAACACTCAATAAATGCATGCCATGGCCATAATTGTTATCAGATACAAGCTATGGCTGTAATTGTTATCAGAGTGGCAGACTATCCAGGGAGATCTTTCCAAGGCAGTAAAGAAGCTCAGGAGACGTTCCTGGACTCAGGGGCTTTGGGATTGAGGAGTGAGGGGTAGGCTGGTGGACTAGGATCTGGGCATTACTCCAGGTTCCAGGAAAGAGAGTCAATAATTATGGGCCTGACAACATGCCCTGTAAACTATTATTGATCCCAATTCCCTGCACTAAATTTGTCAGTTTCTACGCATTGAATAACATCCATGTTTGAAGCCTTAAGGGAATGGATTTGGGGTCATCCCCTGAGTACCTATCCTCAGGAAATGTCCACCAGTATCACCCTTTTATGTTACCAGGAGGTCTCTCATAATAGCTCCAGGCTATCTTCACTCTCACCTCCTCTTGGCCTTCAGAAAAGAAACCAATCCACACCATGGGATCACTGAAGGGGCCCATGGCAATGTTTGCATTTCCGTATTTGCCCCAAACAGCACTGGACCTTGAAACTATTAAATATAGTGAACCTCAAGTTTCTCTTCAAAGAATCAGTATGTCAGTATGTTCATCTCTCTTATTCTTTGATTCTCCATTTTAAAGTGTAACTTCCCGGTTCTCTTTGCCCCCTTGCTTCTAGTTTCATTGAACAACCTTTTCCACCAGTTATAATCAGTAGTTCACATCTGTTCCAGGGTCACCTGCTCCATCCTGACTCATCTTGGTCACCTTCTTTGACCTGAGACACCCGTGGTCACCTGCTCTGACCTAAGTCAGGTGTTCCTAACTGTCCTCCCTGCCAAACTACTTACCCCACCACTCTGGCTCATACTCCTGCTCTCTTTAAAATAGCCAGTCAGAATTAGCTTAGACTGTGTGGTCCAACCCTAGCCAATAGGGGAACGACACAGCAGTAGATCTGCATCAGGAATAAGAACTCCTTCCCCTCCCCTGTTCAGGTGTGCTCTTGCCATTGTTCCATCTGCAAGGAGCACCCTTTCTGCAGAAAGTAAAAATTGCCTTGCTGAGAAAGTTAAATTTACATTTGAGTGCTATTTCTTTGTGGCACCAAGGAACAAGCGTTTCTAACAAAGCCATGATATGTTCTGTTAGGGAGTTGAGGATAAGGGTAAGCCGTATTACACCGTAGTCACCTAACTTTAGGAGTACCGCTGCAAGTACTATTGATCCATCGATAGGGGCTTCTATGTGGGCTTTGGGGAGTCATAGGTGAAGTCTGTATAGGAGTATTTTTACTCTAAAAGCCATAATACATGCTAATCATATAAGGTTACTGGATGAGGAGGCTAATAGCTCTTGGATGGTAAGCATTATTACTAGCACATTTAGTGAACCTGAGTCATAGGTGAAGTCTGTATAGGAGTATTTTTACTCTAAAAGCCATAATACATGATAGTCATACAAGATTATTGGATCAGGAGGCTAACAGCTGTTGAGTGGTAAGTATTATTACTAGCACATTTAGTGAACCTGAGGTATTTTGAGTATAAACAAGTGTAACAAGTAGAGGAAGGGACCCTACTAGTGTATATAATAAGAAATATGAATTCCCATTGAGGCATTCTGGTGGTTACCTCAGCGGGTGATGGTAATTAGGGTAGGAATTAGTGTAGCATCAAGCTTTGCTGGCCTTTAGGCATCTGCTTTAGCTGAATTCATTTGGTTTTGGTGACTCTTCATCTGATGTTTCTGCCACATCTGATCATTGCCTTCATCACAAGCGAGACTGTGTTCACCTGTGCTGAACAATCTGGACAAAGAGTTGGCTCCTTCCCTGTGCATGGGGCAGGGAGTGTCTTAGGAAAACAGCCACCCATTGCTGACACTGTGCCTAAGTCTCTGAATCCTTTTGTCTTCTTTGGACTATCAGACACTGATAAGTCCCTTTTGTTTTGGGTTGAAATCTAGTCTTCTCCTTGGCTAGCGTTTCATCAGCTCCGGGCCTGGGAGGAGCAGTCTGATGTCTGGATGGTCTTTACAGGCATCAGGGGGTCATTCCTGACCACAGTCATCAGCTCCCACCCACATCTGTGGCCCTGGCATTTTCCTTACCTCCCTCTACTGATAGCACCTTGCAGGAATGCTCAATAATGAACCTGGGCAACTCTCCTCCAATAGCAAACTAAAGCTGATGCTTTCTCATTTCATTCTTCTTCTTATTATTTTTTAAAAGAAATGAAGAACAGTGGCACATCAATAAAGAGAGAAAAACTCCTTATCTCAAAATAAAGAATAGTAATCATAAAGAAAAAATATTTGACAATGTTTCACCACTGGGTACATTGTAATATCCATAATTTTTTTCATTTTCCCCTGAGTAGTGAAAACTCCATTACAGATGCTGAATGCTCAGAATCACTGTTCTTGATTCTCAAGGGAAATCC
>NW_012101532.1:1408479-1437330 GCF_000951045.1 Mandrillus leucophaeus | reverse complement strand
TCAGGCTGGTGTGCAGTGCTGCAATCATGACTCACTGAATCCTCAAACTCCTGCACTCAACAGATCTTCCTGCCTCGGTCTCCTGAGTAGATGAAACTACAAGCACATGCCACCATGCCTGGCTAAATTTTTATGTTTTGTAGAGATGGGGTCTTGCTGTGTTGCCCAGGCTGGTCTCAAATTCCTGGCCTCAAGTGATCCTCTCATCTTGGCTTCCCAAAAGACTATGGACTTTCTAAAAGACCAAACCCAGGAGGGAACTGATCCTCAGGGATGAATGTAACACTTCCTTTCACCTAGTACTGGCTAAGGCACGGTATTGGCTCACCCCTCACCCTAAGCTCCTAAAGTCTTTAAACCAAGTCTGACCATACTAAGCAGACCGAGGTTGCTGCAAAAGAACAGCTTGGGGTTATTTTCCAAGAGCCTCCTCTCATCCATGAGTCCGCATTGGTCTGACTCATGCATTTGAGGCAGATTGTGGACCCTGGCCAGGAACTCACAGAAGCAAATTCTCCCTCCACCACTGCCCACTTGCTGTCTGACCCTGAGCTCGTGACTTAAATGTTTACCCAGTGTTCTCATGTATGAAATGAGGTGGAGGGACTAGGCTTGTGTGTGTGTGTGTGTGTGTGTGTGTGTGTGTGTTGCTAGGGGCTTTTTTCTGGCTTAAAACATAAGTGTATTAGTTTCTTCTCATGCTGCTAATAAAGACATACCCAAGACTGGGTAACTATAAAGGAAAGAAGTTTAATTGACTCACAGTTCCACATATCTGGGGAGGCCTCACAATCATGGCGGAAGGCAGGGAGAAGCAAAGCCACGTCTTACATGGAGGCAGGCAAGGGGGCGTGTGCACGGGAACTCCCTCTTATAAAACTATCAGATCTGATGAGACTTATTCACTATCATGAGAACAGCATGGGAAAGACCCGCCCCATAATTCAGTTACCTGCCACCAGGTCTCTTCCACAACACGTGGGAACTATGGAAACTACAATTCAAGATGAGATTGAGGTGGGGACACAGCCAAACCATATCAATAAAGTTGCAAATATGGGAAAAAGAATTCCTGTATCCCCTTGGTTTAGATGCTCCAATTGCTTCGGCTTTCATAACCACAGAATAATTACCAAAATTCAGGATGTGAACATCGATACCACACTATTATCTAACCTATAGACCTTATGCAAATTATTTTCCAGTTGTTTCATGGATATTCTTTTCCTGATCCAGGATCCAATCCAAGACTGCACATTCCATTTGGTTGTCAAGTCTATTTAGTCTCCTTTCATCTTTTAGTCTCTTTTGTTTTATTATTGGGTTACTGTTGCTATTATTATTTATCATATTTTTAATGTTATTATTATTATTATTCTGAAATCTTCAGTCTTCTTAATCATCAAATAAATTAGATTGATAGTGTGAAAATGAACACATTACCTTGTTAAATCCCAACTGAGCTCATTGGTCTCAAACATAAGTAGCTTTCACCCAAAGGAAAGGGAGGTAGCCAACTGGGTGCAGCGGTTCACACCTAGAGTCCTGGTTACTCGGGAGGCTGAGGCAGAAGGATTCCTTGAGCCAAGGAGTTTGAAGCTGCAGTGAGCTCTGATTATGCCACTGCACTCCAGCCTGAGTCACAGAGCAAGATCCCAACTCCAAAAAAACAATGGTTGCTAGAGAGGGGTTGCACCCTGCAAGCATGTGGGAAGGAAGTAGCCAGCAGGAGGAGAAGGTGCTGACATCCAGCCTGATTTCTGCTCACCACATTCACCCCCGGCTCTAGGCTGGATCTGCCCCCAAGGGTGCCTTTTTCTAATTAGCACAAAGATGCACGTGGCAGTCTTACTCAGCCTGGTGGCCTCATTTCAGATGGACACGTCACAAAACCATACTCTTTTGTAGCAGGAAACAGAGAGATCGTGTGAATAATACAGAGGAAATATGCCACCACCACTGGGAAGGCATCTCTAAGCATGGAAGGTGTGGCCAGCAGAGAGAGCATCATTACACAGGAAGCAAGAGGGATGGCAGCGGCCACACACATAGCTCCTCAGTCAGGGAGGGGTGAGGACCAAGTCCATCCTCCTTCTACGTCACCCCAAACCCTCAGCTCCCTGGTCACCATTCTTGCTGTAACAAACACTACATTGGCCGGGCATGGTGGATCACACCTATAGTCCCAGCACTTTGGGAGGCCGAGGTGGGCAAATGACCTGAGGTCAGCAGTTTGAGTCCAGCCCGGCCAACTTGGCGAAACCCCGTCTCTGCTAAAATGAATAAATAAATAAAAATACAAAATTTAGCCACGCATGGTAGCGGGTGCCTATAATTCCAGCTATTCGGGAGGCTGAGGCAGGAGAATCTCTTGAACCCGGGAGGTAGAGGTTGCAGTGAACGGAGATCACGCCACTGCACTCCAGCCTGGGCAACAGAGTGAGACTCCGTCACAAAAAAAAAACAAAACAAGAAAAAAGTCACTACATTTAGTGCCTTTACTTTGTTAATGTTTATTTTTCTTGATAAATCAATATCTGCTCATTAAATAAAATTTAGAAAACAGGAAAAGTAAAAATGAAATTAAAAATAAGCAACTATTGCTGCACCCACCACACGTAGGCACTATTAATATTTGTTTGTGTTAGGTGCTAAGCTTTTTAATGAAATTCTATATTATTGGACTTTTAAAAACATCCGTAGGGCCAGGCATGGTAGTTCACGCCTGTAATCCCAGTACTTTGGGAGGCTGAGGCAGGAGGTCACCTGAGGTCAGGAGTTTGAGACCAGCCTGGGCAACATGGCAAAACCCTGCCTCTATTTAAAAATACAAAAATTAGCCTGGCATGGTGGTGCACGCCTGTAATCTCACCTACTCGGGAGGGTGAAGCAGGAGAATTGCTTGAGCTCAGGCGGTGGAGGCTGCAGTGAACTAGGATTGCATCACTGCACTCCAGCCTGAACGACACGGCGATACTCTGTCTCAAAAAACAAAAACAAAAATACACTGTTGTGATTATATACTATCACGCTTTTTACTTTTTATTAAATCGTGGATATTTTGATGTTATGACATTAATTAATGTATTCCATCAATTTTACAATATTGTCTCAATTTTAATAACTGTATAATGTTGCCTCAAGTGGCTAGACTCTGGGTTTTGTAACTTTTGCATCACAATGGAGAATCCATGTGGTCTTCAGCTTTTGCCATTATAAATTACACGTTGCCCCTTATTTAGAACTATTCTGTCAAGATAGAATTCCGTAAATGTGATTACTTGGTGAAAGACCACTGAGCCATAAAGTTGGTGTGCACAGCAATACTCCATCATCAAATGCAAGTGGTGTATAAGTGATTGATCCCAAGTGGGCCCTGTAGGCATAAGTAAGTTACATAAAGAAGTGGCCCAGGCCAGGCGCAGTGGCTCGTGCCTGTAATCCCAACACTTTGGGAGGCCAAAGTGGGTGGATCACCTGAGGTCAGGAGTTCGAGACCAGCCTGGCCAACATGGTGAAACCTTGTCTCTGCTAAAAATACAAAAATTAGGTGGGCATGGTGGTGGGTGCTTGTAATTCCAACTACGGGGGAGGCTGAGGCAAGAGAATCACTTGAACCCATGAGTTGGAGGTTGCAGTGAGCCGAGATCGCGCCATTGCACTTCAGCCTGGGTGACAAGAGTGACTCCCTCTCAAAAATAAATAAATAAATAAACAGAAGTAGCCCAAATACCCGTGGTTCTTTCTCCTCCTCCAATGCCTTCTGTTTCCCAGTCTGCAACTATGACCTTCTGGAGAGTTCTTTGTGGTCAGCTGACAAAGGAAGAGAAGACTCGGGCCTGGTTTGCAGATGGTTCTGCATAATTTGCTGGCACCACTTGAAAGTGGACGGCCCCTGCACCACAGCCCCTCTCCGGAACATCACTGAAGGACAATGGCGAAGGGAAATCGTCCAACGGGTAGAACTTCACACAGTGCAGCAGGTTGCGCATTTTGCTTGTAAGGGGCAATGTTCAAATATGTGATTATGCACCAATTTGTAGGCTATAGCCAATGGTTTGGCTGGAAAATTGTCAGGGGCTTAGAGGAAGCATGATTGTAAAATTGGTGACAGAGAAATGTGGGGAAGAGGTGAATAGATAGATGTCTCTGAACAGGCAAAAATTCAACAAAAAAGATATTTGTGTCCCATATTGTTGCTCACCAAAGGGTGACCACAACAAAGGAGCATTTTAATAATTAAGTGGATAGAACGACCCATTCTGTGGATACCAGTGAGCCTCTTTCTCCAGACAACCCTGTTATCATCACACGGTGGTCTCATGAACAAAGTGGCCATGATGGCGGGGATAGAGGTTCTCAACGGGCTCAGAAACATGGGCTTCCACTCACAAAGGCTGACTTGCATACGGTCACTGCTGAGTGTCCAATCTGCCGGCAGCACAAACCTTTACTGAGCTGCTGTTATGACGTCATTCCCTAGGAGCATCAGCCAGCTACCTGGTGGCAGGTTGATTACATTGCACCTCTTCCGTCATGAAAGGGGCAGCTATTTGTCCGTACTGGAATAGACACTTACTCTGGATATGGATTTCCCCTTCCCTGCATAGAAAACTTCTGTGAACTTACAAAATGCCTCATTCCCCATCATGGTATTCTACACAGCATTGCTTCTCATCAAGGAATTCCTTTCATAGCAAAAGCAATGCAGCAATGCTCATGGGATTCAATGGTCTTATCAGGTTCCCTAGTACTCATAAGAAACTGGTTTTGTAAAACAGTGGAATAGCACTTTGAAGACTCAGTTACACAACCAACTAGGTGACAAAACCTTACAAGACTGGTACAAGGTTCTCCAGAAATCTGCATGTGCTGTCAATCAGCATCCAATATCTGGTAGTGCTTCTCCCATAGCCAAGATTCACAGCTCCAGGAATTGAGGGGGTAGGAACAGGAGTGGCACCACTCACTATTACTCCTAGTGAGGCACTAGCAAAATTTTTTGCTTCCTGTGTCTTCAAGTTTATACTCCACTGGCCTAGAGGTTTTTTTTTTGTTTTTGTTGTTTTTTAGACAAAGTCTCACTCTGTTGCCTGGGCTGAAGTGCAGTGGCACATTCTCGACTCACTGCAACCTCCCACCTCTCGGGTTCAGCCAATTCTCTGCCTCAGCCTCCCGAGTAGCTGGGATTACAGGCACCTGCCACCATGCACAGCTAATTTTTGTGTTTTTAGTAGAGACGGGGTTTCACCATCTTAGCCAGGCTGGTCTTGAACTCCTGACCTCGTGATCCACCCGCCTCAGCCTCCCAAAGTGCTGGGATTACGGGCGTGAGCCACCGTGCCTGGCCTGGCCTAGAGGTCTTAATTCCAGAGGAAGGAATGCTCCCACTAGGATACACGACAAGATTCCATTGAATTGAAAATTAAGCCTGCCACCTGGCCACTTTGTGGCACTTTATGCCTCTGAGTCAATAGGTCAACAAAGGGGTTATGGTGTTGGCTGGGAGAAATTGGACGGCTGGTCCATGATGGCAGTAAAGAAGAGTATGTCTGGAATACAGAGGACCCCTTAAGGCAACTCTTATTGTTACTGTGCCCTATGATTGATTTCAGACAATTGAAAAAAAACTACAACAACCCAATTTAGGCAGAACTATTAATGAAGGTTTGGTTTACCCCATCAGATAATGAACCACAACCAGCTGAGGTGCAGCTGAAAGCAAAGGGAATACGGAATAGGTAGTAGGAATATATAAGTATAATAAGTATGTAAGTATAAATATCAGCTATAACCACGTGACCAGTTACAGAAATGAGGGCTGTAATTATCATGAGTATTTCCTTTTTATTTTGTATGAATACAAATACTACATATATACACATATCTATATATATTATACACACACACACACAAAAACACACACAAGTATATATAAAGCAAATAGCTTGTTTTCTTTTCTCTCTTAGTCCCTTATCATGTAACAGCAGATGTATTAATATTTTGTTAGTATTTAAGTATTGCTAATTTTACATCCTAGTATTTAAGTTAAGGTATATCAGGAAAAGAGGAAGCCTCACTCACAACTTTATTTTCTCTTCTGATGAAGACATTCATGCATTTTTGATTGGACGAAGGATAGTTGTATCTTGTTAAGTGGAAGCATGATCTTGTTAATGTCTTTATTTGGAGACTACTATGGTTTCACAAGATTCACCTGGGTGCCCATTGACAAGGAGGTGACTTCTGATGGTTAATTTTATGTATCGACTTGACTGGGCTCAGGGATGCCCAGATACCTGGTAAATTTCTGGGTGTGTCTGTGATGGTGCTCTTGGAAGAGATGAGCATTTGAATCAGTAGACTGAGTAAAGGTCATCCTCACCAGTGTAGGTGGCCATCACGCACTTCACTGAGGCTCTGACAAGAACCAAAAAAGCAGATGAGGGGTGAATTTGCTCCCGCTGCCTGAGCTGGGACATCCATCTTCTCTGGCCTCAGACATTGGTCCTCCTGGTTCTTTGGCCTTTGTGTTTAGACTAGAATTATGCTACTGAGTTTCTTGATCTTCAGATTTCAGGTGGTAGATTGTGGAACTCCCCAGCTTTCATAATTGCATTATCTAATCCCTTATAATAAATATATTTCTATATATTTGTATCTATTTATATAATCTATCTATCTAATCTAATCTATCTATCTATACTTCCATCTATCTATCTATCATCTATCTTCTAGCTATTCTATTCTATTCTATTCTATTCTATTCTATTCTATTCTATTCTATTCTATTCTATTCTATTCTATTCTATTGTTTCCCTGGAGAACTCTGACTAATATAGTCATTGAGATACTGGAGTTGCTTGTCACAAGAAGTAATGTTGATGTACGTAATACTTTGTACTGCCACATAATACTTGGAATTAAGTAAACTGATATACAGTATGATAATTTTGATATCAACTCATGGGCTAGATGATGGAGAAGAATATATATTAAGAAATGGGGTGAATTGAAGACAGAGTAAAAACAAACTTGGATGCCTGCTAAGGCATTTATTCATTGTGTTCTAAAAACAAAGAGCAAATAGCCCTTTTTGTTTGTTTGTTTGTTTTGAGACAGAGTCTCACTGTATTGCCCAGGCTTGAGTGCAGTGGCGTAATCTTGGTTCACTGCAACCTCTGCCTCCTGGGTTCAAGCGATTCTCCTGTCTCAGCCTCCTTAGTAGCTGGGACTACAGGAGTGTGACACCACGCCTGGCTAATTTTTGTATTTTTAGTAGAGACGAGGTTTCACCATGTTGGCCAGGCTGGTCTTGAACTCCTGCCCTCTGGTGATCCACCGGCCTCGGCCTCCCGAAGTACTGGGATTACAGGCTTGAGCCACCGCGCCCGGCCACCAATAGCCATTTTCAAGCACAAGAGTATCAAGATGAACTATGACTGCCAAATGCTTTTTTATTCTCTCTCTTCCCACAATTTGCTCCCTGACATCATGCTGTGATCACCGTCAGTGTTTAGTAAATATCTATTTAAAGCAAGGCAGGAAGGAGCCATTTGGCATGGTGTCATCAGTATCTTCATAATTCTGCTGTGCTTAGCAGTTACATGATTTTCATTCTTTATTAATTACACCCATTACTTTGAGTTACAGTGTCAGAATTTCTTACTTGAATTTAGTTAACTCTCTGTAGCTTTGCTTTGGTCTCTTTTAACCCTCTTCAAGGAACGCACTAGGTCTCTGCTCATCTTCGGAAGGACTCGCTGAAATAGCTGCCAACTGTGAAATGCATATCTCTTTATTGATTTCTGTAGGAACCTATCAGCAGGAAGCCAGCCTGAGCCTAATATGAAGTTTGTATATTCTCCTCTTCCTTTCATAATAAGGGACTCAGTATCTTTTAAGGATAACATTGAAATGTAAGGTTCAGAGAAGGTCTATAAATCACCATAAACCTTCATGTTCTCTTTCTTCTTTCCTTTACTATAGATTTCTGTGCCTAATTCGTTACATTCAATGAGAAATCAGTTATACGATCCTCCTTCCCCATCCATTCTCCATCTGCTTTGTACGCGACTTCCTTTGCCCTGACTTCTTCGTGATTATTCTGCCCGGTGAAATAGAAAGCTCCAGGCCGCTCACGGTATATTTATAGTATCATTTAGTTAAAGAGAAGATACTGAACATAAGCATTTTTTTTTTTTTAAATAAGGTCTTCCCATCTGGTCTATGACTAAGAAATTAGTAGATTGACCCTTAGTTGAAACTTTAGCTCTTATATTAATGGTTTGTCCACTTAACTAGCCAATGATTGCCAACCTTATTAAAGGATGCTAATGAATAAAAAATGTTATCAGAAAACAATAATTAACCTTGAATATAAAAGTATTAACCAGAGGCGATCAATCATTTTCCAAGGCTTAGTAAACACTTAGAATGCATTACGAGTCCCTAAAGAAGCAATTAAAGAACACAGCTATTCTGTTTCAAACAGAAGTAGCAAAGGGTCAGTCATACACGACATGCAAATTTGGTGGTTGCTGGTGAATGTAAGCCAAACGGTTGACTCTGGTGCTGTACTTCTAGAGCCTGAGGCTTCCCCATAGATGAGTCTGTAACATAGCCAAGCATGCGTTTCTCTAAAAGGACAAATCAGAGGTTAACACCACCTGACATAAACCGCTTTGATCATTGCCTACTTTGGCTGGTTCTTTTATATTTTTACCCGTATTTTAATAACAATAGTAGTAACAATTTATGATAAATCTCGCAAAATTGCTTTCCTTACAGGTGACAAATATGTGCACTGTTATTAAAAGTGTGTAGCTGGCCGGGCACGATGGCTCATACCTGTAATCCCAGCACTTTGGGAGGCCAAGGCGGGCAATCACTTGAGGTCAGGAGTTTGAGACCAGCCTGGCCAACATGGCGAAACCTCGTCTCTACTGAAAATACAAAAATTAGCTGGGAGTGGTGGCATGTGCCTGTAATCCCAGCTACTCTGGAAGCTGAGGCAGGAGAAATCACTTGAACCCAAGAGGGGGAGGTTGCAAGTGAGCCAAGATCACGCTACTGCCCTCCAGTCTGGGCGACAGAGCGAGACTCCATCTCAAAAAAAAAAAAAAAATAGAAAAAATAGAAAAAAAAGTGTGTGGTTATACAGATTTCACTCCACACTGGTCAGTATTGTGTGGTATTACGTTTCCCAGCTGTGTTGAGAAATAATTAACATACAATAAGTGAAAACATATGAACTGTACAATTTGATGCATTTTGACATGTATATATACACATGAATCCATCACCACAGTCAAGATGAAGACGATACCTATCACCTGTCAAAGATTTCTATTCCCCTTTGTCATTCCCCTTTCTCCAAGCCCCTGACCCCTTTCCAGGCAAGCGCTGATCTTTCTGTCACTATCGATTAGCTGACATTTGCCAAATTTTAAATAAATGAAGACATACATTATCCTTCAATCAGAACACTTGTTTTGAGATTTTCCCCTTTTTGTACAGGTCTCAGATCTCAATAGATCATCTATTTTTATTGCTGAGTAACATTTATTTATTTATTTATTTATTTATTGAGACGCAGCCTCGCTCTGTCGCCCAGGCTGGAGTGCAGTGGCATGATCTCGGCTCATTGCAAGCTCCACCTCCCGGGTTTTATGCCATTCTCCTGCCTTAGCCTCCAGAGTAGCTGGGACAACAGGCATGCACCACCTACGCCTGGCTAATTTTTTTTTGTATTTTTAGTAGAGACAGGGTTTCACCGCTGAGTAATATTTTGTCATACAGATATGTCACAGTTTACTCACCCATTCACTTTTTGTGAGACATTCAGGTTGGTTTGAGCTGTTGGCTATCACGAATAAAGCTGTTATGAACATTTGCATGCAAATAATTGTATGGACACGTGACTATTTCTTTTGGTAAACATCCATGAATCATAGAGCATGTATACTTTTAGTTTTTGAAGAAATTGCAAAACTGTTTTCCAAGGTGGTTCTACTATTTTACATTCTAAGTTGCCATGTATGAGAGTTTCAGAATCTCCTGAAATAGAATATAAAATATTATATTTATTTTAAAATGCTCATTGCTCTTAAGAAGATGTCCATAACTTAAATATTTGCAGCTGCTGTATTTCCACGATGTTATTTTCATTTTATTTCCTATTTAAAATTAATTTTAATGCTTTAACATCAAATCAGTTTATCTATTGTCATTGGGTCTCAATTTAAGAGAAAAAGTATTTATTTCTAGTTTTCTCCACTTTATGAAATAAATCTATTTAATGGCAGAGATTTCCCTCTTGTCCTCACAACTTTTATCCTCAAATCTTTTTTTTTTTTGAGAGAGAATTTTGCTCTTGTTGCCCAGGATGGAATGCAGTGGCGCGATCTCAGCCCACCGCAACCTCTGCCTCCCAGGTTCAAGCGATTCTCCTGCCTCAACCTCCACAGTAGCTGGGATTACAGGCATGCACCACCATGCCCATCTAATTTTGTATTTTCAGTAGAGACAGGGTTTCTCCATGTTGGTCAGGCTGGTCTCAAACTCCTGACCTCAGGTGATCTGCCCGCCTTGGCCTCCCAAAGTGCTGAGATTACAGATGTGAACCACTGCGCCCGGCTGTCCTCAAATCTTACAGAATTTGAGGAGAGGTTTCAAGGTATCTGACTACATGTATCTGACACTCACCTCTTCGACAGAGAAGAACCCAACATAGTGAGTAAATAATCACACTTGGAACAGATCATCGATGAGAGTCCAGTGAAATTCAACAGAGAAGTGATAAGAAACACCTAGGCTGGGCCGGGCACGGTGGCTCACGCCTGTAATCCCAGCGCTTTGGGAGGCAGGGACAGGCGGATCACAAGGTCGGGAGATCGAGACCATCCTGACTAACACGGTGAAATGCCGTCTCTACTAAAAATACAAAAATTAGCTGGGCACAGTGGTGGGTGCCTGTAGTCCCAGCTACTCGGGAGGCTGAGGCAGGAGAATGGCATGAACCCGGGAGGCGGAGCTTGCAGTGAGTGGAGATTGTGCCACTGCACTCCAGCCTGGGCGACAGAGCAAGACTCTGTCTCAAAAAAAAAAAAAGACACCTAGGCTGGGTGTGGTGGCTCACGCCTGTAACCCTAGCACTCTGGGAGGTCAAGATGGGTGGAATGCCTGAATTCAGGAGTTCGAGACCAGCCTGGGCAACATGGTGAAACCCTGTCTCCACTAAAATACAAAAAAAAAAAAAAGTAGCCAGGTGTGTTGGTGGGCACCTGTAATCCCAGCTATGTGGGAGGTTGAGGCACGAGAATTGCTTGAACCCAGGAGGCAGAGGTTGCAGTGAGCCGAGACTGTGCCACCGCACTCCAGCCTGGGCAACAAAGTGAAACTCTGTCCAGAAAAAAAAAAAAAGAAAAACACCTAAAGCAAGGAAAGAGAGGGAAGTGAGGCAACATATTTGTCTCAGATTGACAGGAGCCTGGCAAGGATAAATGGGAGACACCCCACCCTCCCAACCCCCATTGCTCCATGTTCCTACCACAGGCTCCTGGGTCATCCCGACAGGAGAGCCCCTCCAGCCTTGCAGGCCCTGAGAAAACATAGAGAGCTGCCCGGAGATGGCATGACAGCTTTGCTCCGGACAGGGAGCTCACCCTGAGTCCCTCACGCATCCCCGAACCCTAGGCAGCTACAGCAAGTTGCCATTCTGGGAGCCAAATCCCCACCAGACTGCATCCTGCCTTGAACTTTGAAAACTGAAAAAAAAAATACATGAAAATTAAACAACGTGAAAATCAAAACACAACACACCAAAATCTATGGGATACAATAAATGCAACTCTAAGAGGGAATTTTATACCAATTAGCATGTACATCAAAAAAGTAGAAAGATTTCAAATAGACAATCTAATGATGTACCTCGACTAACTAGGAAAGCAATATTAAACCAAATTCAAAATTGGTAGAAGAGAAAAAATGATGAAGATCAGAGCAGAATTAAATAAAATGGAGACTAAAAAAGTTACAAAGGGTCAGTGAAACAAAAAGTTGTGTTTTTGAGAAGATAAAATCAATAAACTGCTAGCAGACTAACAAAGAAAATAAGAGCAAAGACTCAAATTTTTAAAAATCAGAAAAGCAAACTCAGGACACATTGCAACTGGTACCATAGAAACACAAAATATCATGAGAGACTTATGAACAAGTATACATTAACAAACTAGAAGATGTACAGGAAATGCATACACTCCAACATATCAATATTGAATTGGGAAGATACAGAAACCTGAACAAACCAATAATCAGAGTAATCAGATTGAATCAGCAATAAAAAGACTCCCAACAAAGAAAAGTCCAGGACTGATAGGTTCACTGAAGAATTCTATCAACCTTACAAAGAATTAACACCAATTCTCCCTATTCAAAAAAAAAAAAAAAAAAATGGTGAGGGGAGAATTCTCCCTATTCATTCTATGAGACTAGTATTATCCTGGTATCAAAACCAGACAAGGATGCAATGAAAAAAAGAAAAATACAAGCCAACATCTCTGTTGGACACAGACACAAAAATCTTCAACAAAATACTAGCAAACTGAATGCAACAGTATATCAAAAAGATAGTACACCATGATCAAACAGGATTTATCCCAGGGATGCAAAGATGTTTTGACATACACAGATCACAAAATGTAATACGTCACATCAGTAGAACAAAGGACAAAAACCACATGATCATCTCCATAGATGTAGAAAAAGAATTTGATGAAATTCAACATTTCTTCATGATGAAAACTCTTAACAAACAAGGCACAGAAGGAAATATCTAACCTAATAAAAGCTGTATATGACAAACCCATAGATCATATTACACTGAATGGGGAAAAGCTAAAAATCTTTCCTCTAAAAACAGAAACTAGACAAGGATACACACTTTCACTACTCTTATTCAGCATACTACTGGAATTCCTGGACAGAGCAATCAGGCAAGAGAAAGCAATAAAAAGCATGCAAATTGGAAACAAAGGAATTAAATTGTCCTTCACAGATGACATGATGTTACATCTAGAAAAACTTAAAAACTCCAGCAACAAACTTTTAGATCTGATAATTAAATTCTCTAATGTTGCAGGATATAAAACCAACATACAAAAATGAGTAGCATTTCCATACACCAATAATGAACTGAGAAAGTTCATACAGCTGAGACAGAAACCAAGAAGGCAATTCCATTTACAAATCTACCAAAAAAACATAACCTTTCCTAGTAATATATTTAACCAATGAGATGAAAGAGTTCTACAAGTAAAACTGTAATACAAACTGCAGATGAAAAAAGTTGAAGAGGATGCAAACAAATGGAAAGACATCTCATGTTTATAGATTGGAATAATTACTATCATTAAAATGACTATACTGCCCAAAGCAATCTACAGATTCAAAACAATCCCTATCAAAATATCAATGCCATTTTTCTCAGAAATAGAAAAGCAATTCTAAAATTCATGTAGAATCAAAAAAGAGCCTAAGTAGCCAAGGTATTTCTGAGCCAAATGAATAAAGGCATCACACTACCTGACTTTGAAATATATTTCAAGACTATAGTAACCAAAACAGCATGGTATACATCAATGGAACAGAATAGAGAACCCAGAAATAAACCTATGTATTTACAGCCAATTGATTTTTAACAAAGTCAGTGAAAACATACACTAGGGAAAGAACATGGTCTTCAATAAATGGTGCTGGGAAAATTGGATATCCATAGGCAGAAGAAGGAAACTGGACTCCTGTCTTTCACCATATACAAAAATCAACTCAAGATAGATTAATGACTTAAAAGTGAGACACTGGACACAGTGTCTCAGGACTGTAATCTCAACACTTTGGGAGGCCAAGGTAGGAAGATCACTTGAAGTCAGGAGTTTGATACCAGCCTGGGCAAATAATGAGAACTCAACTCTACAAATAATAATAATAATAATTAATGAAAGTAAGACTCAAAACTATAAAAATACTAGAAGAAAACATAGGGGAGACACTTCAGGACATTATTCTGGGCAAATTTTATGAAAAAGGCGATGACTAAGGAAACAATCAACGGAGTGAAGAGACAATCTACAAAATGGGCAAAAATATTTGCAAACTATGAATCTGGCCATGGATTAATATCCAGAATATATAAGGAACTCAAACACCATGACAGCAAAAAGCAAAACAAAAAAAACAAAAACCCACAAATAATCTAGCCGATTTAAAAATCAGTAAAAGATCTAAATAGAGATTTCTCAAATGAAGACACACAAATGGCCAATAAGTGCATGAGAACATGCTCAACATCACTAACCATTAGGGAAAGGCAAATCAAAACCAAAGTGAGACACCACCTCAGCCTGGTTAAAATGTCTATCATAAAAAAAATAAACAAAATAAGAAGTGCTGGCAAGGATGCAGAGAAAGGGGAACTCTTATATACTATTGATGGGAATACAACACAGTACACTTACGGGCAACAGTACGCAGGTTTCTCAATAAATTAAAAATAGAACCATCATATCATCCAACAATCCTACTAGTGTGTATATATCCAAAGAAAATGAAATCTGTATGTTGAAGAGATATCTGCAGTCCCATGTTCATTGCAGCATTATTCACACTAACCAAGCTATGGAATCAACATAAGTGTCCATCAGTGGCTGACTGGATAAAGAAAATGTTGTATATGTACATAGTGGAATACTATTCAACCATAAAAAAGATGAAATCCTGTTATTTATAAAAACATGAATGAAACTAGAAAACAATTATGCTAATGAAATAAGCTAAGCACAGAAGGACACATCTTATATGATCTCACTCATGCGTAGAATCTAAAAAAATATTGATCTCATAGAAACATACAAAAGAACAGTTGTTACCTGAGACTGGTGAGTATAGGTGAGGAGAGGGAAAGAAAGAGAAGTTGGTCAATGAGTACAAAGTTACAGTTAGACAGGAGAAATAAATTCTGGTGTGCCATTGCACAACAGTGACGATAGTGGACAATATTGTATGGTACACTTCAAAGTAACTTGAAGAGAGGATTTTAAATGTTTTTTTTTTTTTTTTTTTTTTTGAGACGGAGTCTTGCTTTGTCTCCAGGCTGGAGTGCAGTGCTGCAATCTCGACTCACTGCAACCTCTGCCTCCTGGGTTCAAGGGATTCTCTTGCCTCAACCTCCCGAGTAGCTGGGACTATAGGCGTGCACCACCACACCCAGCCAATTTTTGTATTTTTAGTAGAGACGGAGTTACACCATGTTGGCCAGGATGGTCTTGTTCTCTTGACCTCATGATACCCCTGCCTCAGTTAAGTATTCTTACTACAAAGAAATGGCAGGCATTTGAGATGATCAATATGCTAACCATTCTGATTTGATCATTCCATAATGCACACCAAACATCACACTATATCTCATAAATATATATAATTATTATATGACAATGAAAAACAAAATAAAACTTATTACAAAAAAGGAATGATTTGACCACCGACCCCGTCCCCGACTTATTTCTCCTGGTGCCTTATGCCTGGGTTATCTCCTCTCCTGGTGCCTTATGCCTGGGTTATCTCCTCTCCTGCTGGTGTTGGTTGTTTCTAGCAGCTGTGGCTGCTGCAGCTGGAGGTGGGCTTGCCTGGACAGAGAAGGAAATATCCATAGGCATCCGTGGAGGCAGGATCTGACTTCCTCCAGAGGTTCCAGAAGCTGGACACTGAGCTACAATTCACTGTCCTAATATCCCCCACTGGGAACCAGCTGGAGAGGTAGCGTGTACACCCTTCTATCCCAGATAGCCCTTTCTCCATTCTGTCAACTTTCTCTTATTCCAGCCCTCTGACATCTTCTCTTTAGATGCCCTGGGAGCAAACCACTTCAAAGAGACTCCAGGGAGAAGGAAGACATCCACACTACATTGATTAATTGGCTTTAAATGAAAAATAACAAATCACTATCCTTAAAGTGAACTGACATAGGTAAGTCTTATCTTAACAACAACAGAAAAAGATTTACTTCTTTTCTCAGTCAAATGAAGACTGACTTCCTCATTTTCTCAAAGGGACCATGAGTTAAAAGTGATTTGAGCAAAGGATGGAAGCAAATATTTACTGATTTCCCACTCTGTGCCAGACATTGTGTTAGGCTCTTATGTAATCCCATCCCATGGGCTGTGTGTTTTTCCCTCCAGTTTTTGGGTGAGGAAACTGAGGCCCAGAGAGGCTCAATGACTTGCCCTTGTTCATCCAGATAGTGATTGAGGGAGAAGGAATTAAGACTTTGCTGGGCTTGGCTCCAAAACAAAGTCTGTTTCCAGGCCATTATGCTGTAGATCTCTGGGACAGGATGATCTACAGGGCAGACCTGGCAAAATAAATATGTTACATTGTAAACATCAGACAAGTCAGATATTTGTCAAAGCAAACAAATGCTAATGTGAGGTGAAACAGGAGAGATCCTCCCGTCTCTGGACCTCGGTACTACCCTTGAGTGAACAAAGTAATTATTGGTTGAGGCAAAATCATGGCATCTGTATAACTCATTAGCTCTTATTTGTTTAAAGTCTGATGGTGTATGACAAAAGAATTTGTTCCAGATGTCAAATCAGCACAAGAGAGCTTAACAGCCTGTGTTAGGAAAGCTCTAATGTAGAAGACTCAGGAGGCCGCCGAGGCATAAAGAGCAGCTGGTCAAAACCGGTAGAACCTCTCGGAGAATCCCCACCTCTGGTCCAGGGAAATCTCCACTTCCCACTCCCCAATCCACGTTCTGTCCCTCCTCGGCCATCAGTTATCTGCCTATGACTCTGAATGTTAATGCTTTTTCCATTCTCTGAAGTTACAGTATTTAAAAGGGTTATTGAGATACATACTCTTTGGAGTTTGATGCTGGAAAAACGTCTTATCTGAAAAATATATATATACGTGAGGACTGAGCTCTGATTTTTTTCTTGCCCAAATTCCTATCTAAGGGGTCTGGGGAGTCAGGCCCTACAAACCATAAATTCTCATCAGATAGGTTTTATTTAACTCTGTATTTTGTGACTTACTTTCCAATCTGACTCTGGTATAACATTATGTGACAAAGAAGAAAGTCAAAATACTTTACCTCAAAATACGTTTCTTTGCCATATCTTGAAATGGCCCTGCAAAGCTGTCCTTTGTGGGCAAAAACTTGCATCTGTAAAGTATCTATTAATATAGCTAGATCGTTTTCTTCTAGGCCCTCACCATCCTAAAGACATTAACTAAGAGTCTAGCACCTTTTAACAATCTGAATAGGAAACACTTGTCATCTATTGTCTCTAAGGGCGGCCACTATAAGACTTCAAAAGAACCTTGGTCTCCACAATCTTTTACCTTAACCTGAACGTTTCTTTCCTATGGGTAACAGATCTTTAGACAAACTCAACCAATTGTCAACCAGAAAATGTTTAAATTTTCCTAAAGCCTGGAAGCCCCTGCTTTGTGTTGTCCCGGCTTCCTGAATGTATTCCTTAAACGTATTTGATTGATGTCTTATGCCTCCTAAAAATGTATAAAACCAAGCTGCACTCTGACCACGTTGGACACATGTTCTCAGGACCTCCTGAGGGCTGTGTCACGAGCCATAGTCACTCATATTTGGCTCAGATTAAATCTCTTCAAAAATTTTACAGAGTCTATTTTTTTAATCGCATAAGTTAAATTACCAAATTCAATATGTTTTGCTCATTGCTTGTCAGAAAGCTCAGTGCCCAATTTCCTACTCAAGTGCGAAGTGCTGCATTGCCTAATTTCCTCATAAAATTATATGCTGTATTAGGGTTCCTCAGAGAAACAGGTTGTATATAATCTCTGCCACAGTTATCCGAACTTCGCTGTTGCAAAGGTTTTATTTTAAGAGTTACCACGGTTATCTGAACCTGGCTGTTGCAAAGAATTTATTCTAAGACCTAAACTCTCCATACATATTTGGAGCACTTTGCATTTTTATGCAAATAATTATATAATTATGAAAATTGATTTATGTGTTTATGGAGGCCAGGACATCCAATAATCTGTTATCTATAAGCTGGAGCACCAGGAAAGCTGATGGTATAACTTTCAGTCCAAGGCCAAAGGTCTGAGAACCAGGGCAGGGGTTAGGGGACAGGCTGGTGTAAGTCCTGGAGTCCAAAGACCCAAGAATCAGTAGCTCCAATGTCCAAAGGCAGGAAAAGATGGATGTCCCAGCTCCAGAAAAGAAAAATTATTAGCCCTCCCTCAGCCTTTTTGTTCTATCTGGACCCCCAGTGGATTGGATGGTATTCACCCACATTACTCTTCTTTTTGAGATGGAGTTTTGCTCTTGTTGGCCAGGCTGGAGTGCAATGGCATGATCTCAGCTCACTGCAACCTCCACCTCCCGGGTTCAAGCAATTTCCCTGTCTCAGCCTCCCGAGCAACTGGGATTACAGGTGCATGCCACCACGCCCAGCAAATCTTTGTATTTTTAGTAGAGACGGGGTTTCACCATGCTGGCCAGGCTGGTCTTGAACTCCTGACGTCAGGTGATCCACCCGTCTTGACCTCTCAAAGTGCTGGGATTATAGGCGTGAGCCACCGCACTTGGCCTTCACCCACATTACTAAGAGCAGCTCTTCTTCACTCAGTCTACTGATTCAAATGCTAATCTCCTCCAGAAACACCCTCACAGACACCCCCAGAGATAACGTTTTGCTAGTTGTCTGGGTATCCCTTAACCTAGTCAAGTTGACATATAAAATTAACTCTTACATACGCCCACCCTGTTATATGTCTTCTTTTATCACTATTTAAATATTCCTTTATTATTTGTATGAATTGTTATTCCTTTTATCCCAGTTTATTAATTCCTTAGTAATTATGAACACCTGGCATATTATTTATTTGCAAGTCAGTTTGTTATCTATCTCCCAACTTAAATGTAAAACCCCAAACTATAAAAATCCTGGAAGAAAACCTAAGCAATATCATCCTGGACCTAAGAATAGGCAAATATTTCATGATGGAGACATCAAAAGAAATCACAATGAAAACAAAAATTGACAAGTGGGATCTAATTAAATTAAAGAGCTTCTGTACAGCAAAAGAAACTATTAACATAGTAAACAGACAACCTACAGAATAGGAGACAATATTTGCAAACTACGTATCTGACAAAGATCTAATATCCAGCATCTATAAGGAATTTAAACAAACTTACAAGAGAAAAACAAACCACCCCATTGAAAAGTGGGCAAAGGACATGAATAGGCATTTTTCAAAAGAAGACATACATGCAGCCAACAAGCATTTAAAAAAAGCTCAATATCACTGATCATTTGAGAAATGCAAATCAAAACCACAACGAGATACTATCTGACACCAATCAGATTATTAAAATGTAAAAAAAAAAACAGATGCTAGCAAGGTTGTGGAGAAAAGGGAACACTTATACACTGTTGGTGGAAGTGTAAATTAGTTCAACAATTGTGGAAAGCAGTGTGGCGATTCCTCAAAGAGCTAAAGCAGAACCACCATTCAATTCAGCAATCCCATTACTGGGTATATACCCAGAGGAATATAGATCTTTCTACCATAAAGACACATGCATGCGAATGTTCATTGCAGTGCTATTCACAATGGCAAAGACATGGAATCAACCTAAATGCCCATCAATGACAAATTGGATAAAGAAAATGTGGTATATATACACCAGGGAATACTATGCAGCCATAAAAAAGAATGATATCATGTTATTTGCAGGAACATGGATGAAGCTGGAGGCCATTATCCAGGAACAGAAAACCAAACACTGTGCATGTTCTCACTTGTAGGTAGGAGCTTAATGTTGAGAAATCATGAACACAAAGAGGAGAACGACAGACACTGGGGTTTCCCTGAGGGTAGCAGGTGAAAGGAGGGAGAGGAGTAGAAAAGATAGCTATTGGGTACTGAGCTTAATATCCAAGTGATGTAATAATCTGCACAACAAACCCTTGAGACATGAGTTTACCCATGTAACAAACTTTCACATGTACTCCCGAACCAAAAAAAAAAATTTTTTTTAAAGAATTCCCATTAAAAGTATGCAAGGTGGAGACAACCATACACCTCACTTTCACAAGCCTTAGAGGTAAGAAAGGAAAGTCAAGAGGTGGGTAGTATTTGAGCAATCATAATCCTTTCCAATATTCCTCCTTGGGAGATTAGAAAACCATCCAGGCGCAGTGGCTCATGCCTGTAATCCCAGCACTTTGGGAGGCTGAGGTGGGCAGATCACCTGAGGTCAAGAGATCATGACCATCCTGGCCAACATGGTGAAACCCTGTCTCTACTAAAAATATAAAAATTAGCTGGGTGTGGTGGTGTGTGCCTGTAGTCCCAGCTACTGGGGAGGCTGAGGCAGGAAAATCGCTTGAACCCGGGAGGCGGAGGTTGCAGTGAGCCGAGATTGTGCCACTGCACTCCAGTCTGGGCGACAGAGCAAGACTCCATCTCAAAAAAAAAAAAAAAAAAGGCCAGATGTGGTGGCTCAAACTTGTAATCCCAGCACTTTGGGAGGCCGAGGCTGGTGGATCGCGAGGTCAGGAGATCGAGGCCAACCTGGCCAACATGGTGAAACCCCATCTCTACTAAAAATGCAAAAAATTAGCCTGGCGTGGTGGCAGGTGCCTGTAGTCCCAGCTACTCGGGAGGCTGAGGCAGGAGAATGGCGTGAACCTGGGAAGCGGAGTTTGCAGTGAGCCCAGATTGCGCCACTGCACTCCAGCCTGGGAGACAGAGCAAAACTCCGTCTCAGAAAAAAGAAAAGAAAAGAAAACCATCCATCCGTTATTAAACCATTGTAACCTACACACATGTTTGATATCTGTGGCCGTAGAATGATGGTCATTACAGCTTTACTAGTTGCAGTTGCTCAGGATCCTCCTATCTTTTTCTCCCATTACAGTTCATCTAGTTTCCTCCACCTTTATTTTAATTTTGTCCTTTTTCTTTTTCTTTTTTTTTTTTTTTTTTTTTTTTTTTTTTACTTTCACCATAGCTCTTCTTTGGACTTTGCGTCCTTTCAGCTTGTTGACTTGATTTCCTTGCTTGATGCTGTATTCTCCATGAAGAACTTGGGAGAGAAATTATCCATTCGACCATGCTTACTCTTGAGTGCTGCCTGTAAAACTCCTGCCTTTTTTAACCCAGGAATCCTCTGAGAAGGAAGATTGATGTGTGTGCAATATTCACAACCCTACCCGCATTGACCTGCACTTACCAAGTCCCTGGGAATCCGAACTTCCCAGTTCTCTCCTTTTTCTGCCTGGGTCCAGCATGGTTGGGTAGGCCCTTTGGCAGCTATTAAAGTGTTTCTGGTATTGGTGACAGTGCCATTCATCTGTCACCAGCTTTATGACTTGATTGTATGATTTCCGTCTTGTAATTTTTCTTCTTTCTCCATAACTACCTTAATTTGGCCAAAACAGAAGGGATAGTCTATGAACTACATTCTCAGCCTATGAATAACTGATATAAGGGCACCTACATTTTTTCTATGAATAAATAGTTACCTATACTAAAGAAATTAAGACAAGTTTCCAAGACTAGGCTGAACAACCATTCTATGATGAACCCCTAGTTATTGTTTTCTGCTATTGACATGAGCCAAGACTTCAATCTTCTCTTCCCCTTGGATTGGTACAGCTTCAGCCATCATTTCCAAAGCCCTCACTGGCACTTAGAATGTTTAGTAGATCCTCGCTAAAACAAAACAACTTTCTCTAACTTTCCATAGTTATAGGGTGACATGATCCATCCCTCACTAATATCAAATACGAAATATTGCCCTTGTTGTGTGACACATACAAGCATTGATCCTTCATTTTTGTGCTTTGTTCTCCCTCATCTCTGAGGGCTGTCTTTCTGACAGGAATATGAGATCCTCAAAGACGGAAAATGTTTCTTAACATACTGCACTTTCAAATAACCTAGAGCAGTGCCTCTTACGTGGGGAGTGATTGATAAATATTTGTCACTGGAAATAGATATTCTATTCGATCTTATCTTATCTTATCCTATCTTATCTTATGGCAGAGTCTTGCTATGCCACCCAGGCTGGAGTGCAGTGGCATGACCTCAGCTCACGGCAATCTCTGCCTCCTGAGTTCAAGTGATTCTCCTGCCTCAGCCTCCCTAGTAGCTGGGATTACAGGCGTGCGCCACCATGCCTAGCTAATTTTGTACTTTTAGTAGGGCAGGATTTTGCCATGTTGGTCAGGCTGGTCTCCAACTCCTGACTTCAAGTGACCCACCCGCCTTGGCCTCCCAAAGTGCTGGGATTACAGGTGTGAGTCACCGGGCCTGGCCAACATTCACTTTCAGATTCATTAATTATCTTTGTATCTTTTTGGAGCTGGCACTAAGCAGAAGAACGGGACACACATAATTTTATGATAAAGTGTTATCCTAAACTCTACTTGGGTCCACCCACCCAGTGCAGCAAAGCCATCAGGACTGGGCATCAGAATTGCAGCAAGAGAAAGTGAAGCATTTATTCGCAGGGTGCCAAGCAAGGAGACTAGGGCAGCTCATACTTAAGACCTGAACTCCTGCCTGGCTTACAGGTAAGAAATTTTAAAGGTGAGGATGCAGAGGTGACAGGAAAGTTATTAATCAATACATGAAGGCCATACATTGATTTGACCTAAAGAAGGGGGTGCCCACAGGTCCTATGGATTCAAAGATTATCTGATTTGTGATTGGTTAAGGAGGTAAAGTCTTGTCTAAAATTTTGTGGTCTGCAGCAAAGAATGCTAGCTCTGGTCCACACTGTGACCCCTCCAGACCCCTCAAAAAGAAATTCAGGAGCAAAGGATGGTGGTTAAAGTTCAGTCCTCAGTTTCTCCTTATCTGCATCTATTTGATGGGGGTGTAGGTTTTTGAAAAACAACTCAGGGACACATGTTAAGATGTTTCTTTAGTTTCTATAGGCAACCAAACTGTAACTTCCTTAGCTATTGTTTTAAGCTACTATCTTCTTGCTTATCAAGTTGCTCACTTAATTTTTAAGGTTAGCTAGGTGCCTGGAATTTCCCTTGGGGAACTCAAGGTTTTCCTTTATTTTTATGGTTGGGAGTGAGGGGTGCCCAATGGCCCCCTAAGAGAGGATCTCTGCTCTGCCTCAAGTGGAACCCCTCTAAGCAGTCACCCCAAAATTCTAGAGCAGTGGTCCCCCATCATTTTGGCACTATGGACTGGTTTTGTCAAAGACAATATTTCTATGAGGGGTAAGGATGGTTCAGGAATAATTCAAGTGCATTATGATTACTGTGCACTTTATTTCTAGTATTAAAACATTGTAATTTGTAACAAAATAATTATACAACTCGCCATCATGTGGAATCAGTGGGAGCCGTAAGTTCATTTTCCTCCCATCTGGGGGTGATGGGAGACAGTGACAGATCATCAGGCATTAGATTCTCATAAGGAGCGCGCAACCTAGATCCCTCCTGTGCACAGTTCACAATAGGGTTCATGCTCCTGTGAGAATCTAATGTCACCACTGATCTGACAGGAGGCAGAGCTCAGGCAGTAATGAGAGTGGTGTGGAGCAGCTGAAAATATAGATGAAGCTTCCCTTGCCTGCCATTCACTTCCTGCTGTGCAGCCTGATTCCTAACAGGCCATGGAGGACTGGTTGCAGTCTACGGCCCGGGGACTGGGGACCCCTGTATTAGAGGATTCCATGGCTTTCAGTTTCAGTCTTGTTGGAGCTGCCTGCATTATTATATCTTCCCTGCCCAGGCATTCACTGATAGAAGAAGATGTTGCCCTCCAGCTAGGTCTGCTCAATACCTATTGTTGAACTGAAGTGGTTTGTGTAACTGACTTCCAGCCTGTCTCCATCAGCTCAAATGCTCACACACGTTTTCCAACCCTAGAGCCTTTTTATTTTCCCTTTCACACCTCCCCCGCTCCTCTTCAATTCTCCAAGCACAGTTATCTGAACTTGGCTGTTGCAAAGATTTTATTCTGTGTCTTCAGGATCTCTGTGCTGTTTCAATCAGTCTGAACTTCCTTTGTCCAAGGTTGACCCTCCCTGCTCTTCAACCCCTCCTCTGAATTCTCTTCCCTTAACTCCTTCCTTTGTCAATACTGCGCATTTCTCAGCCAGGTCAGGCTAAGTGCTATATAGCACACAAGCCCCAAGACTCAGTGGCTTAAACCCAGATCACAGCCCATAAGTGTTCATGGGGTTGTCGATGGAAAGAGTCAAACTCTAAAATATTTGAAGAGATCTCTTCTGAGCCAACTGTGACAGACCATTGGCCTGTTGACAGTCCTCAGGAGATCCTCAGAACATGTCCCCAAGGTGACTGGGCCACAACTAGGTTTTTTTTTGTATTTTAGGGAGATAAGACATCAATCAATACACAGAAGACATACATTGATTCAGTCCAGAAAGGCTGAACAAATGGAGGTGGGGGCTTCCGAGTTGCAAGTGGATTCAAAGATTTTTGGATTGGCAGTTGGTTGAAAGAGTTATTGTCAACAGAAGGACATGTCTGGGTTAGGGTTACAGTAAGGGGTTGTGGAGGCTGAAGTTGTAAGATGTAGATGAAGCCTCCAGGTAGCAGGTTTCAGAGAGAATAGGTTGCAAATGTTTATCAGACTGAAAGAGGCTGTTTTATCAGTAATTCTAAAAGGGAGGAGGGTATAATGGGGTACAGCTGGCTCCCCCTTCCCATCATGCCCTGAACTTTGGAATGCCCTTGTTGGGGAGGAGGGTTCCATTCAGATGGTTTGGGGAAGACCTTAGAATTGTGTGTGTGTGTGTGTGTGTGTGTGTGTGTGTGTGTGTGTGTTTTCGTTTACAGGGTCATTCAAGGACCCACACTCTTCTATCCCCTAGGACCCCAGAGTTCCCTACTGGATATTCTGCAGTTGGCTAGAGATCTGAGGGTTAGAGAGGTATGGAGTGTGCATCATTCTGTTCAGATCCCATCGTTCAGAACTCAGCCACAGGCACCTTCCATTACAAGGGAAGCTGGGAGGGTTGTCTTGCTCCGTGCCCTGGAGGAAAAGAAAGTGAACATGGAGCAATCTTTGCCACAATTAAAGTCACAGGAGATATTGAACAATACCTTACACATTTTTGTTTTTTTGCAAATCCTGGGATTATTGTGTGGTTAGAGGGACTAGGCTATAGGAAAGAATGGGGTGCACTTAATATTGGAAAGTCAGTTACTTCACAGTTGTAGTGGGTTTATTAGCAGAGATTAACCAAAAGATTCAAGTCTTTTGATGATACTCATAGCATTATTTATGCTGTATCATGCACCATTTTCTTTGCTTGTTTGTGCTTGTTTTTGTTTTGTTTTTCAAGACGGAGTCTTGCTCTGTTGCCCAGGCTGGGGTGCAGTGGTGCCATCTCGGCTCACTGCAGCCTCCACTTTCTGGGTTCAAGTGATTTTCCTGCCTCAGCCTCCTGAGTAACTGTGATTACAGGCACGCACCACCCCCTCCCCCTGGCTAATTTTTGTAGTTTTACTAGAGATAGGGTTTCACCATGTTGGCCAGGCTGGTCTCGAACTCCTGACCCCAGGTGATCCACCTGCCTTGGCCTCCCAAAGTGCTGGAATTACAGGAATGAGCCACCATGCCCAGCCCCTGCACTGTTTTCTAGGCCCTTAAATATTATTCACGTCCCAACATTTCTGTGAGATAGGTACTACTATTGTTCCCATTTTACAGATGAGCAAACCAAGAAAGAGAGAGAGAGGTAACTTTCTCAACATCAAGCAGCTAATAAATGGCAGAGCTGAGATTTGAACCCAGTCGGTCTGCTTGCCTAGGATCTATGGATATGGCAATTGTGCCTATTCACAACTGGGATGTTCTCCCCTAAAATGGGATGTAGTTAGCCAAGGTATTTCCTTGGAGGCTAAAATACATGTGTGAGGATGTGAGTGTCCCATCCGCAAGCACTGAGATATGCTATATTTTTACAGCCCACATGTAGGAGGAGCCCGTTCTCCTACTTTTCCGTCTCTTTATTTTTAAAATTTATATTATTTATATTTTGAAAATAGAGATGGAGTCTCGCTGTGTTGCTCAGGCTGGTCTTGAACTCCTGGGCTCAAGTGATTTTCCCATCTTGGCCTCTCAAAGTGCTGGCATTACAGGCGTGAACCTTTAATTAACTTCATTTAATTGAGATGAAAGGTGTTAGCCTTTTCAATCTTTTTCTCACACAAATGGTTACAAAGGACACAAGTTGTTTAGCAGTTTGCCTTTTAAATTATATCCGTTGACCCTGAGGGCTATAAAAGAGGAATCAGAATGCATCACCTTCCAATTTCTGTGCTTCTTCTCCATCTCAGCATTTCAATGATAAGAGCTGTTTAATGAGCACCTACTATGTGCCAGTTATTTTTTCGGGTACCAAGGATTGGAGAAGGTGGAGGCAACATGACAACTAAATGCAATGCATGCTCCTGGATGGCATTTTGGATCCTCAAGGAAAAGAGGCATCATGGAGCAATAAACCAAGTATATCAAATGCCTACCCCTGTGCGGTTGATAGGTAATTACCTAGTATGATGTCAGCTGCTTATGAGTGTCTCAAAGAAAACAGATAGCCAGGGGCATCCTTTCCTAAGGATATTTAGGCTAAGACATGAATGGCACAAGACAATACGCCCTTTTAAAATGTGGAGTGAGAGGTTGGGTGTGGGAGGATTACACTTGTAATCCTAGCACTTTGGGAGGCCAAGGCAGGAGGATCGCTTGATGCCAGGGGTTTGAGACCAGCCTGGGGTAACACAGGGAGACCCCATCTTTACAAAAAAATAAATAAATAAAAAATTTATCCAGATGTGTGGTAAACGCCTATAGTTCCAGCTACTTGAGGGGCTAAGGTGTGAGGATCACTGGATCCAGCGAGGTTGAGGCGGCAGTGAGTCATGATTGCCCCAGTACGCTTTAGATTGGGTGATAAAGCAAGACTCTGTATTAAAAAAAAAGTGGGGTGAGACAATTCAGGAAGGTGGAATAGCATGTTCAAAAACTCTGAGCCAACAACTTATTCTCTGTTGATAATTATACCATTTTCTTTTTCTTTACATTTTCCACTTTTTTTAATGTGTGTGAGATAGAGTCTTACTCTGTTGCCTAGGCTGGAGTGCAGTGGTGTGATCTTGGCTGACTGCAAGTTCTGCTTCCTGGGTTCAAGTGATTCCCCTGCCTCAGCCTCCCGAGTAGCTGCGAGTACAGGCACACACCACCACGCCCAGCTAATTTTTGTAGTTTTAGTAGAGATAGGGTTTCACCATGTCGGCCAGGCTGGTCTCGAACTTCTGACCTCAGGTGATCCATCCGCCTCAGCCTCCCAAAGTGCTGGATTACAGGTGTGAGCCACTGCGCCCAGCCCATTTTTCACATTTTTAACATTTATATTCTGCTATTTAAATATGCTGTATTTTGAAATTATTACAAATGTATAGAAGATTTACAAGTACAGTTCAAGTTATTTCCATATCTGTTTCATCCCTATTTCCCAGTCATTACCATCTTATTGCATTTTTACATATCTTCCTCCCTCTGTTGTCCCCACTCTCCCTCCCTTGCTATTATTTTCTCTCTTTGCGCGCGCGTGCGTGCACACACACACACACACACACACATCTTTTCCTTCACCACTTGAGAGCTAGCTGTGGGAACAGTATACCTTCACTTGTAAATACTCCCGTGTGCATTCCCTAAAACAAAGATCTCTCATCATGCAAGCTTCCAAGTCAAGTAGTCGACATTTTCACAACGCTCCCATCCAAACCATTTAGAGCCCATTCAAATTTTACCAACTCTCTCAGTGATGTCTCTTTTTCCCTTGGGGTCCAAGATGCCATCCAGGAAAATGTATTGCATCTATTCTATTTGTCATGTCTCCTAGTGTCCCCCAACCTGGACCAATTCCTTAATCTTTTTTGTCACTTATGTCCCCAATAATTTTAAAGAATACAAGCCTCCTGTGCTGTGGGATGACGCTGAGTGTGGGTCCATCTGATGTCTCTCTGTGACCAGACTCAGATCATGGATTCCTGGTAGGATGTCACTGACATAATACTGTGTTCTTCTCTGCATCAGGAGTGCACGACGTCAGCCGGGCATGGTAGCTCATGCCTGTAATCCCAGCACTTTGGGAGGCCGAAGCGGATGGATGACCTGAGGTCAGGAGTTCGAGACCAGCCTGGCCAACATGGTGAAACCCCATCTCTACTAAAAATACAAAAATTAGCCAGACGTGGTGGCACACTCCTATAATCGCAGCTACTTGGGAGGCTTAGGCAGGAGAATTGCTTGAGCTCGGGAGGCAGAGGTTGCAGTGAGCCAAGATCATGCCACTGTACTCCAGACTGGCTGACAGAGCAAGAATCTGTCTCACAACAACAACAACAAAAACAAAAAAAAAGGAGTGCACAATGTCAATCTGTACCACCCACCGCTGGTGACACTAATGTCCAGTTACCTGGACATGCTGGAATCTCCTTGTTTTCTTCACCAGAAAGACATTAGTTTTTCTCTTGGAATTGGTTACTGTTTTGTGGGGGCATATTCTGAGATCATGCCAGCATCCTGTACATCATCAACCTACCATCCACCTGCCTTAGCATGCCTGAATCCGTGACCACAGGTCCACTATGGCCAAAGGCCACTACAATGGTTGCCAAATGGTGATTTTCCATTTTCTTTCTTTCTTTCTTTCTTTCTTTCTTTCTTTCTTTCTTTCTTTCTTTCTTTCTTTCTTTCTTTCTTTCTTTCTTTCTTTCTTTCTTTCTT
>NW_012101532.1:1384007-1408394 GCF_000951045.1 Mandrillus leucophaeus | reverse complement strand
TTCCTTCCTTCCTTCCTTCCTTCCTTCCTTCCTTCCTTCCTTCCTTCCTTCCTTCCTTTTTCTTTCTCTCTTTCTCTCTTTCTTTCTCTCTCTCTCTCTCTTTCTTTCTTTCTTTTTCTCTCTCTCTCTCTCCCTCTCCCCCCACCTCTTTCTTTGTTTCTTTCTTTTTTGAGACACGGAGTCTCACTCTATCACCCAGGCTTGAGTGCAGTGGTGTAATCTAAGCTTACTGCAACCTCCGCCTCCCAGGTTCAAGAGATTCTTCTGCCTCACTCTCCCAAGTAGCTGGGATTACAGGCGCCCACCACCACACCCAACTAATTTTTGTATTTTTAGTAGAGATGGGGTTTTGCCATTTCGGCCAGCCTGGTCTCGAACTCCTGACCTCAGGTGATCTGCCTGCCTCGGCCTCCCAAAGTGCTGGGATTACATGCAGGAGCCACTGCACCCAGCCTATTTTCTATTTTCATAAGTTCTGTTACATTAATTAGCTGAACTTTTACTATAAGGAAGAGCTTTCATGACTCTATTTATTTATGTCAGAATGAACCCAGGGAGTCTTATTTTATTGAATGGATTATAATCTAGAACACTTCCTGTTTTGAAACCACTTTTTTTCTTTTTTAGTTTAGTCCTAAAGTTAAATTGATTGAATGTTTACAGCCAGTCTGTTTACCATAATTTTAGCATTCATTTCTTGGCTGGCTGAAGTTTATCATCTAGTATTTCTTTAACAAGACCCTATGGGATTTACATTCTCTAAATTCTTAGCCACCTTAAAATGGTCTTCTTATATTTCCTGTAACAGCTTTATTGAGTTATAATTCACATACCATGCAACCCATCCCTTTAAATTGTACGATTCAATGCTTTTTAGTATATCCACAGAGTTGTCCAACTATCAACACATTTTTAGGACTTTTTTTTATCACTTCTAAAAAGAACCCCTTACCCATAAGCAGTCACTCCTCATTTGCCCCAGTCTTCATCTCCCCCCACCCAAATCTAGATAACAACTAATGTACGGTAACAACTAATGTACCGTATGTACTTTCCTTTCTATAGATTTGCCTATTCTGGACATTTCATGTAAATGGAATCATACAATATGTGGTCTTTTTGACTGACTTCTTTCACGTAGCACGTTTTCAAGTTTCACAAATGTGGTAGCATGTATCAGTACTTCATTTATTTGTATGTTAAATAATATTCCATTTGACGGATACACCACAGTTTATTTGTCCAAAATGTGTATAAACATTTGGGTTATTTCTACCTTTTTGATTATGGTAAGTAAGGTGGTAGAAACATTTGTGTACAAGTTGTTGTGTGGACACACACTTTCATTTGTCCTGGATACATACCTTGAAGTGGAAGTGCTGGGTCATATGGCAATTCTGTGATGAACATTTTGAGTATCAACCAAACTGTTTTCCAGAGTGGTTGCACCAGTTTACATTCTTACCAGCAATGCACAAGATTCCATTCTCTCCCCATCCTTACCAACACTTATTATTACCTCTCTCTCTATTTTTTATTATAGGCATTCTAGTGGATATAAAACGCCATTTCATTGTGGTTTTGATTTGCTTTTCCCTGGTGGCCACTGAAGTTAAGTATCTTTTTATTTTTCTACTGCCTATTTGTATATTTTCTTTTTCTCTATTTATTTATTGAGACTGAGTCCTGCTCTGTCACCTAGGCTGGAGTGTAGTGGCATGAACACGGCTCACTGCAGTCTCAATCTCCTGGGCTCAAGCAATCCTCCCACTTCAGACTCCCAAGTAGCTGGGGCCACGGGCATGTGCCACGATGGTCAACCTTGTATATTTTCTCTGGAGAATGGTCTATTTCAATCTTTTGCCCATTTTTAAATTGGGTTATTCCCTCTTACTATTCTGTTGTAAGAGTTCTTTACATATTCTAGATACAATTCTTTTGTTAGATATATGATCTGCAAATATTTTTTCCAATTTGTGGGTTGCCTTTTAACCTTCTTGACCGTGTCGTTTGAAGCACAAACATATTTAATTTGGGTGAAGTCGATTTACCTGTTTTTCCTTTTGTTTCTTGGGTTTTTGGTGTCATATATACAAAATTATTGCCTGATCCAAGTTACGAAGACTTATGCCTGTGTTTTCTTCTAGGAGTTTTGTAATTTTAGCTCTTAACATTTAATCTTTCGATGCATTTTGAATCAATTTTTTGTACACGCTGTGAAGTAGGGGTCCAACTTCATTTTTAATGTGTGGATATTCTATTTCTTCAGAAAATTTGTTTAAAAAATAGTTCTGGCACACTTATCAAAAATCAATTAACTGTAAACTTGAAGGTTTGTTTCTGGACTTTCAATTCTATTACATTAATCTAAATGTCTGTTCTTATGACAGTGCTAAAATGGTTTTCTTTTGCCTTTATGCTTTAGCAAAAGTTGTGCTGGGTTTAAAATGATTGGGTCACTATTTCTTATCTTGAAGATATTTGGTATAGCCTCACTGTCTCTAGCACTGAACACAGAGAAGCAAGCCTGAGGCCCATTCTGTGATTTTTATGCAGAGGACTTACTTGATATTTTGATTCAATGACCAAGGAATTATTTTTTAATCCACAATGTTTACTATTTCTGTTTGTTTTTTTTTTTAATTGGGTGATTGGGATGTGGGTATCAGAACCTGGAATTGCGAACAGTTATATCCTTTGATAGTCCCTTTTGAGAACCATTTTTTTTTGTTGTTGTTTGTATGTTTGTTTTCTTTTGTTTCTGAGACAGGATCTTGCTCTGTCACCCAGGCTGGAGTACAGTGACAGAATCATAGCTCACTGCAGCCTTGAGCTTCCGGGCTCAGGCGATCCTTCTGCCTCAGCCTCCTGAGTAGCTGAGACTACAGATATGCACCACCACACCTGGCTAATATTTTTTTTTAATTTTTGCTTTTGTAGAGACAAGGTCTCACTATGTTGTCCAGGCTGCTCTCAAACTCCTGGCCTCAGGCGGTCCTCCCATCTCAGCCTCCCAAAGTACTAGGATTACAGGCATGAGCCACCATGCCTGGCCATGTTTACTATTTCTTAGGAAATATTTTGGTGCTGATAGTTGCATGCCAGCTTTCCTGAGAGCCATGGTTTGCTGTTTTTATTACATAGATTTAAACTTTTTTATAGAAAATTTTCTCATAGTAAATCTCAAAATATATATTTTTTGTTTTGTTATTTTAATCTTCTTCTTGGGGACAACAATTATGACATGTTGGAACTTTTTTTTTTTTTACTTTATTCTCCCCATAGATAGATACATGATAAATAGATACAGATTATATAGATACTCTATATATACATATATGAAATAGGTGTATAGGTGTTTGTTTGTTAGAGACAGGGTCTTTCTCTGTTGCCCAGGCTTCTCAACCTCCCCAGGCTTAGGTGATCCTCCCACCTCAGCCTCCTGAGTAGCTGGGGCTACAGGCACACACCACCACGCCTGGCTAATTTTTTTGTAGAGACAGGATCTTGCCATATTGCCCAGGCTGGTCTTGAAGTGATCCACCTACCTTGGCCTCCTAAAGTGCCAGGATTACAGGCGTGAGCCGCTGCACCCAGCTATTTTGCTTGCTTCTCTCAACTCTTTTCTTCATAATAATTCCTGTGCTCTCAGCTACGCTAATTCTTCTTTGTCCTTCCTTTACCACACTTTGTGTTTCTCAGTAGCTTTATCTTTCTCTTCTTCCTGCTTGTTCACTTATTTCTTCCAGCTAACATTTCATCTGTGTTGTCTTGCCATGTCTTCTCTGCATGCTGCTATTTCTGCTTGAGCTCTAGTTTCATAAATGCCTCATTAAGCTTTTCTTTACTGAATGAAAGGCTGGTGACACTGGTCCTCTTGCCAAATACCCTATTTTCCTCCATGCATTTCTCATTTGCCATTTCCCGCTGTCCCTTTCCTCCCATTTTCTTATATAGCTTCTATCTTGGTCTCTTTTATATTACAGTTTGTCTTCGACTGAAATGAGCTTTGTTTTTTCTGAGTACAATTTATGGAAGCATCCTCCTGTGGTGGGAGGGCCGGGGGCTGTGATTCAGGGCAGAAGTTATTCCCCCTGCTTAGGACCCTTGATGCCCATGTGAGCAGACCCTGACTCCTCCGAGGCAGCAGGAGCCCTCACGTTCCAGTCCCTGTGACTCACCCTGCCTCGGGGATGGACTTCTTCCTGTAATGAGGATGCACTTGTCACAGGGATGTTCATTTTTTAGTGTTCTTAAGCATACACAGAAAATGAGTCTAACAATATGACATCTGTGGCTGTCTCTGCAGCATGTGTTACATGATGCTTTTATTCTTTTTGGTTGGTTTGTTGGACTTTTCTATATTTTCCTTTTTTTTTTTTTTTTTTTTTTTTTTGAGACAGAGTCTCACTCTGTAGCCAGGCTGGAGTGCAGTGGTGCAATCTCAGCTCACTACAACCTCCAACTCCCGAGTTCAAGCGATTCACCTGCCTCAGCCTCCTGAGTAGCTGGGATTACAGGAACGCACCACCATGCCCAGCTAATTTTTGTATTTTCAGTAGAGACGGGTTTTCACCATGTTGGCCAGGATGATCTTGAACTCCTGACCTTGTGATCCGCCCACCTCGGCCTCCCAAAGGGATTATAGGTGATATATATAGGTTATATTATATATAAGGATTAAAGGGATTATAGCCATTGCGCCCAGCCTATATTTTCATTTTTAACAAAAATGTATATTCCTTCTATAATCATAAAATCAATACATTTTATTAAAAATGGAAGTTTGATTGGTACAAAAATAGAAAGATAAGGCCAGGCGCAGTGGCTCACGCCTGTAATCCCAGCACTTTGGGAGGCCTGGGCAGGAGGATCACAAGGTCAGGAGATTGAGACCATCCTGGCTAACACGGTGAAACCCTATGTCCACTAAAAATACAAAAAAATTAGCTGGGCGTGGTGGCGGGTGCCTATAGTCCCAGCTATCCAGAAGATTGAGGCAGGAGAATGGCATGAACCTGGGAGGCAGAGCTTGCAGTGAGCCGAGATCGTGCCACTGCACCACAGCCTGGGCAACAGAGCGAGATTCTGTCTCAAAAAAATAAAATAAATAAATAAATAAATAAATAAAAAGACTAAGAATTGTTATTTGAGAGCACGACAGGGTGAGTATAGTCAACAATAACTTAATTTTACATTTTATTTTTATTTTCATTAATTAATTTATTTATTCATTTCAACTTTTAAGTGCAGGTTTGTGACATAGGTAAACCTGTGTCATGGGGGTCTGTTATACAGATCATTTCATCACCAAGGTATTAAGCCTAGTACCCATTACTTATTTTTCCTGATCCTCTCCCTCCTCCCACCCTCCATCCTATGAAAGGCCCCAGGATGTGTAGTTTCCCCCTATATGTCCATGCATTCTTATCATCTAGCTCCCACTTCTAAGTGAGAACATGCAGTATTTAGTTTTCTGTTCCTGCGTTAGTTTGCTAAGAATAATAGCTTCCAGCTCCATCCATGTCCCTACAAAGGACATGAGCTTGTTCTTTTTTATGGCTGCCTAGTATTCCATGGTGTGTACGTGCCACATTTTTTTTTTCATCCAGTCTATCATTATTGGACATTTATATTGATTCCATGTCTTTGCTATTGTGAATAGTGCTGCAATGAACATATGCATGCATGTGCCTCTATAATATAATGATTTATATTCCTTTGGGTATATACCCAGTAATGAAATTGTTGGGTCAAACGGTATTTCTGTCTTTAGGTCTTTGAGGAATTGCCACACTGTCTTCCACAATGGCTGAACTAGTTTACAGTCCCTTAATTTTACATTTTAAAATAACTTAAAGATGGTAGTTTGATTGCAACTCAAAGGATAAATGCTTGAGGGATGGATACCCCGTTCTCCATGATGCTCTTATTTCACATTGCATGCCTGTATCAGTATAGCTCACGTACTCCATGCATATATACACCTACTATGTTCTCACAAAAATAAAAAATAAAAAATAACATAAACATAAATAAAGCTGATGATCCTCCCCTGTCCCCTCCAAAAGTGGAAGTTTGCACAGCTACAGTGGAATGAAGGACAGACTCGGGTGAGTGGGAAAGCCGGAGGTACAAGCCCGTACGTCTGAAGCATCCAGCCCTCATAGCCGGTGATGGGAAAATCGGAGTCACAGAGCTCAGACCTGGTAATGCAAGATGAACCATTGCAGTTAAAGAGATCACTGGACTAAGGCAAAAAAAAAAAAAAAAAAAAAAAACAAGAAAGAAATCCCGACGTGATGCTGGACAGGGAAAGTCTCATACATCTGGATTATTATCCCAACATCAATAATTCCCATGTGAGAGGAAGCCGGAGCTCGGAGAGGTTTGGTTAATTTCCCCAAGACACTCTCTTCGCTGTAAAGAGGCCAATTACATCCTGCTTTTCTAATTCCACATCCTCAGGCCTTTCTACTCCTTCTTGCCTACTTATTAGCTCTCCAGCTGGGGTGACTCAGTATATGGTGATGCTATTAACCAAGAGAGGGAAGACCGAGGAGGGAGAGATAATGAGCTCTGTTTTGGACAGGATGAGTTACTGTGAATGTCACGCTTGCAGCTCTGCTGCTGGAATAACACGAAGGGAGAGGCATCATTTCATGTGAAAGCCCACTGTTTCTGTCACCTCATTCCTGTCAGTCAAATGAGGAAAGAAAATCATGTTTCTAGAACCCTGCTGGTGGCTGTCTTTCTCCCAGAATGAAATCACCTAGTGAGGATGACACTGGCAATGAGGCTCTGACAGCACCTCCTCTGAGTCATCCATAAGCCAAATAGCATCAGAGTCATTTCTTGGCATCCACCCTGCTCCCAGCTCTTGGACGGGGGCATTCCCGGCACCCTCGGGGATGGAAGTGGAATGGGAGAGCAATGACAGCCTTATTGAATTATCCCCGAACCTTAGAGATTCACCTTCCCTGTTGTGGCCCTAAACAGCTAGCCTTATGGGATTTTTACCAGGACTGAGTTTTTTCCTTAAGGTTGACAGACACAGCATCTGGAATAATTCTCTGTTTCTGCACACAGATCATTTTGCCAAGACTGATTATGAAGGTTCCAAAAACCACCACCACAACAAAAATACATCCAGCCAAACTAATGTAACCTGTGTATGATACACTTATTGCCCAAGAGTCAGTTGTTGAACTTCAAGCCTATTTTTTTAAGCGTATCTATATGGAAAACAATAGTAGTGTACTACTTGTATTTCCAGTTGAGATCGTATTATTTGCCTGTAACCTATACACTTTTATTTTTTTATCAGACAGGGATTCAAACTCAGACTCTGCCACTTTTCAGTTCTGTTCCCTTGGGGAAGTAAGTTAGTTTCCAAACCTTAATTGCCTCATGTATAAAATCGTTACAACAGTATCAATTTCATCACACTCTTGTGAGGATCCTATTAAATGAGTTAATGCACAGAAAACATTAGCACAAATCTTGGAGCATTGCAAGTGCAAAATAAATAGCAGCTATTATCAATATTCTTTTGCAAAAGACAAGATTGACACAATTTACTCCAATTGTGTACAATGATGCCTTTTTTTTTTTTTTTCAGACAGAGTCTTACTCTGTTGTCCAGGCTGGAGTGCAGTGGAGTGATCTCGGCTCACTGCAAGCTCCACCTCCCAGGTTCATGCCATTCTCCTGCCTCAGCCTCCTGAGTAGCTGGGACTACAGGCGCCCGCCACCACGTCTGGCTAATTTTTTGTATTTTTCATTAGAGATGGGGTTTCACCGTGTTAGTCAGGATGGTCTCGATCTCCTGACCTTGTGATCTTCCTGCTTTGGCCTCCCAAAGTGCTGGGATTACAGGCGTGAGTCACCGTGCCTGGTCCATATGATGCTCTTTCATGAGGACATTGCCTTGTACACAATTCCAGTGTGGTTTTCATGTTTAAGAATGAATGTGGCTGCCACGATGCATTTCAAGGCCTTCTTAGGTCTTCCTCTACAAGACTGCACAGAACTCCCTACTCCAGCATTTATGCAAGTAGAGTCTGTTATCAACATACAACAATAGCAATGTCTATCAAGTAGGAATCAACTCTAGACAGTAAAAAAAAAAAAGAGAGAGAGAGCAGAGATCACTTTTTGTTTTATGTCCCTCTGTGTCCTAAGCATCCGGTACATAGTAGGATCCTAAAGACTGAATAAATAAATCACCTTCTATAAGCCAAACACCATGCAAGAGGCTTTGCCGTTCTGCTTCTGTAGAGGAGTCAGAGATCCCCTCCAACACATCTTTAGCTCTTAGCGGGTGAACTCTATAGTTGGATCTAGAAACCAAACTGACACCAGGCAGATCAGCAAGAGCAAACTGTATAAATTTTCTTAGTTTTATGTGTACATGGGGATCTTCACAAGAGAGGCAAACCCAAAGAAGAGGTGAAAGCAAGATGCTTTTGTACTATTTAGACGAAGAATGATAAAACTGAGAAGAAATGGCAAGACAAAGAAAATCTGGCTGGGGGCAGTATATTTTCTTTCTTTCTTTCTTTCTTTCCTTTTTTTTTTTCAGATGGAGTCTCGCTCTGTCGCCCAGGCTGGAGTGCAGTGGCGCGATCTTGGCTCACTGCAAGCTCCGCCTCCCGGGTTCACACCGTTCTCCTGCTTCAGCCTCCCCAGCAGCTGGGACTACGGGCTCACACTGCCACGCCCAGCTAATTTTTGTAATTTTAGTAGAGACGGGGTTTCACCGTGTTAGCCGGGATTGTCTCAATCTCCTGACCCTGTGATCCGCCCGCCTCGGCCTCCCAAAGTGCTGGGATTAGGGGCGTGAGCCACCGCGCCCGGCCGTGGCAGTATATTTTCTAGAGGAGTTACTAGGAGATGTATAAGGGAGTGAAAAAGAGGTTGTAGACAAGGGATACATCTTTTTTTGTTTTGTTTTGTTTTAAAGACTGAATCTCACTCTGTCGTCCAGGTTGGAGTGCAGTGGCATGATCTCGGCTCACTGCAACCTCTGCCTCCCAGGTTCAAGTGATTCTCATGCCTCAGGCTCTAGAGAAGCTGGGAGTACAGGCACGTGCCACCAGAACCAGCTAATTTTTTGTGTGTTTTTAGTAGAAATGAGAGCAACATGGGTTACATAATTAAGTATGTTCATTCAGGTCCTTTGCAGCCTTCCATCCCAAGTCTCTGGTGATAGAGCTATTTTCTCACCCTGGTATGAGAAATCTTTCATACTTGCTACATGCAGGAAAAGTCAAGTCAGCCAGCCCTTTCTGAAACTACAATTTCTCCAGTGTTTTCAACTTGCAATAATGAAGATGTTTTGAGATAGTATATCCTTCACTCCTTCATGTCTTTTAATTTTCCTCTATCTCCTTGAAAACTAACTGATTCTTGTATCAGTCAGGACAGGCTAACATGTGCTATGGTAACAATAACCCTCCAGTCTTAGCAACTTAAAACAACAGATTCTTACACCACTTTCTAATTGTTGATCAGCTAATAGCTTAGCTCCCAGGTTTTCTGACTCCAAGACGCAGGAAATGGAGCAGCCACTCTTGCTAGTTTCAGGGATGCAGAGAGGGAGAGAGAGCAAGAGAATGAGCAGGTGAATCACAAGCTGTCCCTCAGCTCACAGCCAGAAGTGACATGGGTCTATTTTGCCTCCATTTCATTGGCCTAGCATGTCATCTGGTCATGCCTAATATCAAAGAAGATGGGATAAGGGGAGTGCCATTCTATGAAGCTCCTGGAATAAGAAACAGAATTTCTGTGAAGAGTCCTTGTTTCCTCACAAGGGAAACTGAGTCACTTGGGTAAGTCACTCAGCCAGGTGTTCAGGAATTGACTATTGATCTGACTCCAAGGCACCTGGGTACAATTTGTCTTTTGGGTCAGCTTGCTTCTCATGTCTTCATGGTGCCTGATAAGGCTGGTCTTTGTAGGAGATCTGCTTTTTCCTAGACCTGAATAGTCTGAGTAAACAAAACCAGGTTGCCATTTCCTATAAATATCAAATTCCAGGGAATTGTCTCCTAGGCAAGAGGGCTGTCTCCAGAACCACAGGAACTGCTAGTTGGCAACGCCCCAGTTAACACCAAGAAGCTAGCCTTTGTCACTCGGATGTGGCCCAGATTTCCAAGCTGTCGAAATACAAGTGCCAAATGATACCGGGATTCGTTGTGGAGAAGCTGTCCTTGTAATCCCGGGAGATAATCTCTATTATCTAAGAGAGGAAGGGAACTTGCCAGAGATAAAAATACTCACACCAGGCCAAAATACCCACTGAAAGTAAGTTTAAACGGACAGTGGTGACAGAACAAAAGTTTTCGCATGACCACAAGACCACGTAATCCAATCCCAAGCCTCCATTTCCAAAATGGCTGGCTGGCTCAGCTTTCTGCTAAAAAAAGCTTTTCTTTCTGAAACAATCACTTAGTAACTCATTACTCACCAGCTGACATTTGGAAATAGCATGGTGGCTTGAAGTCAAATCTTTTTTCATTTCTTCAATCACTCTCCTTCACTTACAGGGTGAGTCTCAGTTGTGTTTTTTAAGTAGACTCTGGAAACTCACAATTCACAGGTCATGAATTGTTGGTTTCAGCATCTTCAGCTACTGAGACCTTATTCAAACCGCTTATAAGAATGAGTATTAGTTGGTGTTTTTAGCCTTTTATGTTGCCCAGCCATCTCTTATATATCAGAGTGTCAGGCCAGGCATGGTGGCTCACGCCTGTAATCCCAGCACTTTGGGAAGCCGAGGCGGGTGGATCACCTGAGGTCAGGAGTTCGGGACCAGCCTGACCAACATGGAGAAACCCTGTCTCTACTAAAAATACAAAATTAGTCGGGCGTAATGGCACATGCCTGTAATCCCACCTACTGGGGAAGCTGAGGCAGGAGAATCGCTTAAACCCACGAGAGGGAGGTTGTGGTGAGCCGACACTGCGCCATTGCACTCCAGCCTGGACAACAAGAGTGAGACTGTCGCATAAAAAAAAAAAAAAAAAAAAAAAGTGGAAGTATATTAGGCGAGAGAAAGAGAAAAACTCTCTCTCCTGCAGACATGGAGGGGTTCCCGAGTGGGTCTTCCAGTTCCACGGTGAAAGGCACGGGGTTTTATAGACTAGCTTGAGGAGGTGGTGTCTGATTTACATAGGCCCAAAAGATTGGCTGGACTAGTGCCATTTACATAGCACGTGAAGAAGCTGGCCATCCCAACCTCATCCTTCATTATGAATATGGGGTCTCTACCTGGCCGGCGCCATGTTGCCTGTTCCTTTACTGTACACATGGTTGAAGGGAAGATGGAGCAGCCATGTTGAACATGCCTGGCCCCCAGGTAGCTTTTTCTGATTGGCACAGCTGCCAGCATTTCTTTTTTGTTGTTGCTGTTCTTTTTTTTCTTTTTTCTTTTTTTTTGAGATGGAGTCTCGCTCTGTCGCCCGGGCTGGAGTGCAGTGGCGCGATCTCGGCTCACTGCAAGCTCCGCCTCCCGGGTTCACGCCATTCTCCTGCCTCAGCCTCCTGAGCAACTGGGACTACAGGCACATGCTACCACGCCTGGCTAATTTTTTTGTATCTTTAGTAGAAATGGGGTTTCACCATGTTAGCCAGGCTGGTCTAAATCTCCTGACCTCGTGAGGAGATTGCCTCGGCCTGCCTCGGCCTCCCAAAGTGCTGGAATTACAGGCATGAGCCACTGCGCCTGGCCTCCAATTTTTTTTTTTTTTTTTTGTATTTTAATGGAGACTGGGTTTCACCATGTTGGCCAGGATGGTCTCGAACTCCTGACCTCAAGTGACCCACCCACCTCGGCCTCCTAGAGTAGCTGGGATTACATGCGACCGCCACCACACCCAGCTAATTTTTGTATATTTAGTAGAGACGGGGTTTCACCTGGTCTTGAACTTCTGACCTCGCGTGATCCACCTGCCTCAGCCTCCCAAAGTGGTGAGATTACAGGCGTGAGCCACTGCGACCGGCCAGTTGCCAGCATTTCACCTGTGCAAACTTCCAGCTTGCTTATCTATGTCTGCAGCTTGATTTTACAGGCTGTTTTTTGCTAGAGAAGAAATGATTTGGCCGGGCGCAGTGGCTCATGCCTGTAATCCCAGCACTTTGAGAGGCCAAAGCAGGCAGATCATGAGGTCAGGAGATCGAGACCATCCTGGTCAACATGGTGAAACCCCCGTCTCTACTAAAAATACAAAAATTAGCTGGGCGTGGTGGCAGGCACCTGTAATCCCAGCTACTCGGGAGTTTGAGGCAGGACAATTGCTTGAACCCCAGAGGCAGAGGTTGCAATGAGCTGAGATCCCACCACTGCAGTCCAGCCTGGATGACAGAGGGAGACTCATCTCAAAAAAAAAAAAAGAAATAATTTGAGGGCTGCATTTTTATTAAAATGGAAACCTTACCAAGGACTTACTTACCCTCACTAACTGCCTAAATATTTTTTTTTAGCTCCTGGATCTCCACTGACTGCTCACACTATGCTTACATGAGTCATCTACAAGAGGTCGCTAACCTGCCCTTAAACTCTGAATTTTCTGACATTGACGACATGCCTGTCCTCCCACATCCACCTGTCTCCAGGTCTCTGACATTTACCTTTCTCATTGGCATGCAGGAAAATGATCCCCCTTACTTATTATTTATGTTAGTGTCAGGGGTAAAATGGGGTGGTACTTGGCACCCATAGCTGAGTCACTCTGACCATCAGAGACACAGTTTTAATGAGACTGGCTGTGTAAGGCCACGATGGGAAGGTGAATCTCTAAAGTTCTGGGATAATTCAATAAGGTCGTCATTGCTCTCCCACCCTACCTTCATTCCCCAAAGTGCTTTGAATGCCTGCATGCAAGAGCCGGGAGCAGGGTGGACCTCAAGAAATAATCCTGATGCTATTTAGCTTATGGTTGATTCAGAGTAGGTGCTGTCGGAGCCCTAATTTCCCTTGTTTTTGAACTATCATGTCATACTCCTTCGTGCATGGCATTTTATCTGTCAGGATCTTCCTTCTTTCCCCAACTTTCTGTTGTGTTCCCATCTGTAATGTAGACTGTTTAGAACCTCCCCTCCTCTTCTGTTTCACCCAGGCTGAAGTGCAGTGGTATGATCATAGCTCACTGCAGGCTCAAACTCCTGGGCTTGAGTAATCCTCTCACCATAGCCTCCCAAGTAGCTGGGACTACAGGTGTGTACTACCATACCCAGCTAATTTTTTCATTTTTATTTTTGTGCTATGTTGCCCAGGCTGGTCCTGAACTCTTGGCCCCAAGTGATCTTCCCATGTCGGCCTCCTGAAATGCAGGGACTACAGGCATGAGCCACCATGCCTGGCCTTAAATCTGCATTTTGTATTTTCTTCCCATTATATGGTTTGCCTCTACTGGAGACAGTCAGGCAGGATCTCCACTGTAGAAGAGGGACTTCCATGGAGTCAACTTCCAGATCCACAGGGCATAGATTTGCAGCTCAGATCAGAAAGCAGGCTGACGGGGAATGAGGAGTGAGGAAGGATTGAGATGGGAAGTTATATTAGAATCTTCCTTTTTGGCTCTTTCCAGTGTCTGGATAACTTTTGTGCTAGCCAGGATGACAGACTTCCCAAGAAAAGAAAGAACAGTGGAGCATGAAGATAGACTAGGTGCTTCCTGCCTCAGTTTCCATTTTGTACCAATGGTAGTGTTACTGGTGGAGGGTGTCCAGGTTCTTGACCTCTTGAACAAAGAGTTGGACAAAATGCACAAACAAAACAAGGAAGGAATGAAGCAGTAAAAGCAGAGATTTATTAAAAATGAAAATATGTTCCACAGGGTGGGAGCAGGCCCAACCACAGGGGCTCAAGGGCCCCGTTATCCAGAATTTTCTGGGGTTTAAATACCCTCTTGAGGTTTCCATTGGTTACTTGGGGTACACCCTATGTAAATGAAGAGGATGAAGTAAAGTTACAAAGCTGGCCGAGTGTGGTGGCTCACCGCTTGTAATCCTAGCACTTTGAGAGCTGGAGGCAGGCAGATCACTTGAGGTCGAGAGTTCGAGACCAGCCTGACCAACATGGAGAAAACTTATTTCTACTAAAAATACAAAATTAGCCGGGCGTGGTGGCACATGCCTGTGATCCCAGGTACTCGGGTGGCTGAGACAGGAGAATCGCTTGAACCAGGGAGGCAGAGGTTGTGGTGAGCCGAGATGATGCCATTGCACTACAACCTGGGCAACAAGAGCGAAACTGTGTTTCAAAAACAAAAACAAGAAACAAACAAAAAGAACAAAACAAGAGTAGAGTGGCTTCAAGGGTCTCTGCTAAATAAAGGAGAATTTAAATGTGCTTATTTGGGGGGTTTGGTTTTCTTTAAAAGGGGACCTCGTCTACTTCTCCCTCATTGCTACCCTACAAACTAGTGTCAACCTATATAGTCTTGTTACTAGAAAGGAGTCCTGATCCAGACCCCAAGATGGGGGTTCTTGGATCTCAGGCAAGAAGGAATTTGGGACGAGTCCATAGAGTAAAGTGAAAGCAAGTTTATTCAAAAAGTAAAGGAGTACAAAATGCCTACTCCATTCGCAGAGCAGTGGCATGGACTGCTTGACTAAGGACCCTTATAGTTATTTCTCGATTATATGCTAAATAAGGGGTGAATTACTTACGAGAGTTCTGGGAAAGGGGTGGGCAATTCCTGGAACTGAGGCTTCCTCCCCTTTTTAGACCATATAGGGTAACTCCTGGACATTGCCATGGCATTTGTATACTGTCTTGTTGCTGGTGGGAGTGTCTTTTAGCATGCTAATGCACTATAATTAATGTATAATGAGCAGTGAGGATGACCAGCGGTCACTTTCGTTGCCTTCTTGGTTTTGGTGGGTCTTGGCTGGCTTCTTTACTGCAACCTGTTTTATCAGCAAGGTCTTTGTGACCTGTATCTTGTGCTACCTTCTATCTCTTCCTGTGACTAAGAATGCCTAACTTCCTGGGAGTGCAGCCCAGCAGGTCCCAGCCTTATTCTACCCAGCCGCTATTCAAGATGGAGTTGCAGTGGTTCAAATACCTCTGACAGTGTCATTGAAGAGATGATTTGACTTAAGTTGGAAAACAGGTCCATAGTATTGGTTAAAGATGTAGGGACAATGCCCGGGTTTGCTTGCCAGCAGGGTGCAGTCAGCCCTACCATCTCATTCCCTGCCTTCCGGGTGGGCAAGTGAGTCCAGCAAGGCCCAATGCCCCCCACATTTGTGCATCTTCTTGGAAATTTCCACTCTATCACGGGAGACATGTATTTCAAGTTGCACCAGCTATGTTCTGGGCAACTCTTTGGATACCTTCTTTTATAAAGTGGCATTGAGAAGTTGAGAGGATCCTGAAATAGCAATCTGCAAATTTGGTTCAAATTTTGACTCCGTTGTTAGCTGTATGACCTGAGCATATCACCTAGTGGTGCTAGGTGTCTGCATGATCAACTCTAAAACCAGGAAGGGTTGTTCTGAGGATTCAGTAAAACCATGTAGAGCCCTCCCTTGATATACCTGGGGGATTGGTTTCAGGACCCCTGTCTTCCACCTTCTAGTCCCCACGCACCTCAGATACCAAAATCCAAGGATGCTCAAGTCCCTTATGCTACAGAATGGTGTAGTAGTTGCGTATAACCTATGCATATCCTCCCGTACACTTTCAATTTTATCTTTAGATTGCTTCTAATACCTTACACGATATAAATGCTATGTAAATGGTTGTTATACTATATAGGTTTTTTAATTTGCATTTTTTATTGACTTGTGTTCAGTTTTTTTCTTTTTTTTTTTTTTGTTTTTTAGATAGAGACTGAGTCTCTGTCTGTCTCCCACTGGAGTGCAATGGTGCCACCATAGCTCACTGCCACCTCAAACTCCTGGACTCAAGTGATCCTTCCTGCCTCAGCTTCCTGAGTTGCTGAGATCACAAGCACAAGTCTCCAACATATTTTTAATCCTTGGTTGGTTGAATCCATGGGTGTAGAACCCACAAATACAAAGAGCCAATTGTATGTAAAAATCTTTTGCACAATGCTTGACACATAGCCAGTCCTTGATAAATGATAGGTGAGTGTTATGAGTCTATTTTGATAATAACACAATAACCCTGGGAGTTCACTACTAAGATATTCTAGTTCATAAAGTCAATAAATAATAATAATAATTATTATTATTGTTATTTTGAGACAGAGTATTGCTCTGTTGCCCAGGCTGGAGTGCAGTGGTGCAATCTTGGCTCACTGCAACCTTCACCTCCTGGGTTCAAGTGATTCTCATGCCTCAGTCTCACACTCAATAAATGATTCTTGAATGGGACTCAATCAATGGCTGCAAGCTAATGGACAATCAGTGCCCAGCTTACTTGAAGTCCAGGTAGCGCTGAGTGCCGTTGCAAGAAGAAAACTTAATATTCACCGCATTCCAGAATGCTTACATGGTCATGTGTTTCTAAACACTAAAACTGAGGAAAGACCTTTGGACATTCTGTCTCTGCCTTTCCACTCCCTTTTGCCTGGCTGCCAGCCTACTTAGACATTCTTCTACTTCTCATTGGTTTGTTCCAGTGAAAAAGTTTGTTGAGTAAGCCACGGAAATTTTTAAAGCCGTGTTGGAAATACCTAAGTAAGCAGAGCACAGCTTTACAAACAGAGGATATTAAAGAGATAAACTGTGGGTTGAAAGAGATAAAAATGTGGTACATGGCCATGCGCAGTGGCTCACGCCTGTAATCCCAGTACTTCGGGAGGCTGAGGCAGGGGGATCACAAGGTCAGGAGTTCAAGACCAGCCTGGCCAACATAGTGAAACCCCATCTCTACTAAAAATACAAAAAAATTAGCCAGGTGTGGTGGTGGGTGCCTGTGATCCCAGCTGCTCGGGAGGCTGAGGCAGGAGAATTGCTCGAACCCGGGAAGCAGAGGTTGCAGTGAGCCAAGATCGTGCCATGGCACTCCAGCCTGGGTGACAGATTGAGACTCCATCTCAAAAAAAAAAAAAAAAAATGTGGTACATATATACCATGGAAATGCAACCATAAGGAACAAGATTACATCCTTTGCAGGGACATGGATGGAGTTGGAAGCCGTTATCCTCAGGAAACTAGCACAGGAACAGAAAACCAAACACTGTATGTTCTCACTCATCAGTGGGAGCTGAACAATCAGAACACATGGACTCAGGAGGGGAACGACACACACCAGGGCCTGTCAGGGAGAGGGAGTGGTAGGGGAAGGGACAGCATCAGGACAAGGACAAATAGCTAATGCATGCAGGGATTAATACCTAGGGGATTGGTTGACAGGTGCAGCAAATCACCATGGCATACATTTACCTATGTAACAAACATGCAAGTCCTGCACATGTACCCTGGAACTTAAAATAAAATCTAAAAAAAAAAAGAGAGAGAGAGAGTGTGGCCAATGAAAAGTATGTGAGGCATTGCATGGAGCCAGCAGCTCTTTAAGGGATCTGGAGTTTTTCACATGCCACGTAAGCCTTCCAATAGGTACAGCATGTTGTCCCTGGAAGTCCCCAAAATGCTCTTCGTGGAATGGGTTAATCCCTTCTCTGCCAAGAATTCTCACTCAGGAGGAGCAAATGTTCACCGAACTGCCTGCCAAATACCATCTCCAGACTCAGTGTCATGATTTCGAGTCCTTGCCACCCTGGTCCCTCTCTCCTGTAGCCTGCTGAGCTTCTCCATGTTCCTCTTTCTCTTCCTTTGATGGGAGCACCACGCTGTGTCAATGGGGCTATGGTTCCCATAGGCTCCTATGGCACCCACGTGAGTCTTGTTAAGACTGTGGCCCGTGTTCCCATCCCAACTTATTTATGTGAACATCCCTTCTCCTGAAACACTGAAAAGCAGATATTTATTTGTATCACCATTACAACAATACCATTTTATGACTGCCCACCACATTCCAGATTCTGTGTTAAAGGTTTCACATGTATTACCTTGTTGAATTCTCAAACCAGGAATTAGCAAATGCTTTCCACAAAGGGCCTGATAGTAACTCTTTGAGGCTTTGCAGGCCATCTGGCCCCTGTCATAGTCACTCAACTCTGCCACTGAAGCATAAAAATAGCCACAGACAACTTGTAAATAAGTGAGGTTGGCTGTGTTCCCATAAAACTTTACGTAGAAAAACAGGCAGTCGGGGTGAGCTTGCACACAGGTGACAGTTGGCTGATCCCTGCTGTAAACACCCATGGAAGTAAGCAGGTTGTTCATACCCATTTCACAGATGAGTAAATGAAGCATAGAGAAGAGATTAAGCATCTTTGCAAAGATTGGACAGGTTGTAAGCGGCAACCCAGGGTCTGTGCAATGCCAGGTCCTATGTAAACACTATGTCCTAGCGGTTGCAAACAAAAAAGACATGAGCCTTAGGAAACAGAGAGATGGAGGACAGACACTTTCTCCAGCAGCCTGCCCCTTCCTTATGACCACAGACTTCCCCTTGAGTTCTGCACCAGCAACTCACCTTCCCTTGTGGGCTGGGATCCTGCTCATGGCAGCAGTTGCTTGTAGTGCTCTGATGTGATTGTGAGGCAGGCAGGTTGGCTATTGTTCTCTATTCTGTACTAGAATGCAACTTCAGGAGCTCTCCAGATAAAGACAACAGCTATCTCTTACTTTTCCAGGAACATAAATAAGATTGATTGGTACGTGTGTTAATGGCATTACTGATTGAATAATGAAATTATTGAGTGAGTGTGGGTTTCTCCAGCATGTGTGTATATGCCAAATACGTATAATACATTATTATATATTATATAATTACATATAATATATATTATATGAAAAAATATAATTATTATATGATATGAAATAATATAATTATATATGATATGAAATAATATTATATAGTATATAAAATAATATAGCTATTATATAGTATATAAAATAATTTAATTATTATATAGTATATAAATAATGTAATTATTGTATATTATATAAAATAATATAATTATTGTATATTATATAAAATAATATAATTATTATTGTGTATTATATTATATACTATATAAGGTAATATAATTATTATATATTATATACATAATATTATAGATTATCGATTACATAATATATTATTATAGATTATTATAATATATTACATACACTAATATAATGATTATATATTACTATAAAATATGTATTATATATTATCTATTACTAGAATATTATATTTTATCTATGTTTATAATATCATAAAGTCAATAAATAATTCATTTTTGAGACAGTCTTGCTGTATATCCAAGACTGTATATACAGCTGTATATGCTGTATATAGAAGACAGTCTTGTATGTATAATATATACTATATTGTATATAATATATATGTTATATTATATAGTGCACTAAGTACTGGAAATATACCATGAAACAGTAAAATGACAGATCTGGTATTAGCCTTGTTGAAATGATCATCTTCACCTGTGTGTGATTGATGACCTTTTTCACTTAGGTTTCTACAGTTTATCTGGTTCCTGTTTGAATTATTCTGATGGACTCTTGCCACCTGAGATCAATATTATTAACTCCACATTAAGGGTGGAAAATCTGAGGCTGAGAGTTGCACAGAGTTGCAGAGGGTCACACAGTGACAATGTCAGTGCTTAAGCTGAGTCGTTGGCTGGAGACCTCTGTCTCCTGACCCCCACACCCTTTCCTACCACAACTTGCTGCTCTGCTATTACACAGCCATGCCCTGGGCCATTCTCCCTCACCACCTCCAGCTGGCAGCATCTTTGTCTGAACTTTGTGTAACCTGACTCCTTTCCAGGCCCTCTGGCAGCTGTCCCAGTTCTCGTTTGCTATCTGCCCAGCATCTCCCAGGTTCATTTCTTAAGCTCTTATCCTTCTTTGACAGCCAAATGCCCTCTATTTTATTTTCTCCCTTGGGCACACTCATAGGATGGAGAAAAGCTGAGAGATTGTTCACTTTCTTAACAGGAGCTGCTTTCAATTCAGCCACAGCTGCTATACCTTTCAGAAGTGAGATGGATCCCAAGACAGATGGCTCAGCAGTGACTATTTTAAGCCCCAGAGTCACAAGAACAGATTCAAAATAACTCAGTCCAGCAGGGGTCAAATGCAGAGCAGAGCTTGCTGGCTTTAAAGAAAGCATGACCCTAGGTTTTTGAAGTCACCGAGTTAAGTCAGCACTGACGTTTTCTAGTTAATAAGACTTTTTCAGCACAGTTTTCTGTGCTGATGTTACAGGACAGACTTGCCCCTATGTTCTGAAAAAAATCTTCCTCTGATACTTCAAAGTTCTTCTTTGAATATGTATTACTGCTCTCAAGATTTGTGCCAGGGGATGTTCTGTTTACCCTTATGCATCAATCAGCAAATTGCAACAATAATGCCGTGTAAGAAAATATCTCATAATTCAGTGACTTTCAGCAACAATCACTTATTCTTTTTCACATGCCTGGACTTGGCTTGGGGTCAGCTGATCTGGACTCAGCCTGGCTGATCTTGGCTCCAAGTTGTAGATTTGCTTCTGTTGCCTTACTTAGCTGTCATCCTCCTTGGATCAGCTACAGGCTATTCCGAACATGTTTCCGTGGCCGTAGTGGAAATGCAAGAGGGAAAGTTCAACTACACATGTATGTTTCCAGCTCTTGTTTGCATATGTCTGCTAATAGCACATAGACCAAAGCAATTTACATGGTCATGCCCTCTATCGATGGGGCAGGACAGATACTCTACTCGAAGTGGAGCGGGGAGGAACTGAAAAATCACGTGCCGAAGGTTGAGGCTAGGAGAGGAGTGAATCATGAGAACAGCAACGCTATTCATCATGCCTGGGTGGCAGAGCACCTGCAGAAGAAGGCTATCTAGAGGGCAACAGAGAAATCAGGTGATTATTTTCCCTTCTAGCAGTTGTGGCTACTCATTACCATTTCCTCTCCAGGGAGGAGTCAAGGCCACAGAAGATGGTTTGACATCTCCCTTTGGAATGACCTTAAGCTATCTCTGCACTCTTTTATAAAGACCGCTTTCTTGCCTTCAGTCCACTGAGTGGGCTGCCCATTGCTGTTGAATCCTTAAAACTGGCTTCTTGGAGGTATTTAAGAGATTTCAGGAGTTCAGAGACACACATTGAATGGACGAGTATAGGGTCATTTAAAGGAACCCCTTTCTTACCGTAGCTCCATCCCTGCGTATAAGAGCTCCTTCAGTTTCAACAAGAAGACTATTATAGATCCGTACTGGGGGCTGTTTACCTGGCGCAGTAAGACCACGTATCCACACTGAGGCTTTGCAGCCATAGAAAAAAATGTAGATATTTGCAGAGTGCCCAGCAAGCAGGACCAGGCGGCTAATGCTTAAATCCTGACCTCTCCACTGAGAGCTTGCAGATAAGGGATTTTAAAGGCAGGGGTAAATTTCAGGAAAACAGAAGTTACAGGCAAAATCATAACTCAATCCATGGAGTTTACACATCAGTTTTGGCTTAAAGGGGCAGGATGTCTTAAAGCAGAGGCCCATGGATCACAGCGGGAGTCAAAGATTTTCTGATCTGCCATTGGTTCTGGAGGCCAAGCTTTGTCTACGGATTTGGGATGGGCAGAGAAGAATGTTAGCTCTGGCTCACGGATGTGACTTCTTCCAGGTCTCACAGGAAGAAATGTAGAACCAAGAGCAGGGGCCAGATTTCAGTCCTCAGTTTCCCCTTATCTGAGGTCTATGTGCCAGTGGACTCATTTGGTGGAGGGCTGGATTTCTGAAAAACAATTCAGGGATATGTGTGAAGATGTTATATTTAGTTTCTATAGGGAACATCTCATGACTCTAAAGGCCTGAAACTTGCCTGGCTATTGTTTTAAGCTACTATTACCCTCTTGCTTATCAAGTTGCTTATTTATTTCTCAGGGCTGGCTAAGTGCCTGGATCCTCCCTTGAAGGAACTTAGGATTTTCTTTTCTTTTCATGCTTGGAGGGGGACTGCAGGTCCCAATAACAAGGCCCTGCTCCCTCTCAAGACCAGAGGGGTGGGCTCCCCATCAGGTTGCTAGAGATAAAAGCGTATGGGATAAATGCTGCCCTGTTTTGGGGGCCATTATAATGTGTCCAAGGGTTGTCACTGGGGGTAGGAGAGGCCCTGCCTGCCTGTAGGGATTTTGACATAGACTGTGTAACACTAGACTGTGTAATTGATGGAATCCCACAGAGCTCTCCATCACACGCACCTCCATGCAGTGTACTGAGCTTTGGTGATAGGACCACCTTCCCCCAGGATCGTGGGACAACATTCAGCACCTTCTGACTCTGATCACTCTATCCCTTTTGGCCTCCTTAATGGGTTTATGAAATTTATCACTGTATGACATTATTGATGTTATCTGTATACTTATTTATTGCCTGATTCTTCCACTACTACTTGTGGGCAGGATCGCTATCTCGTTAAGGGCTATATGCCCAGAACCTAGACTCTACACATGGTATTTATCAAAAAAGGGATGTAATAGGTATGTGTTAAATGAATACGTGAATAAATACACAGACTTGTTACGCTGTGTCATACTGGACAGGTGTTCAATATATGTTCATTTCCACCCTCCCTTCCTCCCTCCATATACAGATTAGTATCCCTGCCTAAAACCCTACTTCATTTTGCATGATTCTGTAACATGTTTTCCAATGTGCAATGCCAACTTCCCTTTAGCTATATTAACATTTGGAGCCAATGGTGATTTCAGAGGGGAAAAGTAGTGAGTCTTGGCTCAGGTAGGCCCATGAATTTTGAAATTCAGATATGAGAAGGCACTTTACAAGCATTGGTATAACAGGACACCCTCAGTTTTTAAGAATGGCCTCTGCAGTTTGTCCTAGAAGAAAGGAATGCAGACTGGGTGCAGGGGCTCACGCCTATAATCCCAGCACTTTGGGAGGCCGAGGCGGGTGGGTCACTTGAGGTCAGGAGTTCGAGACCATCCTGGCCAACATGGTGAAACCTAGTCCCTACTAAAATAAAATAAAAAGAAAAAAAAAATTGGAAGCCAGGCGCAGTGGCTCATGCCTGTAATCCCAGCACTTTGGTAGGCCAAGTGCGCGGATCACGAGGTCAGGAGATTGAGACCAGCCTGGCTAACATGGTGAAACCACGTCTCTAGTAAAGATACAAAAAATTAGCCAGGCGTGGTAGCATGCACCTGTAGTCCCAGCTACTCGGGAGGCTGAGGCAGGAGAATCGCTTGAATCTGGGAGGTGGAGGTTGCGGTGAGCCAAGATCGCGCCACTGCACTCCAGCCTGGGTGACAGAGCGAGACTCTGTCTCAAAAACAAGACAAAACAAAAATTAGCCGGGAGTGGTGGCGCAAGCCTGTAGTCCCAGCTACTCGGGAGGCTGAGGCAGGGGAATCGCTTGAACCCAGGAGGCAGAGATTGCAGTGAGCTGAGATCACGCCACTGCACTCCAGCCTGGTGACACAGCGAGATGCTGTCTCAGAAAAGAAAAACAACAAAAAAAGAAAGAAATGCAATGGCTGTCTGCTGCATAAGCTGGTACCTGGCTGCTATGATAGGAAAGATACCCTTCCTTTTTTCTTTTCTTTGTTTTATTTTGAGACAAGGTCTTACTCTGTTGCCCAGGCCAGAGAGCAGTGGCATGATCATAGTTCACTGCAACCTCCACCTTCTGAACTCAAGTGATCCTCCTGCCTCAGTCTCCCAGATAGCTGGGACCATAGGCACACACCACCATGCCCAGCAAATTTTTAAGAGTTTTTGTAGAGATGAGGTCTCATCATATTTCCCAGGCTGGTATACCCTTCCTTTTTTATCCAAAAGAATAAGGATTTGTAGGGAAGTTTTAGGATTTGTGTTTTTCCCATTTGTGTTAACCTTAAGTTCATAGATTCCACTGGGAGAAGGAATAGTCATTAGATGTTCACAAATTATCTTACTCTTCATTTGCAAGAAAATATTGGAAATGGGTGAAAGAGGACATCATCTGGGAATTAGACATCTTACATTCTGTTATAAACTTAAACTGACCAGCTGTGGTCAACAGGATAATGGCTCCCCAATGATGTCCACACCCTAGACTTCAGAACCTGTGAATATGTTGGATTGCATGGCAAAAACAGAATTAAAGCTTCTAATGTGTTGACCTTGAGATAAGGAGGTCCTACTGGATTATCTGGATGGACTCAACTATTAAAAAGATAAGGGTTTTTGACCAGGTGTGGTGGCTCACGCCTGTAATCCCAGCACTTTGGGAGGCTGAGGCGGGCAGATCACAAGGTCAGGAGATTGAGACTATCCTGGCTAACGTGGTGAAACCTCGTCTGTACTAAAAATACAAAAAATTAGGCGGGCGTGGTGGCATGTGCCTGT
>NW_012101532.1:1370724-1383577 GCF_000951045.1 Mandrillus leucophaeus | reverse complement strand
ATTTTTAGTAGAGACGGGGTTTCACCATATTGGCCAAGCTGGTCTGAAACTCCTGACCTTGTGATCCGCTCACCTCAGCCTCCCAAAGTGCTGGGATTACAGGTGTGAGCTACCGCACCTGAACCAGGGAACCATTATCTTAAGCAAATTAACTCAGAAACAGAAAACCAAATACTGCAGGTTCTCACTTATAAATGGAAGGTAAGCATTGGGTACACACAGACATAAAAATGGGAATGATAGACACTGGGGACTACAAGAAGGGAGAGTAAGGGAGGGGGGCAAAGTTTTAAAAAGTGTCTATTGGGGCCAGGCATGGGGCTCACACCTGTAATCCCAGCACTTTGGGAGGCCAAGGCGGGTGGGTCACGAGGTCAGGAGATTGAGACCATCCTGGCTAGCACGGTGAAACCCCATCTCTACTAAAAATACAAAAAATTAGCCAGGCATGGTGGTGGGTGCCTGCAGTCCCAGCTACTCAGGAGGCTGAGGCAGTAGAATGGCATGAACCTGGGAGGTGGAGGTTGCAGTGAGCCAAGATCATGCCACTGCACTCCAGCCTGGGTGACAGAGTGACACTCCATCTCAAAAAAATAAAATAAAATAAAACGTACCTATTGGGGCCAGGCATGGTGGCTCATGCCTGTAATCTCAGCACTTTGGGAAGCCGAGGCAGGCAGATCACTTGAGGTCAGGAGTTGGAGACCAGCCTGGCCAACATGGCAAAACCCCATCTCTACTAGTAATACAAAAATCAGCTGGGTGTGGTGGTGCGCACCTGTAATCCCACCTACTCAAGAGGCTCAGGCACGAGAATCGCTTGAACCCAGGAGGTGGAAGTTACAGTGAGCCGAGACGGTGCCACTGTACTCCAGCCTGGGCAACAGAGTGAAACTGTGTCTCAAAAATGAAATAAAATAAAATAAATAAAAAGTACCTATTGGGTGCTATGCTCACTACCTGGGTGATGGGTTTAACTGTACTCCAAACTTCAGCATCATGCAATATACTCTTGTAATAAACCTGCACATGTACTCTTGAATCTAAAATAAAAGTGGAAAAAAATATCTGGAAAGAAACCTTAACCATCTGTTCTGTCTGAGGGAGACTTCATCTATGTAACAAGACCACCTTTGCTAGCCAGGCCTCTTCATTTCTCTCTTTCTCATAACCTGTCTTGCCACTAAACCTGATTTATCAACATAACCTGCTTCTGGCTTTGCTGGTTCTGCATTCTTCCAAATAGAAGCTTCTGTTTCTTACTGTTGGGTTGGGTGTTCATTCTGAAGGCTCCGTGTATACACATTGAATAAACTTGTATTCCTTTCTCCTATTAACCAGCCTGTTTCACGCCAGTGAAATTTCAGCAAACATTTAGGGAGATGAGAACCTGTAGCCTCCATGGAGATCATCAGCCAAGGAATATGGAGACCTCCAGAAATTGCAAAAGGCAACAAAATGTACTTTCCCTGAGAACCCTCAGAGATGACAACCCCTGCTGACACCTTAGTTTTAGTCTTTTGGACTTTTTACCTCTAGAACTGTAAGATAATTCTGCATTGCTTTAAGCCATTAAGATTTTCTTATGGCTTTAATTTGTTACAGCAGCAATGAAAAACTAATACACCAATGTACCAGTTAGGATTATTTTTTAAAAAAAATCTTTAAAACCAAAGGAGTTGAGCTGGATAGCTCCAATGATTGTTTCAGTTCTAATTTCCTGTCTTTAGAAAAAATCTTTAGTTTTCTAAACTCTCTAGGAAGCAAATGGGGTGATGACGGGACAGTGGAGTCGAGCTGATCTTGGATGACCTGGGGACCCTCAGCTCCATCTGAGCCTGCTTGCTCACTGGCGGATCATCCATCCTCTTCCCACAAGGCTCCAGTGAGCAATGATGAGTCAATCATAGTTCAATATGCTGTATGTCTTCTTCCATCTTTCTGTCTTCCTTTGTTTAATGAATATAGGGGAAGATTGGCAGCAGGGAAAGTATGGAATACAGTGAACAGTGAAGAGACCAGCCTAACATTAACTAAAGCAACAATGCTGGGTGTGTTTGTCGGTTTTGTTTGTTTACTGTTCTATCTTAGTCAAGTAAAGGGAAATAAAAATCTCAGGGTCCCGCAAACTACTTAAGCAAAAGGGAAGGTCATTGCAACACCCTCTTCCAGATGAATACCTGTCACTAACATTATGCATCAGCCAGGTTGCCCATGGAGAGGTAAAAGACCTAAGGCATCTGGGAAGGACAGCCTCCATGTCATTCATAAGCAAATTCTTTTCCTTCCTTCCTTCCTTCCTTCCTTCCTTCCTTCCTTCCTTCCTTCCTTCCTTCCTTCCTTCCTTCCTTCCTTCCTTCCTTCTTTCTTTCTTTTTGGAGTCTTGCTCTGTCACCCAGGCTGGAGTGCGGTGGCACCATCTCAGCTCACTACAAGCTCCGCCTCCCAGGTTCAACTGACTCTCCTGCCTCAGCCTCCCGAGTAGCTGGGATTACAGGCATGTGCTACCATGCCTGGCTAATTTTTTGTATTTTTAATAGAGACGGAGTTTCACCATGTTAGCCAGGATGGTCTCGATCTCCTGACCTCATGATCCATATGCCTAGGCCTCCCAAAGTGCTGGGATTACAGGCGTGAGCAACCGTGCCCAGCCCGTAAGCAAATTCTTTGCTGGCCTCTCATAAACAAGGACATACCAACTGTAACTTTAGATCTGCAACCTAATTCTAGCTCCTAAAACTCCACACTGATAATGTTGATTACAAGCTCATCTTCCCAGGTGCAGAACAAAGTTGATTCCTTCCTTCCATCTACCCAGAGAGGTCTGCATAACTGACTCTTCCTTTATTCCCCTTTTTCTCTCTGGACATTCACATTATCTTATGTAAAATGTAGATTTACTAGACAGTAACTAAATTCTCTCAGGAATGTAGCTATCCACTGCTTGCCTGCCTCTCTTCCATCCCCTGTTCTTTAAGGAAATCTATAAATACCAACCTCCTGTCTGGGCACACTGGTTCATACCCGTTATCCCAGCACTTTGGGAGGCTGAGGCGGGTGGATCACTTGAGGTCAGGGGTTCAAGACCAGCCTGGCCAACATGGTGAAACCCTGTCTATACTAAAAATACAAAAATTAGCTGGGCATGGTGTCAGGCACCCATAATCCCAGCTACTCAGGAGGCTGAGGCACAAGACTTGCTTGAACCCGGGAGAAGGAGGTTGCAGTGAGCTGAGATCGCCACCGCACTCCGGCTTGGGCAATAGAGTGAGACTCAGTCTCGAGAAAAAAAAAAAGATTACTAACCTCCCTACCGAAAACCTTTTCTGAAGAACAGTCACAGATGTATCTGTGGCTCATGTTTTTCTCGGACGTGCCCTGAAGTGGCTTGATAAACCTTAATGATCAAGGCAGGGTGTGGTGGCTCACGCCTATAATCCCAGCACTTTGGGAAGCCTAGGCAGATGGATCACTTGAGGTCAGGAGTTTGAGACCAGCCTGGTCAACATGGTGAAACCCCATCTGTACTAAAAATACAAAAATTAGCCAGGTATAGTGGTGTGCCCCTGTAATCCCAGTCACTCAGGAAGCTAAGGCATGAGAATCACTTGAACCTAGGAGGAGGAGGTTGTAGTGATCCAAGATTGCACCACTGCCCTCCAGCCTGGACGACAGAACGAGACTCTGTCTTAAATAAATAATTAAATAAATAAAAAAAAAAAACACCCCCCAAAAAAACCTTGATGATGGAGACTTATGCCTCACTCACTCATTTTGGTTGTCAGCCATATTCACCGTCTGTTTCCCTTTCTGTGCTCCTCAGCAGTGACGTTTCAGGGACATTTTTCAAGAACAAAGATGATCATGTCATGCTGCCATGGGCCAGGCTGTCAAAGCTCTCTCCTCCTCCACCTTGACCAGCAGTTTCGTCTTCAGAAAATGCTCCAACTACAGCCAGAAGAACAATGAGAACCCTTGAAGATGCACTGGTTCAGAAAAGAGTCTGAGGTTCTTCCCTTGAACTAAAATTTTATAAAGTTGATTAAGAAGAGAAAAATAAAATTCAGCTAGGCGTGCAGTACAATCAGTAGTCCTTGTTAAGACAGCTTGCCCTTTGTTACACTTCCTTTAGCTGAATGCTATTTATCCCAAGACTCTTTATTTTTTTCTATAGATAAAATCAAAGACATTATGAGATGATAAACTCTCCGTTTGAGTTTCTCCTTTAGGTTCTGCATACCAACAAATCTACCCTACACTACTGATATCAGCTGGTCTTCAGGCTCCACAAGAAACTGACTCATGGAAGAATGCGTTTTCCACATCCTGATAATTTCATCCCCCTTATCTCAACCAATCAATAATCCCAATTTCCCAGCTCCTTACCTTCCATGATTTCCTTAAACACCGAAGCCCGATGAAATGGATTTGAGGCTCAAGAAATCCTCCCGTTTCCTCATTTGGCAGGCTTGTAATTATTAAACTCTTTCTCTGCTGCAAACCCTGCTGTCTTGGTGTGTTGGCATGTTGCTGTACAGTAGGCATACCCATCTGGCAGTCCTGTAACAACCTCAGAACCACTGACAAATACACAATGGAGTCATATTGTAAGACACCTGCACAGGTTCTGGATAGAAAAATCTAAGGAAGGGAGGAAATTAGGGTTGAAGAGAAGGCAGCTTGGAAGGTTATGAGACTTTGGTGTGACCTCACTCAGAGGCAAATAACCAAATTATAAGAAGGTTCAATTTAATGAATTATTGAGAAATAGTCTCTGTGGTTACACATTTTTCTGCTTAAGTGCAATATATTTTCAATCCAAAACTAATTTATTTCTTTCATAGGTACTTTACAATATTTGAAGTGATTCTGTACTTTTGTTTCACAGATAATAAAACCTTATATTTTGGTCTAGCACAGTGGCTCATGCCTGTAATCCCAGCACTTTGGGAGGCTGAGGTGGGAGGATTGCTTGAGCCCAGGAGTTTGAGACCAGCCTGGACAATATAGCAAGATCCCATTTCTAAAATAATAACAATTAAAAAAATAGCCTAGTGTGGTGGGATGCACCTGTAGTCCAAGCTACTCAGGAGACTGAGGTGGGAGGATTGTTTTAGCTCAAGGGGAAAAGGCCGCAGTGAGCTATGATCACACCACTGCACTCCAGCCTGCGTGACAGAGCAACACTGTCTCAAAACAAAAAGCAAAAAATAAACACAAAAAAACGCTTATACTTTATATTAGAGATCAGGTTTAACATACTAATACTGCAAATACCTCTGAAAAGGTAGCACAGTTAGGTAAGCCCATGAAGGCATAAATACCTGGTATGTTGTTCTTGCCAAGGGCTGAAAACTCAGGCAAAAGCAGACACACAGGGTTTCTCAAAATCAGGCAGTGTTGACCTGAGGAGAATAAACAAAAAATAGGATGCAGAAAGAGAAAGCTGGGAGTATTAAAGGCAAATTTTACTGACTTCCCTGTTGGATTTCTTCAACCAGGTCATAAACACTTCTCCAGAGGGGAAATCAGGGAAGCACTTCTCTGGAAAATGTGTGCAAGGAGAAAATAATCCCTTTTGTTATATGTGAGTCATTCTTGTCTAGGTGTTAATGCTTTGGTTTCCTACATGGTTATCCCATAAAAGCCTGCAGGGAGGGTAAGTGTGTGTGGTCTCAAGTAGGAGGAACATTTTCCTTTTAGACATCAAAGAGGAAACACAGCTTCAGACCCATAGTCTAAGGGGAGGTTCCAGGTATGCAAAAAAAAAAGTTTTCTGTTTTTTTTTTTTTTTTTTTTTTTTAAGAGACAGAATCTTGCTCTGTCCCCCAGGCTGGCATGCAATGGCACTGTCATAGCTCACTGCTGCCTTGAACTCCTGGGCTCAAGTGATCCTCCCACCTCAGCCTCCCAAGTAGCTGAGACTACAAGTGACCAACACCACACATGGTTAATTTTTGTATGTTTATTTTTGTAGAGATGGGGTCTCACGATCTTGCTCAGGCTGGTCTCAAGCTGCTGGCCTCATGTAATTTTCCTGCCTCTGCTTCCCAAAGCACTGTAATTATAGATGGTGAAGTCCTAAAAGGGTCCCCGTCATGTGGAGGCAGAAAGGGAAGCAGCAGAGGACCCTGATAGGGGACTTAGTGGCCCTCTCTACTTTAACATGAGTGTGCAAAATTACTCAGATTCGTGACATTTTCTGTGTTCATATTTCTAGCACCAAATCTCCATTAAAAGATGTATACTTTTAAACTCTCCACTTGCCTTTATTCAATAACACTGAGTTGCCTAATCCCTTTCTCTCCTGGTCTAGGTAAGTATCAGAAACAGAAGCTCAGGTTGGATCTGGTTCCTGCTCGTTAGCAACTCTTGGCTACACCTACACAGTATGAAAATGTTAGCCCCAGCAAACCTTGTATGGTAGATAACAAAATTTACTACAATATAGTACAGCTTCTGCCATCAAGGAACTGGGTCTACTTCTTCAGTCTTTGAATCCAGGTTAGCCTTTTGATTTACTTAGTTTTTTTGTTTGTTTGCTTGTTTTTGTTTGTTGTTTCTTTGTTTCTTTGTTTTTGAGACAGTCTCACTCTGTCTCCCAGGCTGGAGTGCAGTGGTGCCATCTTGGCTCACTGCAACCTCCACCTCTCAGATTCAAGTGATTCTCCAGCCTCAGCCTCCTGAGTAGCTGGGATTACAGACGTGAGCCATCACATCTGGCTAACTTTTTTGTATTTTTAGTAGAGACGGCGTTTCACCATGTCGGCCAAGTTGGTCTTGAATTTCTGACCTCAGGTGATCCACCCTCCTTGGCCTCCCAATGTGCTGGGATTACAGACATGAGCCACCACGCCCGGCCTTTGATTTACTTAGAATGTGGTGGAAATGGCGTTGTTTTTTGTTTGTTTGTTTTTTAATGGAGACAGGGTCTTGCTCTGTCACCTAGGTTGCAGTGCAGTGGTGCAATCACAGCTCACTGCAGCCTCCACCTCTTGGGTTCAAGCAACCTTCCCACTTCAGCCTCCTAAGTAGCTAGGACTACAGGTGTGTACCACCATGCCTAGCTACTTAAACTTTTTTTTTTTTGTAGAGATGGGTATCACTGTATCACTACATTGCCCAGGACTGCCTTGAACTCCTGGCCTTAACCCATTCTCCTGTCTCAGCCTCCCAAAGTGCTGGGATTACAGGCATGGGCCATGGTGCCTAGCAGCCCCTGTTTATGTTTCATTCCTAGGCCTGAAGAGCGCTTGCAGCTTACAAATCCTGCAATCACCAACTTGTGAATCAGCCTGGGCTAGCCTTCTGGATGGTTAGGATGTATGGCCCAGTTATCCTGTTCTCTTAGCCAATACCTAGTTATTTCAGTGAAGCCGTGGTTGTCTGCTGACCATAAACATTTGAATGAGACCACAACAACAGAGGAAGCATCCAGCTCATCCCAACCCCAATTGCCCACCTATATAAGCGATGAATGGCAGAGTTTTTAATCTACAAAATGGGGCTAGTTATTAGGCAGCAAAAGCTAACTGATACACCTTGAGCAAATGATGAAAGAGAGAATCTTGAAGACACTGAAGTTCTACTTATGGTGACATTGTGAAGAATAATCATTTATTGATTGAAGTCCTACCTAGAGACTTGATTATGAATGTCTGTAGCAGGGGGAAAAAGAGTGCAGCTCAGGATAAAAAAGAAGAGGCTTTGAAATTCAAATTAGCTTTTTTTTTTTTTTTTTTTGAGATGGAGTTTCACTCTTATTGCCCAGGCTGGAGTGCAGTGACGCGATCTCGGCTCACACAACCTCTGCCTCCCGGGTTCAAGGGATTCTCCTGCCTCAGCCTCCCGAGTAGCTGGGATTACAGGTGCCTGCTGCCATGCCTGACTAATTTTTTTGTATTTTTGGTAGAGACGGGGTTTCACCATGTTGGCCAGTCTGGTCTCAAACTCCTGACCTCAGGTGATCTGCCTGCCTCAGCCTCCCAAAGTGCTGGGATTACAGGTGTGAGCCGCTGCGCCCGGCCTCAGATTCACTTTCTTTTACTGATGGACACTAATGACTTTGTGACTTCTATAACTTGCTCTTTTGTTTTTTCATTAGAGCAGTAGCTGAGATGATTCAAAAATCAGCATGGCCTCAAGTGATGACTTTACTAATTGTTTCCTGCTGGAAGGGATTTGGCCTTAAAATATATAGGCTAAATATCCCAACTCTCTCATCATAAGAAAATGCCCCTCACCCATCCCGACCCAGTGCTTTCCATGGAATGTGTTCGCTCCTGCCCTCAGCGCAGTGGGGATGATTGGCTGACAAACCAGGGGAGAAATGTTCTCAAAAACAGACCCCGGCTCTCCATTTCTTTATGCAGTTTCTTGTGTCATCGCTTCTTTTTGGAAACAGAGCTCCCACTGACATCAAAAAGAATCTTTCTCAAAGTGCCTGGAAACCAGAGGGCGGGCAGCGTGGTTCCCCCAGCGGCAGAGATTCAGCCCCTGATGCATTCACTGGAGATCAAATTGGATTAAATGCCCCCTTCTAAGCAAGCCTGCGAAATTGCCCAACACAAGGTCTTTCATGCGTTAGACCTCGAATGAAGGGCAAGCCTCAAAGCCTGGCCTAGTTCTAAATTTAGATAAGTAATTTTACCCAAGAATGTAACCGTGTAGTGACTATTTCTGCTTTTCCTCCTCTTTGAATGCCCGAGCAGGGAGGATAAGGTCTACATTGATGTCTTGACAATTTTGAGGAGGTGTCACGTGGCTATTTCTCGGTGAAAAGAGCAAAAGTAATAGGAGACCAGCTTAAAATGTCAAGTCACATTATTGGCAGACACCTGAGGTGATCTTTGCAGCTTTCCTCTGCTCTTAATTCAAGCAACATTACATGTGCTATGACAACAGTGAACAGTCTGGAACAGACTGTGTGATCTCCGGGAGCTGGCTGCTCTGGGGACAGCCTCAATGCTTCTTCTTGTATTTTCTCCTCCTTAAAGGGGAGCTTGTTCTTTGGGGGTCAGTTTATACACTCTAAGGGCTATGGCAGTGGAGACGGGGTAGCCGTAAGGCTACGTCTCAGCCGTAAGGCTGAGAATCTGCTTATGATTGATTTTAAATTGAATTAATATATGAATATTTCATAGACACACACACACACACACACACACACACTAAGGATGCATGTCCAATTAAATATCTGGTGTCTCTGCTTTGTAATCAAATTATGTCAACTCATCCTGACTATCTGATGTGGAAAAGAAGTTGTTGGCTGAGGGCAATGGCACATGTCTGTCATTCCAGCATTTTTGGGTGGCCAAGGTGGGAGGATCACTTGAGCCAGGAGTTTGAGGCTAGCCTGGGCAACTTAGTAAGACCTCCATCTCCCAAAAAGTGAAAAAAAAGAGTTAGTCCTGGCATGGTGGTGCAAGCCTATAGTCTTATCTACCTGGGAGGCTGAGGTGGGAGGATCACTTGAATCCAGGAGTTTGAGGTTGTGGTGAGCTAGGATTGTGCCACTGCACTCCAGCCTGGGTGACAGAGAGAGACCCTGTCTCAAAATAAATAAATAAATACATACATAAAAATAAAGAAGAAAACAAGTGAGAGAGAGGGAGAAGGAGAAGGATAGAGGGAGGGAAGGAGGAGGGAGGGAGGGAAGGAGGGAGAGAGAGAGAGAAAGAAGGAAAGAAAGGAAGGAAGGAAGGAAGAAAGAAAGAAAAGTCCAACGGGCAATTCTATATATATTCATTAACAGAAAAGTAAGACAAAAGTAATGATTAGGCTATAAATTCAGTGTGTTTAGGACTCAGGGGGAAGATGAAAGAGTCTGTTTATCCTGCTCTGGAATTAAAAGCTCTCCTAAAAGGGCAAAGAAATGGCCAAGCCAAGGAATTAAATGGCTGCTTTAGGAGAAGTTGGTGTTTCTTTCCTTCTTTCTTTCTTTTTGAGACAGGATCTCACTCTGTTGCCCAGGCTAGAGTGCAGTGGTGTGGTCATGGCTCACTGCAGCCTCAACCTCCCAGGCTCAAGTGATCCTCCCACCTCAGCCTCCTGAGTAGCAGGGACCATAGGCACACACCACCATGGTCAGCTAATTTTGTTTAGCTTTTGTAGAGACAAGGTCACATTATATTGCTCTGGCTGGGCTCGAACTCCTGGTTTCAAGTGATCCTCCTGCCTCAGGCTCCCAAAGTACTGGGATTACAGATGTGAGCCACCGTGCCTAGCCAAAACTCTTGTTTCTGCCATGGTTATCTGTGTAACCACTGGAGATGCAGATGTCTAAATGAAGATTTTTCAGAACCATCCGCACACTCTAGAGGCAAATGTTGGACTTACCTGTCTCCCTTATAACCTGAAGAGCGAGGCGCGGGGTTTTGATTGAATTGCCTAGTAATTCTGTCGTGAACTGCACTGTTTTTTTTCTCCCTTGAACACATTACTGATGGTAACAAGGGAGTTATTTTCAATCAAGGCAAGCTACAACGAAAAAGATTTCTCCTAACATTGTGATCCCTTCCTCTGAAATCCATTTCAGATTGGCGGATAAAATGTGATTATATTTACACTTCCCTGACACAATTCAGGCAGCAAAATAACAGCCTGTCGGAGACATTTTTCTTCTTCATATTTAGATCTGTCAGTGTAGTGCTCAGGGAACAGGGAGGGGTGGCGGAGGCAGCTGGGGCTGCTGATACGCTTTTGTTGGCTCACAAATAGAGATGTTCTGCGTACTGTACGGCTCACTATCTCCTTCTCATCTCAGAGTTCTTTGAATGCCGTCTTGAATGGTTTTCAGAGCGATGATACAGTATGCTAATCAATAGTGCTCTATGCAAATCGAATTTCTCATTTTTGTCTTGACACAGCCCATACATTATTTCAGCATGATCCTTTAATTGCTTCATACTCATTAGGGAATGTACAATGTATAACTCGTTAGTATCTGTGGAAGTCACAGTTGCGATTTGTGTTAAAAATCCAGATTGCAAGGCGAACATGGTGGATGGGGCAGGGTTGAGGCAACACAGGATGGCAGAGGGAGAGCCCGGGATGGAGTGAGGAATTCTGGTTCCAGTTTTCAGCCCATAAGGGATTCACCAAATCTGAATGTAGGCAACTCATCCAACTTCTCTGAGCCTAGGAGTCCTCATTTATTAAATGAGTGGGTTGGTTTAGGGACCATCAAGTTTCTATGTGTGTGTGATAGCTCTGCCTGTACTCCTCAGGGAGATAATATCAAACTTCTATTCAAGTTTCTATGTACAATTCCAAGTTCCACTCTCAGTAAAGAATGTACTGTACATTCTATTTCAACGAGACTAGAAAAATCATAAGAATCTCATATACATCACCTTGAAATCTTCCTAAGCAGTCAGTGTTTCTAACCAAATGTAACACTGGACCCCAGAAAAGAAGAGGACACTACTCCTTAACAGGTCTTCTCTGAGCTCTTGATATACAGTGAATGTGGTGGTCCAGGAATAAAAGATGTGTTATCCCAGTTGCTGGGATGCTACCAACAGACACTCTCTTTGGGAACTACCTTAGCAGCAGAGAGATACCTCACCCCAGGCCTCACCCAGTTCCTGGAACAGCCTACATCCCATGACTGACGGATGTCAGAATGTAAAGGCTAGGTTCTCTCACGCTAATTTGGGCTAGCAGTAGAGGGTAATTCCGTCTCGAGAATTCCCCAAAGGGTTGGCCGAAGCTTCTGTTGAGACTTCAACATGGCTCAACTTCTCCCTCTGCTCAACACTGCTTCTTTCTCCTCTTTTCCACTGGTCTTGGTCACACTGAAGTGGTGTTGTTGTGTGGGGTAAATACCCGAGGTTCGTTGCCTCACACCAAGGAAATTGGGGATGCAGACACACAAGAAGTGAGTTTAAGAGCAGAGGTTTAATAGGCAAAAGAAAAAGAAAAAAGAATAGCTGTCTCTCCTGTGAGAGAGAGAGGGGCGCCTGAGTTGGACTTCCGGTTTTGTGGCGAAGTTTGTAGGATTTTATAGATAGACTTGAGGAGGTGGTGTCTGATTCACATAGGGCCCAAAGATTGGTTGAATCAGGTGTGACATTTACATAGTGAGCAAAGAAGCTGGCCACCCCACCCTAATATTATATTATGCAAATGGCTTCTCTACCTGGCTGGCCATGTTGCCCGCTCCTTATTGTACACATAGTTGGCAAAGAAAAGGGAAGACAGACCCGCCATTTTGAATATACCTAGTTCCCGGGTAGCCCCTTTCCTATTGGCATAACTGCTGGGATTCACCCTTGCTAGCTTCTAGCTTGCCTTTCTATGTCTGCAGCTCAATTTTACAGGCTGCTCTTTTTAGAAAAGAAAATGATTTTGAGGGTGCTTTTCATGAAAAGGGAAACCTTACCAAGGACTTCCTTACCCTCACTATCTGCCTAAATAATTTCTTCTTAGCTCCTATATCAACAAGAGCATTTCCTAGTCAACTTCTTACATGTTTATCTCCATCTCAGTGTTTTCTTCCCAGGGAGCCCCACCAGCACCATAACAGAAAGTGTTTCCTCTAGGAAAGGAAGTTTAAATGCCTTTCATTCAGCCATACAGTGTGGACCCCAGACCTGAGTTCAGTACTGAACCTTTGAAAAACAGGAGATAGCATAATCAACCTACAGATGTATGGATTAAATCCAAACTACAGATTTAAAAGATAATATATTATTTATATATAGCATAATCAACCTACAGATGTATGGATTAAATCCAAACTACAGATTTAAAAGATAATATATTATTTATATAATCAATAATATATTACTTTAAAATATTACACAAATCCACACTACAGATTTTGCAGATTCTTTCGGAAAACTGAAAG
>NW_012101532.1:1360305-1369409 GCF_000951045.1 Mandrillus leucophaeus | reverse complement strand
AAAGAAAGAAAGAAAAATGTTAGCCAGGCATGGTGGAATGTGTCTGTAGTCCTAGCTACTTGGGAGGCTGAGGTGGGAGAATCTCTTGAGCAAGGGAGGTCAAGGCTGTAGTGAGCCATGATTGCACCATCCAGCCTGGATGACAAAGTAAGACCCTGTCTCAAACAAAACAAGACAATAACAACAACAACAACAACAACAAAGCCATCCTTCTACTAAAAGTGCACCAAGAAAAGTTACTACTGAAGAGGATGGTTGGTCAGTTTTAAAACATGGCTGAAAATTCTTAGGTATCCATCTAGTCAAGAGGTGGGCTCTAAGCTCCCTCGCCCTGAATCTTTGACCAATAGGTCAAGGGTCCTCAAACTATGGCTTGGGGGTGAAATCTGGCCAGCACCCTGGTATTTTATGATGTGACCTGAAAATGGTTTTTATATTTTAAAATGGTTCTGTTTTAATCAGTCATGTAAGAACCTGCCTAATACCCTTCTTTTTGCCTCTTGTCTCACAAAACTTAATATTTTTACCACCTGGCCTTTTAAGAAAAAGTTTGCCAACCCTGGGATGGGTTATAGCAGGAGTGATGGTGATGCTATAGGACTTCCAACACTAGGTAGCTTTCTCTGTTTTCAGTGGAATATTTACTCTTGCAGCTGTGGGCCACTAGGTAAGAATCCTGACCACCTTGAGGTGGCCATGTTGTGAGGAAGGCCAAGACACCCAGAGGCTATGCACATGTGTTCTGGTTAATAGTCTCAGCTAACCTCAATCTCCAGTAGTTCAAGCCCCAGTCATTTGAATTTTCCCATCTGGTGCTCTCTATATTATGGAGCAGAGACAAGCCATTCATTCTGGGCCCTGTCTAAACACCTGATCCACAGAAACTTTAAGCATAATAAAATGATGGTTGCTTTATTTCACTAAGTTATAGAGTCATTTACTAGGCAGCAGTAGCTATCTGGAACAAATATCATATAATGTATTGTTGAAGCCAAGACACTTTGAAAGAGAAGTTGTGACTATAGGAGGACAACAGACATTGCTTAGGACTCTTCAGGGCAAACCAGACTGTATGATTTATCTGCCACTGTAACTCAATTTTTTGACCCACTGCATTCATTTTAGCTTTCATCCTATTTTGCTCTCTGCAGTATTTGTAGTCGTCAACCACACAATCTTGAAGCTCCTTCAAACAATGTTTTCTAAGGTATTACTACTTCTTTCTCTTTCTACATTTTTGAGAATTTGCTTTGAATATTTTCCTACTGACATTCTTCCTCAGACCACTGAGGACCCCAAGATCCAGGCTGTGCTCGATTTTCTCAAACAAGGAGAAACCAAGATGGGATTAGCCATGCAAGAGATGAATTGGGGTAACAGCTGTGAAGGACAAAGCGGGGAAAGCAGGCATTGTCAGAAAAAACTTTCAGGTCATGCTGCTGGTCTGACATCTGTGCTGAAGTAGGAGGAAGGAAGAGGGATTGGATAGAAAGGGGCTTAGACTGCAAGAAAGTTTTGGCCAAGCCAATGAAGAGCCAATCTCGCTCATTAAAAGAGTCCTACATTGGCCAGGTGCAGTGACTCACGCCTATCCCAGCACTTTGGGAGGTGGAGGTGGGCGGGTCACAAGGTCAGGAGATCGAGACCATCCTGGCCAACATGGTGAAACCTCATCTCTACTAAAAATACAAAAATTAGCTGGGCATGGTGGCATGTGCCTGTAATCTCAGCTACTAGAGAGGCTGAGGCAGGAGAATCCCTTGAACCAGGGAGTCAGAGGTTGTAGTGAGCTGAGATCATGCCTCTGCACTCCAGTCTGGCCACAGATGAGACTCCTCTCAAAAAGCAAAAACAAGCAAACAAACAAAAACTAAAAAGTGTCCTACATTGTATAGGAAGGAGCCTGTTCTGCTTCCCCTACTATCCCCATTAACTGGATGGGAGCAGCCTGGGTGAAAAGTGACCTCAGAATGAACATGATGATGGACCCAGAAGCTGGTACTGTCAGTCAACTATGCTTCTGGCAGCAGGGATCTAACCAGGGAATTTTCGTGGTGACCACAGTCTACCTGTCCACGTATGTATAGGGAACAGCTACACCATGGCCTCTCTTTCTAAAAGAAATTTGGTTTGTGGGAGAAGGCACTGCCCCATTGCTACAGTGGGTCTTGCGGTTACAGCTGGTACGCATCTCTCCCTCCTCCATCATTCATTCTCTATACCCCCACCCCACCCTCAGCTTTCAGTTTGGCAGATCATAGTGGCTTGATTGGCGGATGATGGTGGCTTCATTGGCAAGTCATGGTGGCTTCTCTGGTGGTTTGATTCAAACTTGGTTTCTCAGGGAATGAGACACTTGGCAATCATACCCTTCCGAGGCTGGCATTGCTGCATGTGTTCATTCACAGTTACAATGGTGCAGGGAGTCCCAGGAAACACCCAGAAATATCACCTGGATCCCCTTGCATTTGTCCTTGTCCTCATCGGATAAAGTGGTCCTACAACCTCCTGCTGATGACAATCACACTTGCCAAGTTGGTGATTCTTCTTCGCATCTGCTGATTGATGGACATGAGGAGTCCAAAGTACCTTGGTCACACTAGTAGACAGGAGTTCAGTGAGACTCTTCCTGTGTTCTCTGTTAAGTATGTTCCCTTTAGGGACCAGCTGCCTGAGCCCAGGATTCCAGGAAAAGAAAATACAAAGTCCCCAGTGGGTCAGTGGGAGTGAAGAGAAGCGGGGATAAGTCTATCTCTACCCCTTTGTTTCCAGGCCCATATTTTCTTCCTATTTGGGGCACGGTACCATATAAAGCACTCTAATTTGATGTGTATACTGTATCCTGAAAAATGCCCCCATATCCTTGAAGAGTATTGGTTCCAAAATGGTACTTCCCTTGTGCCTTTAGAAGTCTGTTCCCGTACTGTATGAAGCTGTTTCCTTCTGGATGATGTAGCACATCATATTATAATAGTAGGCAATCCACCCATGCCTACATCTTCACTATGATTTGGGGCCCTGGCTGGATGCTATGTGGTGTGGGTTTCCATACCTGCGAATCTGGCATTTATAAGCCTCCAGATAGGTGACTGACTGGGGCTTTCTGGGCAAAAGAAAGCAAACAATACTTGACTAGATGTATATTACAGTGAGAATACTCTTGACCCTTTGAGGATGGAAGGGATCCAACATAGTTGACTTAATAACAACAGTCAGTTGATCTCATTGAAGCATAGCACCGTATAGGTAGAAGTATACTAGAGCCAGCTTGCACCAGCTCCCAGTAGTTCCTTGTGCACATCTTTTCACAACTTTATGTTCACTGACATAATGTTAAGCACTTAGAGGTTGCTATGGTAAAGTACTTACACCCTAGAAATTGGAAAATACAAGTGAGACTCCTGACTCTGCCCCAACTCTGCCAGAGAACTGGTTGTTAAACATTTACCAGCACATCACTGCTTATAGTTTCAGCTTCTATATACATTGCAGCATCATTCCTAATCCTTAGCCTAATTGAACAATTTTGGTGACTGAAGTCTAAATTATTGAGGGTATCTGCTTTCAGTTATAATAGCCGTCTTCTATGAGAGGTATGAACTAACAGAAACAACTATAAATTCTTGAATAAATCCAAAACCAAACAAGTTTTTAAAAAAACTTTGGGCCGGGTGCGGTGGCTTATGCCTGTAATCCCTGCACTTTGGAATGCCGAGGCGGGCGGATCACCTGAGATCAGCAGTTCGAGACCAGCGTGGCCAATATGGTGAAACCCCATCTCTACTAATAATACAAAAATTAGCTGGGTGTGTTGGTGGGCACCTGTAATCTCAGCTACTCGGGAGGCTGAGGCAGGAGAATCGCTTGAACCTGGGAGGCGGAGGTTGTAGTGAGCTGAGATCGCACCACTGCACTTCAGCCTGGGGGATCGAGTGAGACTCCGTCTCAAAACAAAACAAAACAACTTTGGTAGCATCAGACAACTAATGCAACCAAGTATTGAAAAGCCAAGTGAGCAGTATTTTCTCTTCCTTAGGGCATTTTCTGAATCCCAACCTGAAGTCTACAGGACTAGCAGGAAGTGACAGCCTAGAACTTTCAGAACTATCATATGAACTGATGAAAATGAGAGTTCGGGGTTTCTGAGACTTCCACGACTGAGGGGTGAGATCCTGGAGAAAAGGAACTAAAGAGACATTCTATTCCACTCTCCCCCTCATGGACAAAAAACTGACAAACACAGCATAAAATTGTGACTAAGGGAAAAAACATACATATATGCAGCATTTTTAGCAGGCTCATGATGCTAGAAAAACAAAATTATATTTCAGAAAGAACCAAGAAGTTGATGAAGCACTCACAGCCGCATACCAATTCAGACCCAAGCAGGAGTAAGTATCGACCCAAAACAAACAAGCTCATGTAGAAGCTTAAACCTAGCCTGAAATCATTTCACTTCCTGATTGAATAAAGGCATTTATATCTATTAACCAGAGTAAGTTTAAATCCTCTGTAGAAAAATAGAGCATAATGCAGCACCTTACAGCTTTTTATGTGAAATGTCTGGCAATGAAAAAATTATCATGCACTCCAGGAGACCTGAGAAAGTAAATGGTCAAAATCCCAGGAGGAAAACTAAAACTGAAGAAAGAAACAGACCTAAAGGTGACGCAGCTCTTAAGGCAAGAACTTTAAAATAACTGTGATTACATGTTTAAGAAAATAAATGACAAGATAGAGAATTTCAACAGAATTTTGGAATCTATAAAAAAAACCAAAGAGAAATTCTAAGACAAAAATAATAGGAATGGTCAAAATTAAAACTCAATAGATGGTTTAACAGTATATTAACATAGCAGAGGAAAGGAGCCACATATTGGAAGAGAGCTTAGTAGAAAAACATACAGACTTAAATACAAAGAAAAAATGCTGAAAATTACAGAAATGAGGCTGTGGGGCATATGAAACTTGGTAAGTGGTTGAACATACTTACGCTTAGATTCCCAGAAGGAGAGAAAAGAGAGTGGGACAAGTAATGTTGGAAGAAATAATGGTTGAAAAATTTCTCAAACTAGTAAAAGACATTAAGCCACACACACATTCAAAAAACTGTCTGGGTTCCTATCAGGACAAAACAAAGGATGCCACATGTAGGCATATCATAATAAAACTCCTGAAAGCTAAAGAAAAACTCAAAAGTAGTCAGAGAAAAAAGACATGTTACTGTCAAAGGTACAAAAAAAAAAAAAAAAAAGCCTAAGAGCTGTTCTTTCAGTAGAAATTATGGATCAAAAACACAAGGAAATGTGCTTTTTAACACATATTTCTAGGCTGGATATGGTGGTTTGTGCTTGTAATTCCAGCACTTCGGGAGGATGAGGCGGATGAATCACTTGAGGCCAGGAGTTAGAGACCAGCCTGGACAACACGGCGAAATCTCATCTCTCCTAAAATACACAAAAATTAGCCAGGCATGATGATGGAGACTTGTAATCCCAGCTATTCGGGAGGTTGAGGCAGGAGAATCGCTTGAACCCAGGAGGCGGAGGTTGCAGTGAACCCAGATCGTGCCACTGCTCTCCAGCCTGGGTAATAGAGCAAGACTCTGTCTCAAAAAAAAAAAAAAAAAAAAAAAATTGTATTATTATAAAACTGTGCTTATTAGGGCCATTGATATGATTACAAGGCTAGACCAAAAATAGACCAATGGAATGCAACGAAACAAGCCCCGGCATACTGGCCACCTGATCTGGGATGAATGTGCTGCAGCAAAATTCTTGAGATATCATTTCACAAAAGACAGTATCCCAGTGTCCAGTAATTAAGTGAAAATTGCTCAACATCACTGGTTAACAGAAATGTATATTAGAACTATGAGATACCTACTCACATGGTTAAAATTAAGAGGTAAAAACTGGCAATGCTACGCATGGGTGAGAATGTGGAACAACTGGAATTTTCAGTCTGCCAAGGAGAGCATTGTTTGATACAACCACATTGGAAAATGTGCCACTAGGTATAAGGAAGAGGGAGGGCAAGGAGTGACAGTGAAGATGGCAAAGAGACTCGATCTGGTCCTGCTACTCAGTATTAAGAGCCAAGAGACTACCCCCTCATACACCAAGTACTGGGAGAAGGGAAAACAGCCCTCTCAATCTTTCTCCCCTGCTCAACTTGGAGTTTGATAAATCCCAGTAATTAATTAATCTTCCTAAGAAACACCTGATTTCCTGGGAATAACATTTTTCTTTTTTCTTTCTTCTTTTTTTTTTTTTTTTTGAGATGGAATCTTGTTCTGTTGCCCAGGCTGGAGTACAACAAGCGTGATCTCAGCTCACTGCAACCTCCGCCTCCCAGGTTCAAGCGATTCTCCTGCCTCAGCCTCCTGAGTAGATAGGATTATTGGCACACACCACTACGCCCAGCTAGTTTTTGTATTTTTACTATAAATGGGGTTTCACCATGTTGACCTGGCTGGTCTCGAACTCCTGACTTCAGGTGATCCACTTGCCTTGACCTCGCAAAGTGCTGGGATTACATCACACAGAGTTTTTTGAGAGATCTCTGTAAGTGTAGTGGAATGATAATAGCTCACTGCAGACTTGAACTCCTGGACTCAAGTGATCCTCCTGTCTCAGCCTCCCAAAGAGCTGGGATTGCAGGTGTGAGCCACCACAACTGGTTATTTTTTTTTCTTGGTAGAGAGGGGGTCTTGCTATGTTGCCCAAGCTGGTCTCAAATTCCTGGCCTCAAGCAATCCTCCTGCTTTGCCCTCTGAAAGCACTGGGATTATAGGTGTGAGCCATCACAACTGGCTAATTTATTTTTGGTTTGTAGAGTTGAGGGTCTTGTTATGTTGTCGAGGTTCGTCTCAAACTCCTGGTCTCAATCAATCTTACTGCCTTGGCCTCCGAAAGCACTAGGATTATAGGTGTGACCCACTACACCTGGCAACTCTTTTTATTTTTAGTTTTTTATAGGGACAGGATCTCACTATGTTGCCCCAGGCCTCAAGCAATCTGCGTACCTCACCCTGCTTTCCTTGAGAGCATGAGGCTGAATTTACTTGACATTGAAACAGTGGTTTATTGTAGCCAGTTCTAGTTGCTTTTAAATGCCAGGGTTCTTTTCCTCCATTCTACCTGTAGGCTCAGTTCTGGAACAATGAATGAGGAAACTGTCAGGCTCTCTTTACTAGGCTACCTTCTGCAATTGGAACAGCCCTTCCTACCTCGTATCAGTCCTAGATGAGGATAAGTAAGGTAATGACTTCCATACTTAATACCCACCATGAGGTCTTTGGCCCTGATTCTTGTTTTTTTCTTTTCACCTGCTAAAATAGAAGCTCACCTCTAAATTCTGGCATGCTGAGCAAAATTCCTAACAATCTTGCTTAGTTTCTCCTAGCACATTTCATAGCCCCAGAATTGGACACTGTTTCTGTTATATCTAGCTATTATTATTATTATTATTATTATTATTTTATTTTATTTTATTTTTAGGTGAAGTTTTGCTCTTGTTGCCCAGGCTGGAGTAGAGTGACGTGATCTCGGCTCACTACAACCCCTGCCTCCTGGGTTTAAGTGATTCTCCTGCCTCAACCTCCCAAGTAGCTGGGATTACAGGCACCTGCCACCATGCCTGGCTAATTTTAGTATTTTTGATAGAGATGGGGTTTCACCACGTTGGCCAGGCTGGTCTTGATTTCCTGACCTCAGGTGATCCACCCTCCTGGGCCTCCCAAAGTGCTGGGATTGCAGACGTGAGCCACTGCACCTGGCCATACCTAGCTATTATTGATTGTTTTCTAAATAAACACTGAAAGATATTTTTTCACCACAGGTTGGCACTTCTAGAGCAGAAGACATGGATAATTCCACCTAATATCAATACACTCAAATTAGATTTGTCCACTCCACTCCCCAAATTTGGCCATCCTACATCAGGCTAAATCTCACTATATCCCCAAGATTTTGCGCTCCCACTGTCTGGTTTAATAGCCTCACTCCATTCTTAGCCTCTTCCTTACAGGGTGCTTCTAGCCTGCGATACAACTCATGGAAAATCTGTGAAAAATTCATCAAGCCAGTTGTTGGAATTCATGTGTGCTTGTCTGGCAAGAAATTTAACATTTCAGAAGCTTTAGGGAAAATTGTGTCAGGACAGAGGATACTTAGGATAATGGATTTACAACATCTCTGTTCAGTGCAGCCTTCCTTCGTTACTAGATCTGTAAGTTGTTACTTAAAGATAAATTTTTCAGTTTGATTTAGTTTAAACATTGCCGCTGAGATTCATACACATTCCCAAAGGCCACGGCGCAATCAGTACAACTTAAATAAATTGGGCATGTTTGAATCGATAAATAAATGCATGTATCTCCACCCACTCAAGCATCATGTGCGTGGAATATACCCTGGGAAAAGTCGTAAGAAAGGCTTCAGAATTACCACCAAGCAGCAGAAAATATACTTCTAGAGAAAATGTAAAGTGGTACACAGGAGCTACTGTGAGATGATGAGTCAGGCTTACATCAAAGATACTGGACAGAATCAGGTGTGGATGGTGGCTCATACTTGTAATCCCAGCACTTTGGGAGGCCAAGGTGGGTGGATCGCTTGAGGCCAGGAGTTCAAGGCCAGCCTGGCTAACATAGTAAAACCCTGTCTCTACTAAAAAACAAGAAGTAGCTGGGCATAGTGGTGTACGTCTGTAATCCCAGCTACTCGGGAGGCTGAGGCAGAAGAATTCCTTGAACCTGGGAGACAGAGGTTGCAGTGAGCCAAAATCGCACTATTGCACTCTAGCCCGGGCAGTAGAGTGAGACCCTGTCTCAAAATAAAACAAGCAAACAGGTACAGGACAGGATGTTGTGCTGGGATGACATTGGAATACAATGAACAGGTTAATATTTTTTCTTTTTTTGAGACAGAGTTTTGCTCTTGTTGCCCTGGCTGGAGTGCAATGGCACGATCTCTGCTCACTGCAACCTCCGCCTCCCGGGTTCAAGCGATTCTCCTGCCTCAGCCTCCTGAGTAGCTGGGATGACAGACATACACCAGCACGCCCAGCTAATTTTCTATTTTTAGTAGAGATGGGGTTTC
>NW_012101532.1:1352643-1356210 GCF_000951045.1 Mandrillus leucophaeus | reverse complement strand
CCTTCTCTTCTCTTCTCTTCTTTTCTTTGATAGAGTTTTGCTCTTGTCATCCAGGCTGGAGTGCAGTGGTATGATCTCGGCTCACTGCAACCTCCTCCTCACAGGTTTCAGTGATTCTTCTGCCTCAGTCTCCTGAGTAGCTGGGATTACAGGTGCCCACCATCACATCCGGCTAATTTTTGTATTTTCAATACAGATGGATTTTGCCATGTTGCCCGGGCTGGTCTTGAACTCCTGACCTTAGATTATTCACCTGTCTCAGCCTCCTAAGGTGCTGGGATTACAGGTATGAGCCACCGCACCTGGTCCCCATTCCTTTAAAAAAATTAATGAAAGTAAATAAATAACCAGGTATTCTATTGTGCTCCCTTGGACATTCAAGACCAAACTCCCCCAAATAATTTATTTCCCCTTCTGCCACAACTATAAGATCCATTTTTCTACCCTTGGGAGAATGCGGTATAAAGGTGATTTGGAATTCTCTTCACATATTCAGAATCCTAGGTCACTCAGGCTTCTAGTGACATGTTTGAGTATTTACCCCCACTAAATGTTTAACTATTAGTTAAAATTAAATTTGATATCCAACTAATTTGAAAACACGCTGATGTAAAAATGTACATGTGTTTATGGAAGCTTAATTCATGGTTGCCAAAAACTAGATGCAACTGAGACGTCCTTCCCTAAGGGAATGGATAAACAAATTGTGGAATACTAGTCAATAAAAACATTATTCAGGCCAGGCATGGTGGCTCATACCTGTAATCCCAGCACTGTGGGAGGCTGAGGCGGGTGGATCACCTGAGGTCAGGAGTTTGAGATCAACCTGGCCAACATGGCAAAACCCTGTCTCTACTAAAAATACAAAAATTTGCCAGGCATGGTGGCAGGCGCCTGTAATCCCAGGTACTCGGGAGGCTGAGGCAGGAGAATTGCTTGAACCTAGGAGGTGGAGGTTGCAGTGAGCCGAGATCGCACCACTGCACTCCAGCGTGGACAACAAGAGGGAAACTCTGTCTCAATAAAACAAAGCAAAACAAAATAAACAAAACTATTAAGCAATAAAAAGAAATATGTTATCAAGCCATGAGAAGATATGGATGATTCTGAAATGCACGTTGCTAAGTGAAAGAAGCCAGCACTGAAAAGACTTAGAGATACTATATTTTTTTCATTTATATGATGTTCTGGAAAACGCAAAACTATGGAGATTGTACACAGATCACTGGTTGCCAGAGACTTAGGGGGAGGAAGGAGAGCTGAATGAATAAAACGCATGCGATGTACTTTTGGGCAGAAACTATTCTGTTTGATACTGTAATGGTACATCCTTGACACGACACATTTATTAAAACCCATAGAATTTTACAACACAAAGAGTGAACCTTAATGTATGCAAACAGAAACAATCATTTAGAAGGTCAGGGGATCCCAGGATGGAATACAGAATATCATGGAAAAAAAAAAAAAATCTAAGTGAATTGCAAATGTATTAAACAACCTCAGTAAAGCAGGTTGAAAGGAAAAACTGCTGACTCTAAAATTCTGGAAGGGAGCAGACACAACGCCTAGCCTACAGCACTTCTGTGTAGGTGGTTCTTACCTTCCCAGGGCTGCTGGATCAGGTGATCAGACCCACCCCTGGCACCGTGAGAAAAGCTGCTCCCCACACCCTCAGGAGGAGCCTTTGCCTTGTAAGTTAGCCAGTTCCCCCAGGTGCCTCCAAGATCCTTTGCCTGCACGCTGGCCACATCGTACGTACCAGTTCAGAATGTCTGCCCAGACTACAGCTACTGGAAGCTGTGCCAAGATCCTGGAATAGCTCCCTTTGGGTCCTGCACTAGTTTAGGCGGGAAACCAAGGTCAAATTCAGCAGACGCACCCTCAGGCAGTGGTGGCCAAAGTACAGGTAGGTCAATAGACTGCCGTGCCCTTTCTAGACAGCATGTCATTGTATGCATTTAATTAGTAAGCCGAGGGCGGCGTAGAGACATGTTCTCACAGGCTGTCGACTCAACCACCCTGTTCTCTGCGCCAATTGTTTTGAACTGTATTTGAGATTTGTTTTAATCAGGTAGAGGAAGATAACAAACATGGAGACACTTGCCTTGAAAGAAGTTTGTTACTCACAGTCCAGAGAGGAGGGGGTACGGCACACCAGGGCCACATGAGGAGTGGCAGGGGCAGTCAAGAGGCTGGAGAAATTAGGGAAAAGCCTGGGTGAGAACCTTTATTTCTCTAATGATGGAAAGTCATTAGGTCAGCACGTCCATCCTCTATTGCACAGAAAGCAAAACACAGATGTTGGGGGTTCGTGGATGAAGGATTTGTTATATGATTTCTGTGCATCTGCAATACACAGAGATGGTGGGAATGTGAACAGCTTTGACTGTTAGTTTGGTCTATGGCCTCAAGATGCCAAATAATCAACTATAGGATATGAAAAATAATTATTACAACATGATTCTGAAACAGAAAAACATTAGGTAAAAACTAGGAAGAGGTGGATAAAGTATGAAATTCAGTTAATGATAATGTGTCAGTACTGATTCATCAATTATAACAATACACCATATTAATGTAATACAGTCACATACTGCATTATGATGTTTAGGTCAATGCTGGACTGCATATACAATGGTGGTCCATCTATAAGACTGTAAGAGTATAATGAGGCCGGGTGCCGTAGGTCACGCCTGTAATCCCAGCACTTTGGGAGGCTGAGGCGAGTGGATCACCTGAGGTCAGGAGTTTGAGACCAGCCTGGCCAACACGGTGAAACCCCATCTCTACTAAAAATACAAAAATTAGCCGGGTGTGGTGGCGTGCACCTGTAATCCCAGCTACTCAGGAGGCTGAGGCACGAGAATCACTGGAACCCAGGATTCTCATGCCTCAACCTCCTGAGTAACTGGGATTACAGGTGAGCCAAGATCATGCCACTGCACTCCAGCCTGGGCAACAGAGTGAGACTCCATCTTAAAACAAAACAAACAAACAAAAAGAGTATAATGAAGCTGAAAAAGTCCTATTTCTTAGTGAAATTGTAGCTGTTGTAGTAGTGCCATTACTTTATTATTTTATAAACTTAATGTAACCTTAGCCTATAGTGTTTATAACATCTACAGTAGAGTACAGTAATGTCCTAGACTTCACATTCAACCGATACTCACTCACTGCCTTACCCAGAACAACCTTCAGTCCTGCATGCTCCATTCATGGTAAATGTCTTATACAGGTATACTTTCTTATTATTTATTTATTTTTAGACAGTCTTGCTCTGTCTCCAGGCTGCAGTGCAGTAGTGTGATCTCGGCTCACTGCAACCTCTCTCTCCCAGGTTCAAGCGATTCTCCTACCCCAGCCTCCTGAGTAGCTGGGATTACAGGTGCCTGACATCATGCCCAGCTAATTTTTGTATTTTTAGTGGAGATGGGGTCTCACTGTGTTGCCCAGGCTGCTCTTGAACTCCTGACCTCAAGTGATCCACCCACCTCAGCCTCCCAAAGTGAGAGGGTGACAGGTGTGAGCCACTGTGGCAGGCCAGGTGTACCATTTAAAAAAAAA
>NW_012101532.1:1347918-1352593 GCF_000951045.1 Mandrillus leucophaeus | reverse complement strand
ATTAAACAACCTCAGTAAAGCAGGTTGAAAGGAAAAACTGCTGACTCTAAAATTCTGGAAGGGAGCAGACACAACGCCTAGCCTACAGCACTTCTGTGTAGGTGGTTCTTACCTTCCCAGGGCTGCTGGATCAGGTGATCAGACCCACCCCTGGCACCGTGAGAAAAGCTGCTCCCCACACCCTCAGGAGGAGCCTTTGCCTTGTAAGTTAGCCAGTTCCCCCAGGTGCCTCCAAGATCCTTTGCCTGCACGCTGGCCACATCGTACGTACCAGTTCAGAATGTCTGCCCAGACTACAGCTACTGGAAGCTGTGCCAAGATCCTGGAATAGCTCCCTTTGGGTCCTGCACTAGTTTAGGCGGGAAACCAAGGTCAAATTCAGCAGACGCACCCTCAGGCAGTGGTGGCCAAAGTACAGGTAGGTCAATAGACTGCCGTGCCCTTTCTAGACAGCATGTCATTGTATGCATTTAATTAGTAAGCCGAGGGCGGCGTAGAGACATGTTCTCACAGGCTGTCGACTCAACCACCCTGTTCTCTGCGCCAATTGTTTTGAACTGTATTTGAGATTTGTTTTAATCAGGTAGAGGAAGATAACAAACATGGAGACACTTGCCTTGAAAGAAGTTTGTTACTCACAGTCCAGAGAGGAGGGGGTACGGCACACCAGGGCCACATGAGGAGTGGCAGGGGCAGTCAAGAGGCTGGAGAAATTAGGGAAAAGCCTGGGTGAGAACCTTTATTTCTCTAATGATGGAAAGTCATTAGGTCAGCACGTCCATCCTCTATTGCACAGAAAGCAAAACACAGATGTTGGGGGTTCGTGGATGAAGGATTTGTTATATGATTTCTGTGCATCTGCAATACACAGAGATGGTGGGAATGTGAACAGCTTTGACTGTTAGTTTGGTCTATGGCCTCAAGATGCCAAATAATCAACTATAGGATATGAAAAATAATTATTACAACATGATTCTGAAACAGAAAAACATTAGGTAAAAACTAGGAAGAGGTGGATAAAGTATGAAATTCAGTTAATGATAATGTGTCAGTACTGATTCATCAATTATAACAATACACCATATTAATGTAATACAGTCACATACTGCATTATGATGTTTAGGTCAATGCTGGACTGCATATACAATGGTGGTCCATCTATAAGACTGTAAGAGTATAATGAGGCCGGGTGCCGTAGGTCACGCCTGTAATCCCAGCACTTTGGGAGGCTGAGGCGAGTGGATCACCTGAGGTCAGGAGTTTGAGACCAGCCTGGCCAACACGGTGAAACCCCATCTCTACTAAAAATACAAAAATTAGCCGGGTGTGGTGGCGTGCACCTGTAATCCCAGCTACTCAGGAGGCTGAGGCACGAGAATCACTGGAACCCAGGATTCTCATGCCTCAACCTCCTGAGTAACTGGGATTACAGGTGAGCCAAGATCATGCCACTGCACTCCAGCCTGGGCAACAGAGTGAGACTCCATCTTAAAACAAAACAAACAAACAAAAAGAGTATAATGAAGCTGAAAAAGTCCTATTTCTTAGTGAAATTGTAGCTGTTGTAGTAGTGCCATTACTTTATTATTTTATAAACTTAATGTAACCTTAGCCTATAGTGTTTATAACATCTACAGTAGAGTACAGTAATGTCCTAGACTTCACATTCAACCGATACTCACTCACTGCCTTACCCAGAACAACCTTCAGTCCTGCATGCTCCATTCATGGTAAATGTCTTATACAGGTATACTTTCTTATTATTTATTTATTTTTAGACAGTCTTGCTCTGTCTCCAGGCTGCAGTGCAGTAGTGTGATCTCGGCTCACTGCAACCTCTCTCTCCCAGGTTCAAGCGATTCTCCTACCCCAGCCTCCTGAGTAGCTGGGATTACAGGTGCCTGACATCATGCCCAGCTAATTTTTGTATTTTTAGTGGAGATGGGGTCTCACTGTGTTGCCCAGGCTGCTCTTGAACTCCTGACCTCAAGTGATCCACCCACCTCAGCCTCCCAAAGTGAGAGGGTGACAGGTGTGAGCCACTGTGGCAGGCCAGGTGTACCATTTAAAAAAAAATCATGTGACTGGGCACAGTGGCTCACGCCTATAATCCCAGCACTTTGGGAGGCCGAGGTGGGCGGATCACGAGGTCAGGAGATCGAGACCATCCTGGCTAACACAGTGAAATCCTGTCTCTACTAAAAATACAAAAAAATTAGCCAGGTGTTGTGGCGGGCTCCTGTAGTCCCAGCTACTGGGGAGGCTGAGGCAGGAGAATGGAACTTGGGAAGCAGAGTTTGCAGTGAGCCGAGATCACGCTACTGCACTCCAGCCTGGGCTACACAGTGAGACTCTGTCTCAAAAAAAAAATCATGTATACAGTATTTTTACTATTTCTTTTCTATGATTAGATAAGTTTAGATACACAAATAAATTTGTCATTGTGATGCAGTTATCTTCAATATTCAGTACAGTCGCATGCTGTACAGGTTTGTAGCCTGGGAGTAGTAGGCTCTACCATCTAGGTTTCTGTAAGTTCACTCTATGATGTCCACATATTGATGGAGTCCCCTACTGATACATTTCTCAGATCATATCTCTGTCCTTAATTGGCACATGACTACATGTTAAGAGTAGGGAAAACTGGGGCAGGCACAGTGGCTCACGCCTGTAATCCCAGCACTTTGGGAGGCCGAGGCAGGTGGATCATTTGAGGTCAGGAGCTCAAGACTAGCCTGGTCAACATGGTGAAACCCTGTCTCTACTAAAAATACAAAAATTAGCCAGACGTGGTGGCAGACACCTGTAATCCCAGCTTCTCAGGAGGCTGAGGCAGGAGAATCGCTTGAACCCAGGAGATGGAGGTTGCAGTGAGCTGAGATCACACCATTGCACTCCAGTCTGGGTGACAAAGTGAGATTCTGTCTCAAAACAAACAAACCAAAGAGTAGGGGAAACTGGATGTGGAGTATATGGGACTCTGCACTATCTTTGCAACTTTTCTGTAAATCTAAAACTGTTAAAAAACTAAAGCTTCTTTTTCAAAATTGACTTTGAGAGCAATCTATACATTTTAGTTATCTCCTTTAAGCTGTATTTACATTAGATCTGTGTGCTTTCATGGGAAGAATAAAAAGAAGGGAACAGATACTACCTCTTTCTAATGTTTATTCATGTCATGTATTACATGCTGATTGAGCATCTGACCTGTGCCAGGTAGGGTGTGGATAAAATGAAACAAAAATCCTAGGTTTGCTGTTAAGAAAATTCCTGGCCAGGCGCGGTGGGTAGCTCACGCCTGTAATTCCAGCACTTTGGGAGGTGGAGTTCGATGGATCACCTGAGGTCAGGAGTTCGAGACCAGCCTGAGCAACATGGTGAAACCCTGTCTCTACTAAAAATGCAAAAATCAGCCAGGTGTGGTGGTGGGCACCTGTAATCCCAGCTACTTGGGAGGCTGAGGCAGGAGGATCACTTGAACCTGTGAGGCAGAGCTTGCAGTGAGCTGATATTGCGCCACTGCACTCCAGCCTAGGCAACAGAGTGAAACTCCATCTAAAAAAAAATAATAAAAAAATGTGTAAAAACAAAATTCCAGTTTAAAGGAGGAGATTTACCCCTAGATCCCCAAACTGCCTTGCAAGGTGACAAGCGCTGTGTCAGGATTTTGCCCGTGATGCCATGAGATATTCAAAGAAATGTCAGGAGGACTCCAGGAAAGCTTCTCATCAGAGCCAACATTCAAAGAGCACCTTGAAGGGTAAGGAATAATTTAAAAAGTGGAGGCCAGGCACGGTGGCTGAAACCTGTAATCCCAGCACTTCCGGAGGCTGAGGCAGGTGGATCAGGAGGTCAGGAGTTTGAGACCGGCCTGGCCAACATGGTGAAACCCCGTCTCTACTAATAATACAAAAATTAGCCAGGTGTGGTGACGCTGCCTGTAGTCCCAGCTACTCAGGAGGCTGAGGCAGAAGAAGAAGAATCGCTTGAACTGGGAAGTGGAGGTTGCAGTGAGCCGAGATGGCGCCACTGCACTCCAGCCTGGGCGACAGAGTGAGACTCCATCTCAAAAAAAAAAAAAAAGAAAAAAAGAAAGAAAAGTGGAACAAGAGGAGAACAGACGTGAGAACAAGGCTGGAGACAGATATAGGAACAAAGAGTCATGTTTGAGAGATAGCATTGGAGAAGAACATAGTGCGTATGGTTGGGAGTGGTAGAAGTTGAAACTAGAAAACAGCATTAGGACTCCAGCTTCCAGGAGACATTTAATGAATATTTGCTGCTTGACTGATTGACTGAATAAATAAATAACTAGAAGCTGAAAAGCCCTGTGTGATTTGCAAGGAGTCTAGACTTTATTCTACAGTCAACAGGGAACCGTCTGAGGTTTTCAAGGTGGGGAATAACATGACGTGGTGATGGTTAGTCTCCGGCTACTGAAGATGTGGTTTATGGTTCAGTCATAGCAGCAGCAGCAGCAGCAGCATCATGGGAGTGCTTACAGGAAACAGAGAACTCCAGGTTAGACCCAAGAGTTAACTGCATTAGAATCTACACTTTATCAAGATTCCCAGGTCATTCCTATGCATGGGCAAGTTCCAGGAGGGTGATTTTTAGAAATATCATTTTGTTGGTAGATTTTTTTAAAAAGTAGCTTTTTTTAAATAAAAAAAAA
>NW_012101532.1:1345176-1347288 GCF_000951045.1 Mandrillus leucophaeus | reverse complement strand
GAGGAGGAGGAAGAGGAGGAGGAAGAGGAAGAGGAAAGACTTCCGGATGTTAGCCAGCTTCCAGGAGAGGGCTGTGTGGTTGCCCTTTGAAAGGGCTACCCTGGAACTGGGAGGGAGGGGAAGCCGAAATGAAATGGCTGGTGGCAGAGTGACAGGCAAACTTGTAACTCTTATTCCCGCTGCAAGCAGATGAAACATGCACTTAATTTCCAGGAAAGTGGCTGCTGGGATGGCAGCTGAGGGAAATCAAAGGCTCAGCGGGCCCCCATAATTCACACTCATTTTGTGTAGCCAGAGCGGATGATGGGATGGCAGGGTAAAAATGTTCCCAGTTCTTGCTAGCACACTGCTGTGTTGAGGCCGGCCCCACCCCTCTCTCTCCCTCTGCCTACACGCCCAGGGCAGCCAAAAATCTGGGTTCGTGCAGGGAAAGAAAATGGAAATGGCCTGTTTTGCACATGCTCAGGCTGCTCAGGCAGCTGGTGCAGACAAGTGACCCACTTCCACCACCTAATCTGTATTGTCTGTGATGCTGGTTCGTCCTGCTCCGAGCGACACTCATTGTGATCTATTCTATTTACCCACAAATGCTGAATTTACTTCTGAGGAGTGACACATGATAATGATATCCCTGTGTCGAAGACTTTTATTTGAGATGAAAGACCAAACAGAGCCTGGCTTGTCTGATTAGTGCCTGAAGTTCCGCGATTATTCACAGAATACAGGCAGGGATTTATTGGGGGATTTTGTTCTTTCCCTCCCCTACATGATTGGGTTACTGAGAGCTAAGCTCATCATCCAGTGAAGCCTGGTGTCTGGTAGTCAGTCCTCTGCTCTGTGTCAGGCACGTTCACATATTTTTTTTTTTTTTTCCTTAAAACTTCTCATGATGACTGGGCACAGTGGCTCACGCCTGTAATCTCAGCACTTCGGGAGGCTGAGGTAGGCAGATCACTTGAGGTCAGGAGTTCGAGACTAGCCTGGCCAACATGGTGAAATTCCGTCTTTACTAAAAATACAAAAATTAGCCGGACATGGTGGTGCGTGCCTGTAATCCCAGCTTCTCGGGAGGCTGAGGTAGGAGAATTGCTTGAACCTGGGAGGAGGAGGTTGCAGTGAGCCGAGATTACACCACTGCATTGTAGCCTGGGTGATAGAGTGAGACTCTGTCTCAAAAAAAAAACAAGTACCAAAAAACTTCTCGTGAGCTTCTCTTGTCCTCATGGACACACTGTAAGATGGTTTTCTTGTTCCTGTTTTACAGACAGGGAAATCGAGGCTGGCAATTAACTAGTAACCTAGTCGGAATTCTATCTAGACTTTGCTCTTTTCTCTGTATGATTAGTTACTATGTTAATTTATAGTCAAAATCCTTTAGCAGACACCATCCAGGTTTCCTAAAATAATATTCTCCCAACTACCAATCTTCACCCCTGTGATGTTAATTTTATGTGTCAACTTGACTGAAATATGAGATGCCCAGAGAGCCGGTTAAACATTATTTCTGGGTGTGTTTGTGGGGGGTGTTTTCAGAAGAAATTAGCATTGGAATTGGTGGACCAAGTCAAGCAGATGGCCCTCTTCAATGTGAGTGGACATCATCCAAGCCATGGAGGCCCTGAATAGAAGAAAAAGGAAGAGGAAGGTTGAATTAACTCTGTGTGACTTTGAGTAGGACATTGATCTTCTCCTGCCCCATGTGCTCCTGGTTCTCAGGCTTTTAGACTCAGACTGCAATCTATACCTTTGACTCTCTGGCTCTCAGGCCTTCAAATGACACCAACAGCTTTCCTGGATCTCCAGCTTGTACATGTGATGTATCTCTATATATGGTCCTTGACTCATACAATCCAAAAGGGTGTCAAGTTTCTTATAATAACACTGATACCTCATGTTTGTCAGAGCTTTGCATTTTTTTTCTTTTCGTCTGTGTCGCCAGGCTGGAGTGCAGTGGCGTGATCTCAGTTCACTGCAACCTCCGCCTCCTGGGTTCAAGCGATTCTCTCCTGTCTCCAGTAGCTGGGACTACAGGCTACAGGCACGTGCCACCACGCCCGGTTAATTTTTGTATTTTTAGTAGAGATGAGGTTTCACCATGTTGGCCATGATAGT
>NW_012101532.1:1340414-1341626 GCF_000951045.1 Mandrillus leucophaeus | reverse complement strand
TCTTCTTCCCCTTCTTCCTCTTCTTTTTTATTTTTATTTTTTAGAGACAGAGTCTTGCTTTGATCCCCAGGCTGGAGTGCAGTGATGTGATCATAGCTCACAGTAGTCTCGACCTCCTGGGCTCAAGAGATCCTCCCACCTCAGCCTCTCAAGTAGCTGGGACTATAGGCACACAACGCTATGCCCAGCTGATTTATTTTATTTTATTTTTTGTAGAGATGGGGTCTCACTATGCTGCCCAGACTGGTGTTGAACTGCTGACCTCAAGTGATCCTCTCACTTCAGCCTTCCAAATACTGAGATTCCAGGTATGAACTACCGTGACAAGCCATGATATTGTTTTTGAATGAATGAATGAATGCCTAATGAAGGAAGTCAGATAGGGACCAGATTAGGGAAGAGAATGGAGTGTTTTCGTTGTTCTCCAGGGAAGAAATCACTGTGGCTTTGACTCCACTGCAGCCTTATTTTCCCAGGAGGGCGTCAAGCTCGCTTCTATTGGGAGATCCAAGTGATGGAGGGAGGGAGAGAGCCAGTGCTTGTAGATCAGTCCACATCAGAGGAAATGCCCTTGACAGGGTCAACCTGGTGCCTGGCAGGCATGGCCTTGGCTACTTGTCATTCCCAAGGCATTCCCATGAATCAGAAGCAGGGGACGCAGGGAAAGAAACTGATCTCAGAGGCTAGGGATGGAGAGAAAAACACTCATTTGGGAGGCTAGAGGATGGAGGGAAGGGGAGGGGAGCACTGTGGCCAGAGACAGCACCTAGGCTGACTAATTAAACCCTTTGGTATCTGGCCCCCTCCAGCACAAGCAGATTAGCACTGCTGAATCAGCTTCCTGCCAAGACAAGACTCACACTCTTTTTTTTCCTGCTTGATTTGCTTAATGGAAGCTGACAGCGAAGTTCAACCCTGATTGTCAGATTTCAGTAAGAACCTCAAGGGGGGAGAGGAAGGCAGACATTTGAGGAATTAAAAATAGCATACATAATGAGATCCTTTATTTAGCTGAACCACTTTTTAATATTTCACCTCTCTCTCTCTCACACACACACACACACACACACACACAGAGTTGTGCACACAAACATCTGATTTTCACTCAGGCTGGAAGCCTTGCCAGAGTCCTATGGGGAGACAGGACATTCATCTTGGATAGTAGAAATCTGCAAAAGAGGATTTTTTTTTTTTTTTTTTTTTTTTTTTTTT
>NW_012101532.1:1334606-1337005 GCF_000951045.1 Mandrillus leucophaeus | reverse complement strand
TTATACATTTTGTGGAGATAGATGTTATAGGCAAAGACATAAATCAATATATGTAAGGTATACATTGGTTTGGCCCAGAAAGACAGGACATCTTAAGGCAGGCACATGCCAATCATGTGTAGATTCTAAGATTTTCTGATTGGCAATTGGCTGAAAAGAGTTAAGTTTTGTCTAAAGACTTGAAGTCAGTGGAAAGAAATGCTAGAGTTAGGATAAGGAAGAACCTGGAGGCCAGGGTTGTAGCCTTCAGACAGAATAGACGGTACGTGTTCCTTTTTGGACCTTAAAAGATGTCAGACTTTGAGTTAATCACCTCTGCATTCAGGAAAGGCCTGGCTGCATTAATGGCGATTCTCTACAGATACAAATATCCCCCATGAAAGAGGGCTTTATGGGACCATCTTGAAATATGACAAAGACATAAATTTGGGGATAAAATATTTGGATTTTCTTCAGGGTCTGCTATCTGTCATGTAGTGCTATAGCAGAGTCAGGTGAGAATTTGGTATCTTATTGCAGTAAAGTGTCTGTTGGGTCAGTCCTAGGATTTCTATTTTAATGTTACTGCTGGTCTGTTGTGCCTACATCCAAAAGGAGAGGAAGTACAAGGCGGTTTGCCCAACCTCCCTTCCCATCATGGCCTGGAATTCAGTTCTTCAGGTTTCTCTGGGGTCCCTCCTTGGCCAAGTAGGGGGTCCATCCAATTGGTTGGAACACTTAAGATTTTATTTTTTGCGTGCAAGTGTATTGTAAGAACTGGGAGGACCTGACAAAGCAACCATTTATCAGAGGTACTATTTCCCTGAAGATTTCACAAGCTTTGTGGGTAGAGAGCTCTTAGGACAATGGTCATCCAAGACTCAGATTCTCAAACCAGTTGGAGAGCAGAGCGCCTCCCCTACACTGCTTCCCTGGACAATATAATAAAAATGCTAGTCATGGGACTGAGACCTGAGATGATCGTTGGTTGTTAGCAAGGAGGAGACACATTTTCAGGTATTTGTCTTCTTAGAATCTCTTCTTAAGAGAATTGATTCAAGGTCCTAAAGAGAGTGATTGTAAGACCCTAGGAAACTCAGGAAGGGTGCACAAGAAACAACTGGGTGAGCAGAGCTTTCCATCGCAGTGGCCTCCAAGGAGATACGCACCACAGCTAGACAGAGAGCCATTGCCCACCCCAGTGTGAACAGTTGGCATGGAGAAGCTGCAAAAAGCACGTGGAAGTAACATCAACTCAGTCTACTGTGGTGACAGGTCCCATGAGACCATGCGTTGGCAGGGACAGGAAGAGAGGAAAAGGCACAGTGGGAGTGTCCAGCTGTGACCTTGGAGCAGTTGAAGAGGCAGGAGAGGCTCAAGCTAGGAGGTAGGGAAGAGCTGGGTAGGATCAGTGACAGCTGGAGAATTTCAGGGACCTCCTGAAATTCAGGAGCGTAAGCTGCTCTGAGATACCTGAAGGTGAAAGTCATAGGAGGGACTGAGAGATCAGAAGTTTCCTCTCCCTACCCCTACCTGATTATATCTTACTCAACCTTTGAAATCCAGTTCCAAGGACACTTCTCAAAGTGTTATTATTTCTTTCTTTTTTTTTTTTTTTCAGAACTAGGTCATCTTCTTTCAAACTCCCCAAGCTCCCAGAGCTCTTAACCTTATTGCAATATTATCTTCCATCTTGTACTTTGGTTGTCTTTGGTCTTATTTCCCCAGTTAATTTTTCTAGACCATAAATCCCTGTGTTAGGTTCCTTTCTCTTTTTTACATTCAGTATCTCCTAGATCCTACACTTATTAAGAGAAGAGACTCCGTTTCATAATCTTGAGCACAACCTGGCCAGAATGTTTCACATCTTAATGACATGGTGATTCTTTTCTTCTCCTCTTCCTCTTCCCCCTCCCCCTCCCCTCCTCTCCCCTTCTCCTCCTCCTCCTCCTCCTCCTTCTCCTTCTTCTTCTTCTTCTTCCCCTTCTTCCTCTTCTTTTTAATTTTTATTTTTTAGAGACAGAGTCTTGCTTTGATCCCCAGGCTGGAGTGCAGTGATGTGATCATAGCTCACAGTAGCCTCGACCTCCTGGGCTCAAGAGATCCTCCCACCTCAGCCTCTCAAGTAGCTGGGACTATAGGCACACAACGCTATGCCCAGCTGATTTATTTTATTTTACTTTTTGTAGAGATGGGGTCTCACTATGCTGCCCAGACTGGTGTTGAACTGCTGACCTCAAGTAATCCTCTCACTTCAGCCTTCCAAATACTGAGATTCCAGGTATGAACTACCGTGACAAGCCATGATATTGTTTTTGAATGAATGAATGAATGCCTAATGAAGGAAGTCAGATAGGGACCAGATTAGGGAAGAGAATGGAGTGTTTTTGTTGTTCTCCAGGGAAGAAATCACTGTGGCT